>NC_052624.1:58089563-58411465 GCF_016161935.1 Mauremys reevesii | reverse complement strand
AAAGAATGGATAATCAGTGGCCTCACCTTCGTTTGTGGTCATGTTACCTCAATCAAATTAGATATATATATGGCCCCTATCACCATGGCATATGAACACCTTTAAAGTAGTTAAGCTTAAAAAACAATAGCCTCTCTCTCCTCTCATCACATACTGTAAAAAATACCATGAGCCCCCAGGTCCCTCAGAGGAGTGTAGATCTGATCTACTGGAGCTAGATCTGAATAGCAGGTAGCAGGTGATTCAACCAGAGATCTGGGGCCAGACTCATTGGCAAAGATTTGCCAGCAAAGGACAGATCTGCATTTAGATGGTCCCTTCTGAATAATATTTAACAATTAAACATTGTATTTATTTCAATTCAAGACAATATCTACCCTCCACAGGAAACCCTAAAAGCAACACTGTTAAGCAAGTAGGCTACCCAACATGCAGGACACCAGCCAAGTGTGTGTTTGGGTGTTCTAAATCCAAGCCCAGCATCTGCAACAAATTCCTAATGTAAAGGGTGGGAATGATTAGAACAGAAAACACATGACAGTATTTAAAAAGCTGCCAGTGATTTATGTAACTTCCAAGTGATCCACTCTTTGAAGGCTGCAAGGCTCACTTTGTAAGAGTTAAACTTTTGTTAAATATCCCAGCATCAGACGGGAGGAACAGTAGCTGTTTGGCCCAAAATCTTGTGTATTATAGTTGGGTGCAATATCCCCATCTCTGTGCTCCTCTTGTCTCCTTTTTTCTTGAGGACTTGTATAGCTATAATTCTTTGTATATTACTATTTTAATACCCATGTAAACAGCACTATGCTCTAGAATGGCTGTACTCACCACTCCTTCCTGTGGATCATAAAAGCTCTGAAGCAGCTGGACCATTGTGCTCTTATCACATCCACTGCTGCCAACCAGTGGCACCATTTGTCCACAATCACTTTCCAGAGTGAGACCTTTCAAAACCTTGTGGTAGTTAAAAAAATAAAATGTAGAACAATCTCAAATTAACAAGATTCTGTCACCCTGCCAGGTTTATCCCTGCTACATTTTCAAAATGCACTCATTCTCATTGCAAATTCTGGCTTTGATCTTGTCTCATACCTCAACCATTGGAACCTGCCCTTCCTGACACCTCACATACTCTAATTTGTCCAGTGTTCTGCACCAAAAAGTCATCTACTGATGTGATTCTGACCACATTCAGTCCTTCCATTGGCTCCTGCATGCCTCCTGCATCACATTCAAGCCCCTGGCCCAAATGACACTGCATAATTTTGCTTCTTCCAATCTCTCTTCTCTTGTCCTTTTTAGAGGCCACACCTTTCTTGCCTCACTCAGCTCAAACATTCCATTGGCTAACAACCCCTTTTTACATTCTTCTCCAACACTCTTCTCCATGTCTTCTTTTATGTTTCCTCTCTACGCATGGAACTCAAATCAACCTCCTGACTCCAAGCTGCCGTGCTTCCATCCTGTCCTCTAAAGCACACAACTCTTTTAGCATAATACACAAGTAACATGCCATATTTCAAGTTGTAGTCACTGTCACTACAACACAGCACAGAATAGGTGTTTCTCCTACCTGGACATCTGGTCTGGAAGGATAATTGAACTGTACATTATTAAATTCAAGTGCTCCCTTTATGTGATCGAGTATGTGTCCATCTGAAGAAAAACTATCTATAGACATGCATCCGACGAAGTGGGTATTCACCCACGAAAGCTCATGCTACAATAAGTTTGTTAGTCTATAAGGTGCCACAGGACTCTTTGCTGCTTTTACAGATCCAGACTAACACGGCTACCCCTCTGATATTATCTATAGTGGGTTTCTGGGGAGTGGAAAAAATTAAAATTTAAGCAAATAATTTACAAATGCACAATTGAGGGAGGGAGATATAGCCTGAATATTTCATATTTTTAGTCTACAGTTTAAAACATTTCCCACCCCACACCTGCTTTAGCATTGGGTAGTTTGCAATCTAAGGCTAACTGCCACAGTTACTTTGCTTTGGTAACTGCATTGTATTGTTTGTAATTCGTTTTAAGAGCCTGAACATAACGTTTCTTGCTAAGCCAGTTTGGTCTTTTTCCTTTTGGCAAACACTATTTTTTTCCTCCTTTATTTTTCAATGGAAGTTACCGTGGCTTTTTGCTTATTGATACTTTATTTTTCTATTGGCATTGTTAGTGCTCTTATGAAAGATACTAGCCCAATTACGAGGACAGGGTAGAAGGATCCATACCTGATCAATGATCTTGAAAACTTTAAAGGCAGCTCCTCTAGCAATAGAGAAAGTTTCAAAGTGTGGTGCTGCTGTGCCCAGGCAATAACTACTAAAAGTTACACAGAGGGAAACCTAGAGGAGGAAGAAGATGAAACCCACACTGAAAACAAATCCAAAATTTAAGGCTGGTCCTATAGTCTTGATTTAGGCAACACTCCCATTTCTGACCATTGGAGCTATGCCTCAGAAAAGACCGCAGGATCAGCCCCAGCATTGGTGTGTCATTCACAACACATTCCTAAGTATCGAAAGAATTAAGTTTAAACCTTGGAATGCCAGCACAATTCCTTATAGTCTGGAACAATAGAAACTGAGAAGGGTTTTTGGCAAAATTCTATGGAATTTCTACATAAAACAGAAAGAAAAGCACTATTTTTGTTTTCCATTCTACTTGTCTCTATTGTAGTATATTTTAACACCAAATATTTAATTGACTCATTAAAGTAAATGGGCTTTACCGCTGCTTGATCAAGTTTTACAGAAAACTCAGAATACCCGCAAACCACACTGCGAAAGTCCAACATATCTTTAGCTGACTACACCATAAACCTCACTATTACTCTGAATTTTAAGGCAACCAGTAAATAGAGTTTCAATTTTCCAAATAATTCAAAACTCCACATCAAACTTTCAACTTTATTCGATAGAATAGCCTTCAAATGAAGAGAAACACAAGATGTGAGGAGTACACGCAGCCACCCTACCTAACAGTTGATCACATAATTTGTGAGGAAGAATCTATTGGGCAAATTTCACCTCCTCTTCTGTTTGTGGAAAATCCATGAGCAGATTATGATTTTTACTAATTTGTTAGTTATTTTAAATGATCTGATTACGTTTTCAAGTAACTTCATTTACTGTTATTTAGTTCTGATTGGTCATATAGTCGCATGGTATTGTTTCTGTTCTCTGACTGCAATTATTATAATCCTTGTGTCTGGTGTGAATGCTTCTGGAAAGTAAATTTAACATTCATCTTCTATGCACATTTGTGCTGGTAAAACAAACTGCATGAATGTTCATGGAAAACAAATGCAGAAGAGACAAATATGGGAGAGACAAAATTTTATATAAATTCAAACTAATATCATGAAAGAACTCACTATTTGCCTCACTCTATTAGATAAGCATGTTGACTAAAACAGCTATGACTGAGAAGTGCAAAACCAGGTGGATTTAAGTCATCTTTATTTGACTTCGGAGTGAACATTTCACTGAGAAGAATGGGGGAAAATTTCATATCTGCTTTGTTGTTACATTAAAAAGACAACAGCAAACCAGTTATGTGGTGAAGAGTCTCTTCTGCCTATCTAAATTCTTATATTAGTGCCCATTACCCTGGTGTCCAAACACAACTTCACAATCAAAAGGGCAAGGAACTTAATTTTAACTTATATTTTACAGAATGCAACCAACTCTGCAGTAAGTTATAGAAAGAACCCAGCTCCTGAGCAGTTGTGGATTCTCCATACATATGATATCTCTTGTCCCTGCCTATAGCCAACATATCATATACTCAACATCACCTTCACAATGAAGTTAGTTTGTAGAAAGACATTGATGTTAAAATATGACACTTACAGCCAGGACAGTCTCAACTGAATAGCCAGTATTCTCATCAAGAATTAAGGTAGTTCCATACCAAACCCCAAGCCCGTAGCATCCTTTTATAATTAGGTACAAAAAACCAAGAGACAGTTTAGAAGCAATAGCCTTTTTTATACCAAGGTTTTTTGCTTCTCCTAGTTTACTTGTATATCTGTTAAAAAGACAAACATATGTTAGTCATTGTGGCTGCAGACAAAGTCATAAATTAAAAAAGACATTAACTATTGAGAGAGTCAGACCTATTGATTTCCTTCTCTTGTCCTCCAAAGGCTACAACAGTTTGCACTGACGACAGGACTTCTTCTGCTACTGCACCTGCTTTGGCATAGGCTGTTAACTCCTTAGCGGTTAATGTGATGATCATCTACAGTCAATGGGAGCAGAATGAAGTGAGCTTCTCAAACAAATTGAGAGTAGCTCTATACCTCTCGTTTATTACGTTATAAGAATGGTGTCCCTAGCCTCTGTTCGTCAGAGGATGGAGATGGATGGCAGGAGAGAGATCACTTGATCATTGCCTGTTAGGTTCACTCCCTCAGGGGCACCTGGCATTGGCCACTGTCGGTAGACAGATACTGGGCTAGATGGACCTTTGGTCTGACCCGGTACGGCCTTTCTTATGTTCTTATGTTCTTATTTCTCCGAGCTCAGAACTGCCAGATTCACAGTGATCTTTAGAAGTGCTTCCTGGGTCATTATTCTGTGTGTGATCAAGTATACAATCTTGCAAATACTACCATGCAGATGTAAGTATGCACTATGCCAGTAATGTTTACAGAATTGGATCTATAGGAAATATTTTAAATGCTGTTCCATATGTAGAGAACATGTTATGGAATATATCTTAGAAACATAAAGATCTGTGATCTTATAACTCTGTCCAGGCAGTCTACTAGAGCTACCTAAACAGGATGAGTGCAGGGATGTTCATTAATCAGGATTCCCAACACCACACCTGGAGACCTTGCTCTAGGCCAAGTGAGGCCAGGAGAAAAATGCTAGGCCCAGAAGGGAAGGGCTATTGAATCTTTTCAACTTTATTTATACATTTTAAGATATCAAAAGACAATATTAAAATCATAAAGGCATGTGTTTAGGAGGACCACTACCTGTTACAAATAATCTGAGATTGTGAAGTCTTTAGGACAGGGACTATTTTTTTTTTTTTGAGGTGGGGGGTGTGCGCACGTTCAACACCTAGTAGTATGGTGTTGTGAAACTGCTTGTGGCCTTTAGGTACTACTGCAAATCTACTACCATCACTAACAATACAAGAAAATTGAGACTAAGAAATATACCTAATTCCCTTAAATATATCTTTTTCAGGCTAAATATTTTTTGTAATTTATTTTTTTTACTACAGCTTCAAACTTACTACTGGAGCTGCTCAGAAATTTTTCAACAGAAAACAGATTCATTGAAGCAGAACTGTTCACAGAAACATGTTAGCTTCAACCAAGTTTTTGTCCAGAAGGTTTCTCAGGTCCAGAATGGGATTTCTGGTGAAAATGAGAGGTAGAGAGAGCACCCAGAATAGCCAGTGATTAGGCACTCAGCTGGGATGCGGCAAACCTATGTTCAAATCCTTGCTCCAAATAAGGGCAGGGACTTGAACCTACAGTTCCTACATCATAGAGTTGTACCCCAACCACCAGGCTATTGGCTGTTGTGGCTCTCAGGCTCTACTTTGCAAAAAAAAATGGAAAGGTCTCAGTTTTGTCCTGATGCAGAACAAAAATAAATGTTGAAACTTCAAAATGGAATTCTTATTTTCCAGCCAGCCCTACTCGCGGTCTCCTACATCCTTAAATCCCTCAGTGCGGTCAAGTGGAAGAGAGAAAATAAGGTAGACTATCCTCTGGGGAATTAAAGTTATATATAAATTGTCTCAGAGCTGCTAAGCAAAAAGTGACAACATTCAGCTGTTAGGAGTCAGAGTATCCGTTCATACACTGATAGTCTAGAAATTTTAAAAATGTCAAAAGTTAATAACTCAAGAGGTCTGGGAATAACAGGAAGGAAAGTGGCACGAGACAATTATGCTGCTTGTAGTTTTCAAAGTTTTCACTGGTTTTGATAAATGTTGGGGTCAGAGACAGGATAATATTTGCAAATTGGGTATCAAACTGGGTATTTTATCTCAGGGCAAGACAGCAAAGTGTACATTGTATAGGAATGGGAAGATTAGACAGAGGTAGAGTAATAATTGGAATGGGCACCTGAGCTTGTTTTAGGGATCTATCCTGCCATAGGTTACACCCTTCAAAGAGGATATGGGTTCATATCCTAATGCAGGATCAGGCCTGAGCAGTAATCATGTGGCCTTAAAACCAATCTTTATTTATTGCAGTGTTAATGCTAACAATTCCATCATCTCAAGCCATTTTGTTATGTCTTTATGCATCTGGATTCCAGCACTGCCTTCAATAAGGACCTGATTGGATGGATTTGAGAGTCTTCTTTTTTTTTACTCTGAAATTTAACTGGGTTTAAGCACATTAAACTGGCTGTAGCATGATCAGAATTTACATGTCATACATGATGTGCTCTGTACATGTGATCAATAGCTATCCTGTGTTGGTATCTCTTGTCTAAAATTCTTAAACTTCTCTAGTCATGTTAATCATTGAAATCTGACACTCTTACCCATATTGTATGTGAGTCAAAGCCATCCAAACTATGACATGTATTTAGAGTAAACAAATGGCACTGAACATATGTTAGCTGCTTTTTGTATCAGAGTTTTCATTTACCACTCTAACAAATTAATAAAACCTACTGGATTTGCTAGGAGAATAGTTCTCTTTCCTATCATCTTCTGATGAGCCTAGTGGCAGCTTTTTTGGTATTAATAAAGACAACACAATGTTTATCTGGATAATTTGCTTGTCAAAATGAAAAGATTTTCTAATATTAATAAATATTCAAAAGTTTCTCCATTTTTAAAGATCAAACAATTTGAATTGGCCTAAATATATCTATGTACCTATCTATCTGTGCAAAGAAATTATTATTTTTTAAATCAGGCATTTTTCTGTGGTGGGGGTGAGAGTTCTGTGAGGGGCAGTCTGGGTGCAGGCAGCTCAGTGGGGGATCTGGATGCACAGGGAGGTGCAAGGTGCAGGGGCAATGGGAGTCTGCATGGGGGGACCAAGTGAAAGTGATTGGAGCTCAGTGGGATGGGGGAGTCTGGGTGCAGGGGAGGTGGGGTTCATTTGGGTGTAGACATATGTGGTTGGGACTCCGTGGGAAGCGTGTCGGGGGGTCATCGGGGTGGTACAGATGCAGGGGAGATGGGGCTTCTCAGGGTGAGGGTTTGATGGGCCTGCTTAACTGGGGATTCCCAGCTGCTGCCAAGGGGATCCGCATGCTGGACCCCCGCTTCCCCTATCCCAGGGATCAGCAACCTTCAGCACACGGCCCACCAGGGCTGGGCTGCTTTGTTTACTTGCCAGCACGGCCAGAACATCCCTCAGCCCGCGCTGCTTCCCGCAGCCCCCATTGGCCTGGAGTGCTGAACAGCGGCCAGTGGGAGCTGCGATGGGCTGAACCCGCAGCAGGTAAACAAACCAGCCCGTCACTTATGTCTGGATCTTGCTGATCTTCAGGGATTAGATCCCAGGGTTATATTCCACTTTACGTTGTTAAATACTATTATTTGACAGACTGCAGGTTAAAGACAGACTGCTAAACACATTCATGTTATTGATAATACACCTAAAAATTACTCTAGACATTTTAAGCAGAAAAAACAAGTGCAGGGTACCTTCTTGAACCATTAGAGGTCACTGTTGTGTATGTAATGCCATCTCGCTTACGCATTTCTTGCAAACACTACAGCATGGTTGGGCTCAGAACAGTGACTATATAAAGGGCCCCATTTTTACTCTACAGATCTGGCCCCTGTAGATCTAGCTACTCTTACTGCAACAGAGCTACCCAGTACAACATTAGGAATGTGAGCAGGACGGTCTTCGGGCTTATGCACAACCTACAGAATTGTTAACTGAATCGAATATTTCAGATGGTGCCAAAAATAATGCAACTTGACTCTTGATCTCAGTTTTAATTTGTGAAGCTGGTAGCTAGAAAAAACACCTTAATTGTAAACTGGTGATCTGATATTACTGAAAAACAATGGCCCCCACAATGTCAATGTTAGAGTCACTTATCATAGTATGGGCACACTCCAATACCTCAATTATAAATGAGCCACGGTATCCTTCACTGGGCAGATTTCTACTTGCACTCACTGAGGCCAATAGGGCTGCATGACGGTAACTGAGAGACACATTTAGCACAGAGCATTTGGCAAGGCCACCAAACAAAGCTATCAGCAATACCCTCTGTCACAGCTGTCTCAGTAATCAGAGGGGAGATTCAGTTTACTGTATGGAGAAACAGCAAATCCTTCAATAGAGGGAGCTGGTATGTCTAACAAAAGATTGATCGCTACTTTGATTTCTGGCTGAATTGCTCTGACCAGCTCATTTCAAAACACACACTTTCCTCTGGCCCTGGTTACAGGACAGGGGGCTTGCAGAAATAGAAAATGCTACTACCATTAACTTCTTGCTACTAGTCCTGTCCTCCTTGTTCTCTCATTCTTTTCTAATGAGTCATCCACTTTTTATTCCTGGAATGAAAATGCCTTAATACTTTTGTTCCAACCTTTTTCTTTTTATTTATGCCAAACATGCTCCCAGTAAGGCTGATAGTTAGAACACAAGGCAGATTTTGATCCCACCAGTGCTTCCAATATTTCCATCCGCGGATGCTGTTCATAAGATCCCAGAGATTTTTGGGGGTCCCTGAATTCCCTGCATCTCATTAGATTATTGTCCATTCCACACCTGTAACAATCTGGATCCAAGACTGTCAGAACCAAATTTACGGCACACCATTAGGGCACCCCCTTGTGTCAGGGTGGGATGTTCCAGGAATCTTAGCCTCTAGACCTGCAGGTCTTCTGTCTGTACACAATCCAGCCCTCCAACTGAGAAGCATCTAAGTCCAACACCTTTCAGGGCAACACAAACTCAGACCAGCACCCAACGTTTCTCAACAAATCTACCCTTTTTTGGACTCTGTCTTCAATTGCCTTCCTCCAATACCAGACGAGACTTCCTGAGATTTGTGTTTTTCCTACCCACCCAACTCCTTTACAGGAGTCCCTCTTTTCTCTGTGGTTCTTCCCTTCACAGTGAACTTTCTCCCCCTTTTATGAGGACCAGGTGTCCATAAACATCACTTACTGCCTCTTAGTTCTTTTCTTCTGGCTGAGAAGCAATTAGCTAATTATTATTTGCAGTACTGAAGAATAACCTGTGTAGCTCATAGGTTTGTGTCTTTCACCAACAGAAGCTGGTCCAATAAAAGATATTACCTCACCCATCTTGTCTCTCTATTAATTAATTATGGCACAGGTGTAATAGATATGACTAATAACTCCGTCCCATCGCATTGACACATTAAAAAACTCCTCATCATGCCTGCCAAATCATTTCATCTTGAATCCTCCCATTCCCTACACAACCCAAATACTGGTTTGTGTGCTGGGTATTTCCATGGGGGCTTGAGGGAGGTGGACTCTTTCTCATCAGATAATGGAGTTACTCTGGAGATGCAGTAGTCTCTGTGTCCCTAGAGAGTCTCTCTCTCTCTCTGAAGACTGGAGAAGAAAATCCGTGTAGAGAAGTCACTGACATGAGGAAATCACAATTTAAATAAGCCACGATAGAACAAGTGGTGATTAATTCTGTCTTGTAACTCCCCTTGCAATTTTATTATTGAGTAAAAATAATGTCAAAATATTTGTGATGTTTTGTTTTGTGTGTGGGGGAGGGTTGGTAACAAAGTTAATGATTTGATTCAAGGTTAAGATGTTTTTTATTCCATTTGCCAGTTACTAATTAGAACTAAACTTCTAGTAAGCTATTGCAAAGCTGGTAGCTTTAAACAAGTGAATAGTTAAATATATTTCAAAAGTCAGAATGTCTCAGGCTGGAGGAGCTGGCATTAAAGTGTCCTAAATGAATTAATACTTTTAGACTGAATTCTTAGGCCTGGTTTACACTAGGACTTTAATTCGAATTTAGCAGCGTTAATTCGAACTAACCGCTCAACCGTCCACACCAGGAAGCCATTTAATTCGAACTAGAGGGCTCTTTAGTTCGAATTTGGTACTCCACCCCGACAGGTGGAGTAACGCTAAATTCGACATGGCTAGCTCGAATTAGGCTAGGTGTGGATGCAAATCGAACTTAGTAGCTCCGGGAGCTATCCCACAGTGCACCACTCTGTTGACGCTCTGGACAGCAGTCCGAGCTTGGATTCTCTGACCAGCCACACAGGAAATGACCCGGGAAAATTTGAATTCATTTTCCTGTCTGGGCACTTTGAATCTGACGTCCTGGCTGGACATCGGGGCGAGCTCCGCAGCACCTGCAACGATGCAGAGCTCTCCAGCAGAGGAGTTCATGTTATCTGTGAATAGAAAGAGGGACCCAGCATAGACTGACTGGGAACTCTTCGATCTGATCAGTGTGTGGGGCGAGGAGTCTGTGCTTTGGGCTGCGCTCCAAAACAGGGAATGCGAAGACCTACGAGAAGGTCTCCAAAGCCATGAGAGACAGAGGATACAGGCGGGATGCAACGCAGCGCCGCGTGAAAATCAAGGACCCCAGACAAGGCTACCAAAAAATCAAAGTGGCAAACGGACGCTACGGAGCCTGCCACCACTGCCCCACCAGTGACCGTGGACTCTGACGATGGGACAGTGTCGACGGCCAGTTCCTCGGTGATGTTCGCGGACGGGGAAGATGAGGAAGGGTTTGTGGAGGACGAGGCAGGCGAGAGCGCTTACAACGCTGGTTTCCCCGACAGCCAGGATCTATTCATCACCGTCACGGAGATCCCCCAACAACCCTCCCCGGCCATTAACCCGGACCCTGAATCAGGGAAAGGAGCAGTCGGTAAGTGCTGTAACCATGTTAACTTTTATTCTTAATATAACAGGAATCTTAACTGTGTGAAAAGAAGGTCTCTCTAGATATGGGGATAGAAGAGAAATCATCCTTGGAGATCTCCACGAAGCTCTCCTTGCGTTAATCGAAAAGCATCAGCAGGAGGTTCCTGGGGAGAGCTGCCTTATTGAGTGCTCCGTGGTAGCAGAGTTTTCCGCGCAAGGCTTTCATGAGGAACTCAGGGAGCACTGCATCCCCGAGCACGGCTGCATCGGGCCCTGGTTCGTGCTAGCTTTCACGCAGCATGCGCTCTCTATCTCCTTCAGTGACCCTCCTCAGGGTGATCTCGCTCGGAGACTCCTGCATCTAATTAGGGTAATTACTGTAATTTTACGCCTGGTCCAAAGTATTTTTAAAAAATCTACGGACAGACGGCATAGCACAGACTCAGCATGCAGCTGCGTGACGAGCGTAACGGAAAGCCAAAGAATATAATGGACGCTCATGGAGGGAGGGGGGAATGAGGACGCAAGGTATCCCACAGTTCCTGCTGTCTCCAAAAAGTATTTGCATTCTTGGATGAGCTCCAAATGCTTCTAGGGTCAAACACAGTGTCTGCGGTGGGTCAGGGCATAGTTCGGCAATTTGCGCACACACCCCACCCACCACCACAAGTGAAAACAATCCTCTGTTGACTCTTTTACATGTCACCCTATCTTTACTGAATGCTGCAGATAGACGCGATGGTGCAGCACTCAACACCAACATCCTTGCTCCCCCCCCCCCCCGCCATGGGTGGCTGATGGTACAATAAGATGGAAATCCGTCCTCATCATCAGCCTATTGGCACATGGGGCAGTGCAAAAGGGCTGGTAACCATGCCGACTAGTATCAGTAAGGTCGATCAAGGGTGCCTGTCCCTAATTTTTGATGGCTGATGGTACAATATGGCTGGTAACCGTCCTCATCATTGCAACAGGGGTCTGAGCTCCATCAGCCCCCACCCTTCATTGTAAATAAAAGATTCAATTGCCCCTGGACTAACAGAGGGATGATGGACTCCTTCATCCACACTCCTTAATGTCCTGCCTGGACTATCATTGCAGCTGGAGGCTTCCTTCCAGTCATTTCTCACAAACAAGTCACTGTGTCTTATTCCTGCATGCTTGATTACTTCATCACACAAGTGGGGGGACAATGGTATGGTAGCCCAGGAAGGCTGGGGTAAGAACGGAATGAACAGGTGGTGTTGTTGCAGGAGCACCCCCTGTGAATAGCATACAGCTCATAATTTATGCAGGATTGGACACAGAGCAGCTGTGCTCTCTGGTTCTATGATACAGTGGTTCTCTAGTACACTTGCCCATAATCTAGGCAGGACTGATTCTATTTTTAGATACCAAAAAGGAGGGATTGACTCAGGGAGTCATTCCCAATTTTTGCTTTTGCGCCCCTGGCTGCTCAGCCAGGGGCACTTATGACAGCAGCAAATGGTGCAGTGCAAAAGGACAGGTAACCATGCCCATCTTATTACCAATTTATGGTATGGTTGATGGTACAATATGGCTGGTAACCATCTCTGCTGTCATGCAAAAGCAAAAGCATGCTGCTGTGTAGCGCTGCTGGCCCGCCTCTGTCAGCGGCATCTAGTACACATACGGTGACATACACAAAAGGCAAAACAGTGTCCATGGTTGCCACGCTATGGCGTATGCCAGGGCAATTCTGGGAAAACGGGCTTGAAATGATTGTCTGCCGTTGCTTTCCCAGAGGAAGGAATGACTGGCGACATTTACCCAGAATCCACCGCGAAAATGATTTGTGCCCGAGCAGGCACAGGGGTCTCAACCCAGAATTCACAGAGACAGCCTAGACTCAGTTAATTGTTCGCAAAAATGTATCTTTGCAAGGAATTCACTCCCTGTTTCCCATCTCACAGCTTCCACTGTCTCCAGACCTGCCACAGCATCCCCCTCGCAGAGGCTGGCAAAGATTAGGCGGCGAAAGAAAAAGACAAGGGACAAGATGTTCGAGGAACGTATGGGCTGCTACCTAGCAGAGGCGGACCAGCAGAGCCAGTGGAGGGAGACCGTCTCTCTGTGCCAGCGCTCACACAGCGAACGGGAGGAGAGGTGGCGTGAGGAAGACAAGCAGGCGACTGAAACGCTGCTTGGACTAGTGAGGGAGCAAACGGACACGCTCAGGCGCCTTGTGGATGTTCTGCAGGACCGCAGGAGGACAGAGACACCCTGCAGTGTATCTGCAACCGCACTCCCCTGCCACAAAGTCCCATATCCCCCTCACCGAAAATAATCAGGAGGAGGGGCGGCCGGGGACGTGAATACTGTCACTGTACCACAGCACAGTGCTCAAGTACCCAAAAGCTCTCATACCCTACATTTGCCGAAGTCCTTCACTTCCAGACTCACAGTAGTGCCAATCCCAGTCCCATCCCCTAACTGTCTACTTAATTAATAAAAATGCGTTGCTGTTAAGTACTCTTTCCGGTATTTTTTATCAAAGAAGACTGTGTTTGAATGGGGGGCGTGGGGAAGGGGGTGGTTAATTGCATAGGACAGTCACCTTTCCCAGGGTACAGACACGGGGGCAGGATCAGCAGCGGGTCACACACACGGTGCAGTCAGTAGGCACCGTGGTCGGTAGTTGGAGGTGGTTTCAGGATCTGTGTGGGCGGGAGGTGTGACTTTGCAGCGGGGGAGGGCGGTTACAGATCTTATACAGTGGTCCTTGTCCTGGACCGCTGAGTCACGCAGCTGAGGAATCTGTATCCGTCCTCCTCCACCACAAGGTCACATATCCGCCCGCACACAGAATTCCATAAAGAGGGATGGCAGGCTCCGTTGAAAGAAGCATTCCGGCACTGCGGACCGCTCTAGGAGCAGGAGCCTGTCATTCCTTGAGTTTAGAGGCGGTCTTTACATCACCGCACACCCTACCCAGCACAGCCTGCGTCCCACTTTCAACCCTTTCACGAAAAGTCATGAATAAAGAAACCTTTGTTAAGTAATAATGGGACATGTATTTTATTTTTACACGTGTGCTGGAAGTGGGGGTAACGGGTGAACGGGTATGTAACCGAAGAGGAGAGTCAACAGTAACTGGGTAAAGAAACAGGGGCAGGTTCAGCTTCTCTGTAAAGAAACTGAACAGTCACAGGTCACGCTGCTCGCTGCTCGCTGGTATTTGAAGAGTTCCTTGTCGCTGTCCCAGGCGCCTGTATAGGGCTTCATGAGCAAGTGCATTAGCGGGCAGGCTGGGTCCCCGAGGATGACTATAGGCATCTGCACATCCACAACAGTTATTTCGTGGTCCGGGAAGAAACTACCTTCCTGCAGGCGTCTGAGCAGCCCACAGTTCCTGAAAACACACGCATCATGAACCTTGCCCGGCCACCCGACGTTGATGTTTGTAAAACGTCCCCTATGGTCCCCATTGCTTGCAGCACCATTGAAAAGTAGCCCAATTTCTCAGCAGCTGACTGTGGAAGAGGTGGACGATAAAGTGCGAGGAGGAGAAAACGGCGATGATCGCAGCGGGCTCCATGCTTGCAGTGCTGTGGCGTCCGCACTGTCACTGACCAGAAAAGTGCACGAACAGATTGCCCGCAGGCGCTTTCAAGGAGGAGGAGGGAGGTTGTGATTGACGGTTCAATGGCGACACTTACCCAAAACCACCCTCGACACATTTCTCCCCCCAGCAGGCATTGGGGGCTCTACCCAGCATTCCAATGGGCAGCGGGGACTGCGGGAACTGTGGGATAGCTTCCCACAGTGCACCGCTTCCAAAGTCGACGCTGGCCCCGTGAATGTGGACTCAGAAATTCGAAATAGTGTATTTAGTATGGATACACAAATTCGACTTCATAAGGTCGAATCCACAAATTCGAACTAAGTTGATTCGAAATAGTCTTGTAGTGTAGACAAGGCCTTAGTTGATAATTGGTTTCCTCACAATAACAAAATGTGAAGTTACAAAATTGCAGACTATCCTCCACTGTAGTTCTTCTTTCCTCGGGAATCGTGGACATTTCCTGGATTGGGGATGCCTGGGGCGTTCTCAGGAAAGCACCACTCTCATTTATTTAGACTAAAAACATCTCCTTGATTTATGGCAACTTTAAAATATTTTCAACTGTCCGCTGAAGAATTAAAAGGCAGCGAGAGGTTTGTGGGTTTTCTTTAGGAGGTGGGTAAGAGTGGAGTTTTATTTAATACTAGCTGCTAATCTCCTGCTGCCTTTTTTTTAAATGATGAAAATGGGATTTAGACAACCTCTGGGAGGGGATGCCATCCAGCATCACTAACTCTGGTTCTTGCTAGAACACCTGCTTTGCTTCCTGATTTATATACGTTAGTGCAGGGCTGATTCAAGCACGTCCATGGCCTCCTGAGAATCACTTCAGGTTTATCCCCTCCTCCCTATATAATATTTTTTCCTCCTGCCTCTGGGATTATAATTAAAACTGTATGTTGGCTGAAATAAAAAGCTACTATTTTGGGTGTGGAAGTGGGCTGGCGGGGAGGCTGAGAGAAGGGCAGCTGAGGGAAATGTACATTAGCGCAGCTTTGAGCAAGCTGTGGGGTTGAAGGTGCAGAGAAATGTTGTGGAGCGAAGGGAGGAAGCAGCAGGAGCACAAAGCAGCAGGCAGCTCTGAGTGGCAGGGCAGTGCCAGAATTGAGGGAAGGGAACTGCCACAATAAGGCAACAGGTGCCATCAGGTGGAGAGGACAAAAGTGACAGGGGACCCAGAAGGAATCTTCTCACCTGAGCAGCAGGAGCCACTTGGGCAGAGATTGGCTCAAATCATGAAGTTCTTGACAGGAAGAGCAGGTGACAGGAAGGTTGGGGGGGGGGGCGTGTGTCACAGAAAACCCCAGTGGAGGCAGGAGGTGGGCAGCGGGGGGAAGAGGGGAGGAAGTGCAAAGGAAGCCCTGGTAGTGGATCAGCCTTGTCAGAAAGGGTCTGGTAAAAGGCTCTGATTAGGCAGGAACAATCACCAGGAAGGGGTAGAAAAACTCCTCAGCCAAGGGCTACAATAGTAGCATCAGGTAAGGGACCTGGCAGGCAGGAGCCACAGCCTCTTCCTAGGTAGTATTTTAATGCCTTTCTCCTTGACCCTCTTTTTTTCCTCTTAAGTCTTCCTTTTCATTTATATCCCACCAGTTGTGTGCGTGTGGCTTGGCTGGTGCCCCAGTGCTGGGAAGTGGCAAAATGTAGCCAGAAGGGTTTTGAGTCTTCGAGATACAGCGAGAGGTTCAGCTCAGCTTGCTCACACTGTCCCTTTGCGTGGAGTACAGAGGGGGAAATGAGGAGCAGCAGCCGAACACTCTTTCTCACTGCCTCCCTGTGAGGGGTCCCTCCCACCCCAGGTGCAGCCTGTCACCAGTGGGTCTGCAGCTTCTGACACATAGTCTAGTACTGATCCTGCAAGAGATAACAAAATAACCAGGTCTTCAACCTATGTTAATCTCCCTGTTGTTCCCCTACGACTCACTTGTTAATGGCATTTGTACAATTTCCTGTAGAGACCACATGAAGGTCAAGGGGAGCTTTATGAAAAAGGCTGACACGCTCTCATGCTTCTGAAAGCTGGAACTGAACTAACACATTGCTCACCTCTGCTGTCACTGAATGGAGAAACTCCCAGCCGTGCGATCCAAAGAGAACAAGGCTTCTTACTAACGTGCAGCCTTCTGACATCTCTCTTCCTAGTCATTGGGTGACCAACAATTCCCATCAGCAATTTGCTCTCTTTTTTTCAATCCTTCCCCCATAAAGCTTTTTCCAAAGATTATTATTCACTGCATGTGGAAATGCTGGGTAGAATTTTGTCAGTTGCTTTTAGCTGCAGGACTTGGTTAACCTAGATGCTTTATCATTCATAATAATAATAATAATAATAATAATAGTTTGTGTTGTGCAACTGTCTAAAGACTCCAGTCAGGATTGAAACTGCAGTGTGCTAGGTACTGTACAAACACATACAAAGACCGTTCCTGTCCCAAACAGCCAAGACATGGAAAGTGGGTGTGACAGACAAGAAGAGGGAAGCGGGCAGAGAGGATACATGGTTATACCATTAGTGCCCTACACAACTTCCAAATCATCTCAAGTAGCTCTGTTCCCCTGTTGAGCATGTGAAAATCACCTGTACCTGACTGTCGTTCAACTAAGTCATCAATGGTTGGATACTTTTTTTTTTAAAGTTTTACAGCAGAAGTGAATTTTGAGAAAATATTTGGAAACATTTCCACTTGTATATGTTCATTTTATTATGTTTCTCATGTGTCTGTCTTTTTAGATTGATTATTCTTTGAGCCAAAACTCTGTTTTTGGAAAGAGACTAGCATATTTTGGATGCAACCATAATCTAAATAATATAATAATAATAGTTAGGGCTGTCAATTAATTGCCGTTAACTCATGCGATTAAGTCAAAAAAATTAATCATGATTAATCACACTTATAACAATAGAATATCAATTGAAATTTATTAAATATTTGTGAATGTTTTTCTACATTTTCAATATTGGTTTCAATTACAACACAGACTACAAAGTGCACAGTGCTCACTTTATATTATTATTTTTTATTACAAATATATGCACTGTAAACATGATAAACAAGAGAAATAGTATTTTTCAATTCCCCTCATACAAGTACTGAAGTGCAATCTCTTTATCATGAAAGCGTAACTTAGAAATGCAGGGGGGTTTTTTATGGTTACATAACTGCACTCCAGAAGAAAACAGTGTAAAACTTTAGAGCCTACAAGTCCACTCAGTCCTAAATCTTATTCTGCCAATCGCTAAGACAAACAGGTTAGTTTACATTGATGGGAGATACTGCTGCCTGCTTCTTATTTACAATGTCACCTGAAAGTGAGAAGAGGCATTCACATGACACTTCTGTAGCTGGAACTGCAAGATATTTACATGCCAGATATGCTAAACATTCGTATGCCCCTTCATGCTTCAGCCACCATTCCAGAGGACATGCTTCCATGCTGATGATGCTCATTAAAATAATAATGTGTCAAATAAATTTGTGACTTTACTCCTTGGGGGGAGAATTGTATGTCTCCTGTTCTGTTTTATCAGCATTCTGCATATATTTCATATTATAGCACTTTCGGATGATGACCCAGCACATGTTCATTTTAAGAACACTTTCACTGCAGATTTGACAAAACACAGAGAAGGTACCGATATGAGATTTCTAAAAATAGCTACAGCACTTGACCCAAGGTTTAAGAATCTGAAGTGCCTTCCAAAATTTGAGAGGGACGAGGTGTGGAGCACGGTTTTAGAAATCTTAAAAGAGCAACACTCTGAAGCGAAAACTATAGAACCCAAACCACCAAAAAAGAAATTGAACCTTCTGCTGGTGGCAATTGATTCAGATGATGAAAATGAACATGCATCAGGCCACACTGCTTTGGATTGTTATTGAGCAGAACCCATCATCAGCATGGACGCGTGTCCTCTGGAGTGGTGGTTGAACCATGAAGGGACATATGAATTTTTAGCGCATCTGGCACGTAAATATATTGCAACACCAGCTACAACAGTGCCATGCGAACGCCTGTTCTCACTTTCAGGTGACATTGTAAACAAGAAGCAGGCAGCATTATTCTCTCCTGCAAATTGTAACCAACCTTGTTTGTCTGAGTGATTGGCTGACCAAGAAGTAGGACTGAGTAGACTTGTAGGCTCTAAAGTTTTACATTGATTTATTTTCAAATGCAGGTTATTTTGTACATAATTCTACATTTGTAAGTTCAACTTTCATGATAAAGAGATTGCACTACAGTATTTGTATGAGGTGAATTGAAAAAAAAATTGGTTTTTTTTACATTACAAATATTTGTAATAAAAAATAAATATAAAGTGAGCACTGTACACTTTATATTCTGTGTTGTAACTGAAATTAATATATTTGAAAATGTAGTAAACATCCAAAAAGATTTAAAATAAATGGTATTCTATTGTTGTTTAACAGCGCGATTAACCATGACTACTTTTGTTAATCATGTGATTAATGGTGATTAATTATTTAATCGCTTGACAGCCCTAATAATCATTAATTATAATAATAATAACTAGCAGTGTGTTTGACCTGCCATCAAGGCTAAGGTCCTGTACACTGTGCCTTTCAGATGGTGAAGTTTTCAGAACTTAATTTTCGAGTCAAGGTGAACAGTACAAAATAACTTCTCTAGAAATGGGGAAAACAGGCGACAGGCCTAATTTTGAATTTATACAGAACTGTCATTGGCTTCAAAAGGCTGAGATAACATTTCAACAAAGTGTGGAACTCCCTTTGTGACCAGAAGAAGTCCACCATACCCGGCTGTTCTCCACTAAGAAATTCCAAGGAAGACCAGTTTATGTGTGTGTTGGGGAGGGGGTTGTGAGCAGACTGCACTCTGTTAAGAAATGTAGAACTGGGTGTACTTCCCTTGCTTTCAATGGAGCTCCAGAGGGAATTCTCCCATCCTAAGGCAGAATGCCTCATGGTGATTGTTCTGGTTTGATGGAGCTGTGCACGTCCCATAGCTGTGGACTATGGCTAACAGGCATGATCTGGCCCTAAATGAAACATAACACAACATTTTTTGTGTACCTATATTTGCTGGAAGGCACAATCAAGGCAGTTTTAGATCTCCCCAAAAATGTACAGAAACACCCAGAAGCACAAGTTGCCAACAAATTTTTTTTTTTCAGAAATGTTTTTTGGATTGTCTTTTCTTTTGCATTGCTGTGATAGTGTGTAAACTCAGACTATCCTTGCTGGACATAGCCACATGTTATCAGAAGCAGCATGTTTTCTTCATGTCAGACTGAGGCTATGCAAACATCCAAGAAATTGAATGATGTGGTTAATAACTACTGGCTGTTGTCAGGGGATTATACAGTGTTGTCAGGGGATTATACAGTGTTTCTTCATCTTTAGAATGTACATAATAATACAAAAAAGATGTAAAACATAAAATAAATATAACAGTATGTGCAGTTGTTTACACTACAGTGCAAATCCATGTAAATAATACTGTACATATATTACATACAGTATTTTTGAACATCCACCAGTTCATATTTGCAAAAACAAGGAGGAGTCCTTGTGGCACCTTAGAAACTAACAAATTTATTTGGGCATAAGCTTTCGTGGGCTAGAACCCACTTCATCAGATGCATGGAGTGAAAAATACAGCAGCAGGTATAAATACATGAAAGGATGGGGGTTGCTTTACCGAGTGTGAGGTAAGTCTAATGAGATAAACCAACTAACAGTAAGATACCAAGGGAGGAAAAATAACTTTTGATGTGGTGAGAGAGTGGCCCATTACAGACAGTTGACAAGAAGGAGTGAGTAACAGTAGGGAGAAATTAGTTTTGGAGAAATTAAGTTTAGGTTTTGTAATGACCCAGCCACTCCCAGTCTTTATTCAGGCCTAATCTGATGGTGTCCAGTTTGCAAATTAATTCCAGTTCTGCAGCTTCACTTTGGAATTCATTTTTGAAGTGAAGCTGTAGAACTGGAATTGATTTGCAAACTGGATACCATCAGATTAGGCCTGAATCCAACGTGAACTTAATTTCCCAACCCTAACCTCAACTTAATTGTAATTATCCTCAAAACAAGCAATAGAAACTCAAGAAAGTCATAATTAAAGTTCCATTTAAAAAAATCAAAACCTGTTAAAAGTGTGGAAATGCTCAGGTAAGGCACTCAAGCAATCTTATTTTGTCCTATAGAAGGCAACAACCACATCATTATGGTTAAGAAATTGTGGTTTGGTGTCTGTGGTCCTAAGCTGTTCCTGCAGAGGGAGAATCCTCCCATAGTCAGTTGTGGTTCCTTTTTGTTCCCTATATGCCACTAGAGTGGCATACAGGAGTTGGGATCTGAATTGGGCTTCATGTTTTCGTTGAGTACTTTATAGGTGCTATGTGTTTGTGGGATGGCTGAGTGGAGAATGAAAATATGTGACTTTCTAGGCAAAGCTGTATTTTGTTCTGGAAGAAGGAAAGTCTGTGAAATGAGACCCCATGAGAGGCTCTGATTTTGTGGCAGGAAATGCTTTCTGAAGAGTTAGGGTTGAATTCTGCAGCCTTTTATTATGCAATTTCCCATTAAAGCCAAGGGGCAAATTCTGGGCTCCTTACATTTCCTCCATCCCCATCATGAAATGAACTAGCTTGGCTATGTAAGTGCAGGGAATATGACCTTTTCCCAGGAGGGCCGGTCATCAGGGCTTACATACAAGAGGCAGCACTGGTTCAACTAATTGTACAATCCCATCCATCCCCCTGGGTACATACTCAGGCAGCTGCCCTGACCATGCTGTGATTTTTAGGAGCTAGCTCAAGCTCAGCTAGCATGTGTACATCTACCCGAGCTGGGAATGACAGCTCACAGCTGCTGTATAGATGTGCTCTGTATAGGTAACTAACATCATGTTAGCACGTGTTCACATGACATCTCTGTGTGATGGTTTACGCAACTGACCAGACTGAATAGACAACTTGTAATAACAAAGGTTAATTACTTTTTTAAGACCCGATGCATGATTAAAAGAATCCACTGAAAAAATGTAGGAATTTCCTATGAGGTGTGTGTGGGGGGGTGGGGGGTGTGGGGGGGAAATGAAAAACATAACAGTGGAAAACCTCCAAGAGGATTGGCACAAAAGCATGAAAAATGTTGCTTCAGGTCTCAAACTATGTGTGAAATAAGAAAGTGTTAAAAAAAATAGGAACGTGAGTCTTAATAGGGAACTCTGTTTATTCCAACTAAAACCACTTTACCAAGTATTAAAAGTAAATGACTTTACAGACAGATGTCTCTTCACTTCACTCTTGCATCATAAAAGAGACCCATTACATTTTTGTTTTCATGCTCACTGTTGCCGATGTGATATGCACTTCAGTTATAGTAAATAAAACACTAAGCCCATTAATGCTGCATAAAGTGATAGTGGTTTGATCCAGTTTTCTCTGAAGCAACAAAAAAACTAAATTGCCAGGTGTGTTCATATGAATATCAGATATGAAAATGAGAATTCTACTTATCACCTGAGAGGAAGGTTCATAGGAACAGGCAAGGTGTGTGTAAGAACTGTCACAGAAGCCGTTTGTTGTAAACAAAAGTTTTACTTAAAATTGTTCAGAAATCAAAATAATGTCCCACCACCACACCCAAGAGGAAAAAAAATCTGTATCCCAGGCTCTCTGGTTATTCACTCAGTCATTCTTGTAAAATGTTCTGGGTGCTACTGCTGCTGTAATCTACAAATAACTTTCCCATTTTATATACTCAACAACAATAACCCTGCTTTTCAGAGCTTTACTCCTGCATCTACCCCTCCAGAAACCAGGAAATGGATTTCTCCTCATCCTAGAAATACTCACCAGCAACATGCCTGTAAAATGTGTGAAACCATTTATTCCCTATTGCCCTTGGGGTCTGTGCCTCGTTTTTTTTTTGGTGCCAAGGTGGACCCCAAAGACTATTTCTAGGGGCTGGTACTCTGACCCAGAAATCCCTTCCTGGCATACCAGATGTTCAACACCTGCTCCCCTTGTAATGTACTGCTTCCTCCCATAATTACAGACAGGTACAAAACTTTGTCACCTCACTATCTACCCTCTTTTCCAGATCATTTATGAATATGATGAACTGCACTGGTTCCAGTATAGAACTTTGGGGGACCCTGCTATTTACCTCTCTCCATTGTGAAAACTGTCCATTTTTCCTAACCTTTGCTTCCTATCTTTTAACTGATCCATGAGAAGACCTTCTTTCTTATCCCAGGACCGCCTAATTGTCTTAAGACCCTTTGCTGAGGGACCTCATCAAAGGCTTTCTGAAAGTCCAAGTACACTATATCCACTGGATCAATCTTATCCACAAAGAATTCTAATAGATCGGTGAGACATGATTTCCTTTTAAAATGCTGTGTTGACTCTTCCCCAACAAATCGTGTTCATCTAGGTGTCCGATACATCTGTTCTTTACTAGAATTTCAACTAATTTGCATGGTACTGAAGTTAAGCTTACTGGCCTGTAATTCACTGGTCTACAATTTTTGAGAAGTCGTCTGCTTCAAAGATAAAATGTGCTATTTATTATGTATTTTGATGTGCTGAATTCAAATATGACAATTAAAACAACTGATTGGCTACTGTTTCTAAGATATTTAAGTTTTTACATTTAATGTCTATGTATAGTGTGTAGATAGTAAAGTTTTAATCATACATTGTAAATCTAGGTCTTTTCATGTGTTTATGGTTGCTTTACATGATAATATTTCACCTGTCCTGTTTATGTAACACTTTAAAAATCGGCAAAAGGGTTATATAAATAAAATTTATTATGAAACAAAAGGCAAAAAACTATTATGTACATAGTGTAGTCCTATTCAGTGTCTACTCGGCGCTTCTTGGCTTGTCTCTTGTATTCATTAAATGGAGCATCTCTTGTCACTGTCCAGCAATAGTCTGCAAGCATTGATGGGCTCCATTTGCCCTTATAGCGTTTCTCCATTGTTGCAATGTCCTGGTGAAATTGCTCGTCGTGCTCGTTGCTCACTGCTCCGCAGTTCGGTGGAAAAAAATCTAGATGAGAGTGCAAAAAATGTATCTTTAGTGACATGTTGCAACCAAGGCTTTTGTATGCCTTGAGGAGGTTTTCCACCAACAACCTGTAGTTGTCTGCCTTGTTGTTTCCGAGAAAATGTATTGCCACTAACTGGAAGGCTTTCCATGCCGTCTTTTCCTTGCCACGCAGTGCATGGTCAAATGCATCATCTCGAAGAAGTTCACGAATCTGAGGACCAAAAAAGACACCTTCCTTTATCTTAGCTTCACTTAACCTTGGAAATTTTCCACGGAGGTACTTGAAAGCTGCTTGTGTTTTGTCAATGGCCTTGACAAAGATCTTCATCAGACCCAGCTTGATGTGTAAGGGTGGTAACAAAATCTTCCTTGATTCAACAAGTGGTGGATGCTGAACACTTTTCCTCCCAGGCTCCAATGACTGTCGGAGTGGCCAATCTTTCTTGATGTAGTGGGAATCTCTTGCACGACTGTCCCATTCGCAGAGAAAACAGCAATACTTTGTGTATCCAGTCTGCAGACCAAGCAAGAGAGCAACAACCTTCAAATCGCCACAAAGCTGCCACTGATGTTGGTCATAGTTTATGCACCTCAAAAGTTGTTTCATGTTGTCGTAGGTTTCCTTCATATGGACTGCATGACCAACTGGAATTGATGGCAAAACATTGCCATTATGCAGTAAAACAGCTTTAAGACTCGTCTTCGATGAATCAATGAACAGTCTCCACTCATCTGGATCGTGAACGATGTTGAGGGCTGCCATCACACCATCGATGTTGTTGCAGGCTACAAGATCACCTTCCATGAAGAAGAATGGGACAAGATCCTTTTGACGGTCACGGAACATGGAAACCCTAACATCACCTGCCAGGAGATTCCACTGCTGTAGTCTGGAGCCCAACAGCTCTGCCTTACTCTTGGGTAGTTCCAACTCCCTGACAAGATCATTCAGTTCACCTTGTGTTATGAGGTGAGGTTCAGAGGAGGAGGATGGGAGAAAATGTGGGTCCTGTGACATTGATGTTTCAGGACCAGAAGTTTCATCCTCTTCCTCTTCCTCGTCTGACTCAAGGGAGAATGATTCTGGTGCATCAGGAACCGGAAGTCCTTCTCCATGGGGTACTGGGTGTATAGCTGATGGAATGTTTGGATAATGCACAGTCCACTTTTTCTTCTTCGACACACCTTTCCCAACTGGAGGCACCATGCAGAAGTAACAATTGCTGGTATGATCGGTTGGCTCTCTCCAAATCATTGGCACCGCAAAAGGCATAGATTTCCTTTTCCTGTTCAACCACTGGTGAAGATTTGTTGCACAAGTGTTGCAGCATATGTGTGGGGCCCACCTCTTGTCCTGATCTCCAATTTTGCAGCCAAAATAAAGGTGATAGGCTTTCTTAACCATAGTGGTTATACCACGCTTTTGTGATGCAAAAGTCACTTCACCACAAACATAGCAGAAGTTATCTGCACTGTTCACACAAGTACGAGGCATCTCTGCTCACTTTGGCTAAACAGAAAAACTAGAGCCAATCAACATGTTTAAGCATCATTTTCGTACTCAGTGACCCAGAATTAGTAAAGTTTGACTACATTTATTTCAGAAGCATTTTGGCTGTAGAGCAGTGTAATTGCCAGGATCAGCTCTGGAGCATTTAAATAAACAAATAAATAAATAAATCAGTGTTACATTAGTTGTCTGCCAGCCACCTAGTACAGAGACTGATTTAAGTGATAGGTTACATACCACAGTTAGTAGGTCTGCAACGTCATATCTGAGTTCCTAGGTGCATACCATCTGCCCCTGTTGACTTATTAATTTATCAATTTCTTCCAAAACCTCTTCTACTGATACCGCAATGTGGGACAGTTCCTCAGATCTGTCACCTAAAAAGAACGGCTCAGGTGTGGGAATCTCCCACAAATCCTCTGCACAGAAGATCGATGCAAAGAATTTATTTAGTTTCTTTGCAATGACTTGGTCTTCCGTGAGTGCTCCTTCAACACCTCAATCATCCAGTGCCCCCACTGATTGTCTGGCAGGCCTCCTCCTTCTGGAGTACTTAAAAAAAATTGATGTTAGTTTTTGTGTCTTTTGCTAATTATGCTTCAAATTCCTTTTTGGCCTCCTAGTTACCCTTTCATACTTGACTTGTCAGATTGTATGTTCCGTTCTATTTTCCTCAGCAGGAGTTGACTTCCATTTTTTCAAAGATATCTTTTTGTCTCTAACTGCCTCTTTTACACTGTTGGTTAGCCCTGGTGACATGTTTTGGGTCCTCTTACTGGTTTTTTTTATGATTATTTCAGAGTATACATGTAGTTTGAGCCTCTATTATGATATTTTAAAGTTTTCATGAAGCTTGCAGGCATTTCATTCTTGTGATTGTTCCATTTAATTTCCATTTAACTAGCCTCTGTATATTTGTATAGTCCCCCTTTTTTAACTTAAATGCTACTGTGGTGGGTTTGTTTGGTATTTCTCCCTTTCCGAGGATGTTAAATTTAATTATATTATGGTGGCTATTAATTGAGCAGTTCAGCTATATCACCTTTTGGACCAGATTCTGTACTCTACTTAGGATTGAACCAAGAATTGCCTCTCCTCTTGTGGGTTCCAGGACTAGCTGCTCCAAGAAGCTGTCATTAATGGTGTCTAGACATTTTATTTCTGCATCCCATCCTGAGGTGACATGTACTCAGTCAATATGGGGATAGTTGAAATCCCCCATTATTGTTATTGAGTTTTCTGCTTCTAGCCTCTCTAATCTCCCTAAGGATTTCACAACCACCATCACAGTCAGGTGCTCGATAGTATATTCCTACTGCTATACTCTTATTATTCAAGCATGACATTTCTATCCATAGAGATTCTATGGTAGTTTGATTCATTTAAGAGATTTTTACTATCATAGAATCATAGAACTGAGAGAGGCCTCGAGAGGTCTAGTCCAGTCCCCTGCACTGAAGGCAGGACTCAGTATTATCTAGACCATCCCTGACAGGTGTTTGTCTAACCATGTCAAGGTTCCCTCCCCACTCTGAACTTTAGGGTACAGATGTGGAGACCTGCATGAAAGACTCCCTAAGCTTATTTACCATCTTAGGTTAACAGTAAGCTGCCACCACCAAGCATGTTTGGAATCTTAGGGGAGAGCAACTTGGAACTCTGCCTTTCCCCAAATATTTCCCAAGTCCCTAACTCCCTGTTTCCTGGGCAGATTTGAGACTAATTCCTCCCCCTCCAAGTCCTTACACCCCTTTTTCTGGGTAGGCTTGAGAGTATACCCTCACCAATTAGTCCTGGTGAACACAGATCCAAAACCCTTGGATCTTAAAACAATGAAAAATCAATCAGGTTCTTAAAAGGAGAATTTTAATTAAAGAAAAAGGTAAAAATCATCTCTGTAAAGGATGGAAAATAACTTTACAGGGTAATCAGATTCAAAGAGCCCAGAGGAACCTCTAGTCTTACGTTCAAAGTTACAGCAAAACAGGGATAAACCTCCCTCCAGCAAAGGAACATTTACAAGTTGAAAAAAAAAGATAAAACTAACATGCCTTGCCTGGCTGTTACTTACAAGTTTGAAATATGAGAGACTTGTGAAGAAAGGTTTGGAGAACATGGATTGATGTCCGCTCCCTCTTAGTCCCAAGAGCGAACAATACCAAAACAAAGAGCAAAAACAAAACCTCCTCCCACCCCCCAAGATTTGAAAGTATCTTGTCCCCTTATTGGTCCTTTGGGTCAGGTGTCAGCCAGGTTACCTGAGCTTCTTAACCCTTTACAGGTAAAAGGCTTTTGGTGCCTCTGGCCAGGAGGGATTTTATAGAATTGTATACAGGAGGGTTGTTACCCTTCCCTTGATAGTTATGACAAACCTGCTCTTAAAAATCCCCAATGATGGAGATTCCACCACACCCCTAGCCAATTTATTCCAGTGCTTAACCACCATGATAGTTAGGAAGTTTTTCCTAATGTCCAACCTAAACCACTCTTGCTGCAATTTAAGCCCATTGCTTCTTGTCCTAGCCTCAGAGGTTAAGCAGAACAATTTTTCTCCTTCCTCCTTGTAACAACCTTTTCTGTACTTGAAAACTGTTATGTCCCCTCTCAGTCTTCTCTTTTCCAGACTAAACAAACCCACTTTTTTCAATCTTCCCTCATAGGTCATGTTTTCTAGACCTTTAGTCATTTTTGTTGCTCTTCTCTGGACTTTCTTCAATTTGTCCACATCCTTCCTGAAATGTGGTGCCCAGAACTGGACACAATACTCCAGTTGAGGCCTAATCAGCGTGGAGTAGAGCAGAATTACTTCTTGTGTCTTGCTTACAACACTCCTGCTAATACATCCCAGAATGATAGTTTTTTGGCAACAGTGTAACACTGTTGACTCATATTTAGCTTGTGGTCCACTATAACCTCCAGATCCCTTTCCATAGTACTCCTTCCTAGGACGTCATTTCCCATTTTGCATGTGTGCAACTGATTGTTCCTTCCTAAATGGAGTACTTTGCATTTGTCCTTATTGAATTTCATCCTATTTATTTCAGACCATTTCTCCACTTTGTCCAGATCATTCTGAATTCTATCCTCCAAAGCTCTTGCAACGCCTCCCAGCTTGGTATTGTCCTCAAACTTTATAAGTGTACTCTCTATGCCATTATCTAAATGATTGATGAAGATATTGATTGGAACCGGACCCAGAACTGATCCCTGCAGGACCCCACTTCTTATGCCCATCCAGCATGACTATGATAACTACTCTCTGGGAACAAAAAGAACAGGAGTAGTTGTGGCACCTTAGAGACTAACAAATTTATTTCAGCATAAGCTTTCGTGGGCTACAGCTCACTTCTTCGGATGCATAGAATGGAACACACAGACAGGAGATATTTATACATACAGAGAACACGAAAAGGTAGAAGTATGCATACCATCTGGAAGAGTCCAATCAATTGAGATGAGCTATCATCAGCAGGAGAAAAAAACCTTTGAAGTGATAATTGAGATGACCCATAGAAGATGTGAGGAGATCTTAACATAGGGAAATAGATTCAATTAGTGTAATGACCCAACCATTCCCAGTCTCTGTTTAAACCTAAATTAATTGTATCTAATTTGCATATTAATTCGAGTTCAGCAGTCTCTCTTTGGAGTCTGTTTTTGAAGGTTTTTTGTTGCAAAATTGCCACCTTCAAGTCTGTCACTGAGTGGTTAGAGAGGTTGAAGTGTTGTTCCACTGGTTTTTGAATGTTATGATTCCTGATGTTAGATTTGTGTCCATTTATTCTTTTGCATAGAGAACAGTTTTCCAAACAGTTGTGCATCCACCTTGTAGTAGCGCCATCTAGGTTGTATTTCCCTAGTTTGTTTATAAGGTCATGTGAGACAGTATCAAAAGCTTTACTAAAGTCAAGATATACCATGTCTACCACTTCCCCCCATCCACAAGGCTTGTTACCCTGTCAAAAAAGCTATCACAGTGGTTTGACATGATTTGTTCTTGACAAATGCATGCTGATGTTTACTCATCACCTTATTGTCATCTAAACATTTGCAAATTGATTGCTGCTTCATTAGCTTTTGAGGGAGTATCCCTAGCTCACTAGCTCTCTGACCCATTTATCTGTGGTTGATGAAAACCATTCCTCCAGGAAATGAGGAATCCTGCCCCTTAGCTTCAGTTCTGGGCAAATTTCTTCAAGATCTTTCTCAAAGTAAATTTTGGGGGAGGGGAAAGGGCTGAGGTCCCTCCAGACTATCCCCTGGACCTCTATTCCAATGTTTTTCTTTGGGGAACCTGTCGTACCTTTGCTGGTACCTCTGTGAGGCATGAAAGAAGCATCTCAGTCTGAAGGCTGGTCTATACGCTCTCCAGTGGGCACTTAGTGGGGCACAGGGAGACTGTTTGGTTTGTGCCACATTGTCAGCCAGCAGCTTCTCCAGATTTTCTCCTAAAAGGAGGAAGCCTGCAAACTTGGCCAAGCATAGGACCTGCTTAGAGTTAGTGTCCATCTTCTAGGGTCAGAGTCATAGCTGACAGCTGGCTACATGCCTTGGGTAGAGAAACTTATTGCATCCATTGAAGCATTAGGTACAAATGCTGTTGGTAAGGAGACTTTTGTTAAAGTGGAGCCAAAGTCAGGGTGATCTCTGTCCTTTAGGCCTGGAGCCCTTCCAGCCAGGAAAGAAGCTGCTCTTGCAAAGCAGGTAGCTGCCAGGGACACTCATAGGGTGCCCTCCATCTTTCTATCCTTGGGATCCTTAGGGTAGAACTCCCTTCTGAGGGAATAACCATATCTCTGGTGAGGGATGTTACAGTGTTGCCAACCTTTGGTGTCTCAGCAATAGATGCCCTTTGGTTTCTGAATGTTTAGAGAACCTGAAGTCACTCTTGTTAATGTGTGCCCTGACCCAGCTTGTTCCATTCATCCCTAATCACTTTCTTAAAGGAGGAGTGAAGTGGTCTTGCAGCCTCAGGGGAGGAATTTACTCTAGGGCTTACTCTCAGGAGCCTGCTCAGGCTGGATGTGAATCATGGAAACATTATTGCACACAGCTTGACATTTCAAAGGGGGGAAAAATTGCTACATTCCCACCCTTTCTGTTTGGATTCAGAACCAGACAGCTCACCTTCCTCAGTGGAGGAGGAGAGTCAGAGGAGTCTGTCTCCTGGATTTTTTTTTTTGTGTGTGCCTTTTCTTTCCCTCTTTGGAACCTTTTTAGGGAGCTTTGGGAGCATAGATGCTCTGCTGCAGAAGTCTTTTGCTGCTTGCCTCCCATAGGTTCTGCAGCACTCTTGAAAGATCTGCCTCAGAATCCTCTCCTGCTGGGACCTGTTCCTCCTGGTCAGCTTGGGAGGGAGTAGGAGCTGATTAGAAGCCCTGCTTCTTTCCCTGGGGCTCTGAGGACCCATTTTTAGACTTTGGGAGGGCTTTGTGGCCCTCCAAGTTTTCCCTCTTTGTTCTGGGACTTACCCCCTGAATAGAGTGGTCAGGGAGAATCCTCATAGAATATCAGGGTTGGAAGGGACCTCAGGAGATCATCTAGTCCAACCCCCTGCTCAAAGCATGCACAGCAATCCCCAGATTTTTGCCCCAGATCCCTAAATGGCCCACTCAATGATTGAATTCACAACCCTGGGTTTAGCAGGCTCACGCTCAAACCACTGAGCTATCCCTCCACCCCTCCTTGCTTATGGAGCCTCTCACTGGTCTATACCCAGGTTCCTGGTCCATTTTATCCCTGTTGGGGTTGTGGCTGCCTTGGTGGGTGTAATGGGGTTTGCTCACTACTCTGGCACCTCCTGCTGGAGGTCTTTTGAATTAACCCTTCATGGTAGTGCACACTCTTTGGGTGGTGCCTCGCAGCTGTAACTGCTGCTCCAGGACCCACGTCTCTGAAAGGACCACAGCAACCTCTTCAGCGACACAGCCCTCCGGCCTTGCCACACACGGGGTTCCCCCCTTCTGGGGAACCTGCAGTCCTCTGTTCAGCCACTTCCCTAAATGGCAACTGCAGCAAATTGTCTGGCCACTTACTCGTGGCCCCAGCATCTTCTTTGCCCTTGCCTCAGGGCCTCAGTCTGTAAACCCCAGCAGCCAGCCAGGAGCTGTCTCTTGCTCCCCAGTCCCTGCTCGGAGCACTGCTCTGTCCACGGTGCTGGCAATTCTCTCAGCCCTCCAGAGACAAAAGCCTGGTCTACACTAGGCATTTAAACCGGTTTTAGGAGCGTAAAACCGATTTAACGCCACAACCGTCCACACTAGGAGGCACCATATATCGATTTTAATGGCTCTTTAAACCGGTTTCTGTACTCCTCCCTAACGAGAGGAGTAACACTAGTATCAGTATTAACATATCGGATTAGGGTTAGTGTGGACGCTGATCGACGGTATTGGCCTCCGGGAGCTATCCCACAGTGCACCAGTGACCGCTCTGGACTGCAATCTGAACTCGGATGCAGTGGTCAGGTAGACAGGAAAAGCCCCGCAAACTTTTGAATATTTCCTGTTTGCCCAGCGTGGAGCTCCGATCAGCACGGGTGGCGATGCAGTCCGAAATCAAAATAAAGAAAGAGCTCCAGCACGGACCATGCGGATGTGATCGCTGTAAGGGCAGGCAAATCCGTTCTATCAGCGCTCCGTTACAGAAGATGAAATTCAGAATCCTTTTTTAAAAATCTCCAGACAGACGCCATAGCAGGGACTCAGCGCACTGCAGCGTGACAAGCATAACAGAAAGCCAAAGAATCAAATGGACGCTCATGGACTGGAGGACTGAAGCTATCCCACAGTTCCTGCAGCCTCCGAAAAGTATTTGCATTCTTGGCTGAGCTCCAAATGCTTCTAGGGTCAAACACAGTGTCCGCGGTGGGTCAGGGCATAGCTTGGCAATCTACTCACCCCCCCCACCCACCCCCAGAAGCGAAAGGGAAAACAATCCTCTGACTCTTTTACATGTCACCCTATCTTTACTGAATGCTGCAGATAGACACGATGCTGCAGCCGTAAACACCAACATCCTCACTCCCCCCCCTGCCATGGGTGGCTGATGGTACAAAAGGACTGGTAACCGTCCTCGTCATCAGCCTATTGGCACATGGGGCAGTAACCATGCTGATTAGCATCCGTGGGCGCCTGGCCCTAATTTTTTCTGGTGGATGGTGCAGTATGGCTGGTAACCATCGTCATCATAGCAACAGGGGGCTGAGCTCCATCAGCCCCCACCCTTCATGTGTAAAGAACAGATTCAGTTGCCCCTGGACTAGCAGAGGGATGCTGGGCTTCTCTCCTACACACTGCTTAATGTCCTGTCTGGACTATCATAGCAGCTGGAGGCTGCCTTCCACTCATTTCTCACTAACAAGTCACCATGTCTTTTTATTCCTGCATTCTTTATTACTTCATCACACAAGTGGGGGGACAATGCTACGGTAGCCCAGAAAGGCTGGGGGAAGAACGGAATCAACAGGTGGGGTTGTTACAGGAGCACCCCCTGTGAATAGCATACAGATCATAGTTTCTGCAGGATCTGACACAGAGCAGCTGTGCTCTCTGATTCTATGATACAGTGGTTATCTAGTACACTTGCCTATATTCTAGGCAGGACTGATTCTATTTTTAGATACCAAAAAGGAGGGATTGACTCAGGGAGTCATTCCCAATTTTGGCTTTTGCGCCCCTGGCTAAGAGCAGCCAGGGGCACTTACGACAGCAGCAAATGGTACAAAAGGACTGGTAGCCATAATCATCCTCACCAGTTCCAATTTATGGAAGGGTTTGGATGGTGCAGTATGACTGGTAACCATCTCTGCTGTCATGCAAAAGCAAAAGCATGCTTCTGTGTAGCTCTGCTGAATCGCCTCTGTGAGCGGCATCTAGTACACATACGGTGAGAGTCACAAAAGGCAAAACAAGCTCCATGATTGCCATGCTATGGCATCTGCCAGGGCAATCCAGGGGAAAAAGGCGCGAAATGCTTGTCTGCCGTTGCTTTCCCAGAGGAAGGAGTGACTAACGACATTTACCCAGAACCACCCGCGACAATGATTTTTGCCCCATCAGGCACTGGGATCTCAACCCGGAAGTTCCAAGGGGCGGGGGAGGCTGCGGGAACTATGGGATAGCTAGGGAATAGCTACCCACAGTGCAACGCTCCAGAATCCGACGCTAGCCTCGGACCGCGGACGCACACCACCGAATTAATGTGTTTAGTGAGGCCGCGCGCACTCGATTTTATAAAATCTGTTTTACAAAACCGGTTTATGCAAATTCGGAATAGTCCCGTAGTGTAGACGTACCCAAAGTCTTTCCCCACTGGCCTCCCAGCAGAGAACTGCCCTCCTCTGCCCTGCAGCTCCCTTTTTATATGGGCCTGCTTGGCCCTGCTTGGCTGCTCCCTGCAGCCCTTATCTGATTGGTTGCCTCCTTTACAGCCTTCCTTGGGCTCTATTAACCCCTTAGAGTCCAGTGTGGGGCAGGCACCCCACCACAGTGGGTAAGGGAACCCACCTACCTGTCTGACTCCTAGCCTCAGGACCTAACAGAGTCAAGGAGGGAGGGAAAGGCTGGAAGCAGGCAGCCTCACCCATAGAGCACTTCTTGGATTAAACCTTGTGCATTTTGACTACTCTGCCATGCATGCAAGGGGAAGAGGAGCCGGCAGGGAAATAGTGCAGCAGAGCTCAGAGCTGGTTAATCCCCCAAGCAGTTAACTGATCCAGGAAGGAGAGGAATCTTGGAGAAGGAGAAGGCTGCTCCCCACTGCCCAAAAGCTGGGCAGAAACAGATCAAATTGCAAAGTATAGGCAGGAGCAACAGCAACTGCCCCAGTCTGGTGCAGTGGAGGCAGAGAATCTGGCAGCAAGCCGGAGCAGAGGAGGTATGGCCAGAGCATGTGGAGCTGATCTGCCTCCACAAAGCTGCAGAGAGAGAGCAGCCTGGATGCCCAGAATTGTGGGAGACACTGGGCTGCAGAAAGTACTCCATCCAAGCCCCTTAACCACTGACTTGTACAGTGTGTGTGTTAGTAGTGAAAGGACTATTTCTACCATTAGGGTTACTATGGAAATGAGTTCCACATCCACTGGCATTTAACTGGCAGGTGCTGGAACAGTGGCAATCATGCAACAGTTAACTCTGCTTGAAATACGTCTAAATGAAATGGTAGCTGTAGTGCCTGTGCCCCGTGGGAGTACTTATATGGGTGGACATGAAGTAAGTTACAGGCGTGCGAGGCTACAGGGTGAGCAGCCTGATAAATTTCTCTACTGTAAGCAAAGCCTGTCTTCAAATGGAGACTCTTCCTTTTGAAAAGCTTTTGCTCTGTCATTGTGTCCCTTTTTTCTCCAGGTGTAGGAGAATGAAGCAAGACACTGCCAGATCTCTGTATGTGTCATTTGAACCCCCTTCTCCTTTAGGACCAGAACAGTTAGTATTTGTATGATAGCAACTGGCACTAACAATGCAGAGGCATTAGTGGTTGTAACAATGTTGTAAGTGATAGTGTAGATGTGTTTGGGCATTTTTATCACAATGCCATGAAAACCTTCTCTGAACAGGTGGTAAAAAAGTTCCTAATCTCAGTCTACAGTAGCAGCTTAGCACTGGTGCAGCAGCAGTTATTGTAACACGTTTACTAAAGTATTGAGTGTAGATGCACTAGGGTATTTTGTAGCTGTTTTTCAGCACCATTGCATCTATTATCCATGGCGTAAGTTCTAATGTAGATCAAGAACAGGTATTTTTGTGTCACAAGGGTAGCTATTTTCCTGGTGTAGACAAGGACTTTGAGAGAGATAAGATGAGTGAGATAATTGCTCTTATTGAACTATTTTCTGGTGGTGAAAGGGACAAGCTTTCGAGGTTACACAGTCCTTACACAGAGATCTTCTTCCTCCTGAAGAACAGCTCTGTCAAAGCTTGAAAGCTTGTCTCTCTCACCAAGAGAAGTTGGTCCAATAAGAGAGATTTTCTCGTCCCCCTTGTGTCTCTAACGCTATGTCTACACAGCAACTAGATACCTTTAGCTGGCCCATTCCAGCCAACTCAGGCTTGGAGGACATGGGCTTCGGGGCTGTTTCATTGCTGTGTGGACTGTGCTGAAGCCTGAGCTCTGGGACCTTCTCATCTCACAGGGTCCTAGAGCCTGAGCTCCAGCCCAAGCCCAGAAGTCTACACAGCAATGAAACATCTCCGCAGCCTGAGCCCTGCAATCCTGTTTCCGCTGACATGGGCAGCTGAGGGTGTCTAGTTGCTGTGTAGACATATCCTAATATCCTGGGACCAACACGGCTACAACAACCCGACATACAAGGTCATTGAGAGCACTTTGACTTCAAACCCTCCAGCAACGTCAGGTGAATAGACCTTAACGATTCTGCAGAATATTCTCGTGGTTCACCATAACTGGTAAATTCATATCCCATTAACATTTAAACAGGCCAGCTCTTGAGTGATAGGAATTTTCCTAACTACTGGTATGACATAAGACCGAAAAGCTCTCCATTAGCCAGACATATTCACAATTATAAACACATAAGCAAAAAAGCCATTGGCACAATATATGTCAATTACAACCAAGACTAGACAGATTATTTATTGCCTGTCATGGATTGTGTCACAGAATTTCATAAACTCGCTCAGAATTTAAATTAGACTCACAAAGCTAATCCCTGGAAAACAAAGACACACTGATTTAGCATTTAAGCTGAATTGATTAAACTCATTATTTTTTCATTTCTCTAAATTATAGCAAATCTGTTTTTAACAGGGAGAAAGTTTCTAAGGATCTGAAGGTTGCAAATGGTGAGTCCAATGAAATTCTTCCTTATCCCCGTAAGGCCGTCAGGAAGTAGCTTCTTTATGGGGTTATACAATCCTCTGCAGTTTTGAGATTGGTGTGAATAGGAGTTTTATAGACTGTAGAGGAGGTGAAACATTTGGGAAGGAAACGATGCTAAATGTTAAACTCAGCTACCGCTCTGGAAATTGTTTGGCTGACAACCTGGTGACAGGTAATCCAAAAGTCTGGATATCAGGGGAATGGGGAACTTCAGCACCCATTGGGATTGTCCTACACTAACACAAATAAGAATACAAGGACATTTAACTCCTTAACACCAGCGGAATTGGCATCTCCTACTGTCAGTTTGTCTAAGTATTTACACTATGCTCCTCACCATGGCTGCAGTTTGAATTCGCATGTATCCATGTAAATTTGATTCCTGACCCCAAAGAGTCAATCAAATTTGACAGCAATTTATGCTGAATTTACAGGTGAGTTGAATGGTTATTTATGTTGTGGCTGCTCTCCAAAATCTTGGCACACGTTTGCTCTCTCAGGACTTCATATATTAGCAATAACCTAGCATGCTTAGATAAGCACTAACTAGGGGGACCAGCTGTCCTAGTTTTATAGGGACAGTTCCAATTTTGGGGTCTTTTTCTTATACAGGCTCCTATTACCCCCCAACCCCTGTCCCAATTTTTCACATTTGCTGTCTGGTCATCCTAGCACTAACATAACATATGTTGTGACATACATGTTTTATGCCCCCTCCCCATTCTTCAATGGGTTTGAGACGCCATTAGAGTCAGTGAGTAGATGTGAGCTGGTGTTTTTTCAGGAATGCTGATGACACCCAGCATTGTGGGCCAGGCTCATGGCCACACTGATGTAAACTGGCCACATTGGGCAGGGGAGGAATCCTCTTAAGTAGGGGAACCCTCTGGCCGTGCAGCCCAGACAGCCTGCAAACTGGCCAAGATACTATCTAGTGCTGCAGAGTGGCAAAGATGCTGCCTAGTGTAGCAGCTGTGGCCAGACAGAAGCGGGTGGGGCTAAAATGCCATTTTAGCCTACAGGTCCTCCGGCGTGGCTCCTCTGTCTTGTACCAGTTGTTGCCTGTTGGGTCCAGAATTTGGCAGTTGCAAAGGTGGTTTCATACCACATTTGCCTCTTCACTGCTGGCCAGTATCTCGGCCAGTTTGCAGACTGTCTGGGCCTGTCTCTCCAGCTGATCTGGACTGGAATGCAGGTGGGTATCCTTCAGTGGTGGGGTAAGACTGGGGTAAAAATGACAGCAAGCTGGTGGAGGGTGATCATGGTGGATTGGGAGAAGCTACCGAGAATATGGCTAATTATGGGACCCCCCACATGAGTGGGAGTGTTTGGCCATCATTTGTTACCAAAGATTGCAACACAGAGATGTGGTTAAATTTATGCAGCACAGCCCACATACCTGAACAGGCATTTGATTGTGTGGGGTTTCTGTTAGAAATCTGAAGAAGTGAAGAGTTTGTTCTGTTTTCTTGGTAACTGGCTGTTTTGTGTTGTCTGGGATTTGCTTTTGTCATGTTGTGTTTTATTGCTCTGGATTGTAATTATAATGGGAGACTGATACTGGTGTGTTTTATTATGTTTACATTGAAAATAAATAAATATTGATTGAATTGTAGAAGACGAAGTGTAGAATTGTGGACGAATTGTGGAAGACCAAGTGAACCAACCCATGTTACCTTCATCGTATTTGCCATTTTCCTGTTAAAGTTCCTCCTTCGAAATACAAGTGAAGAGGCCAGATGTGTACAGTGGGAGGTTATAGGCAGATGTATACAAGGGGGAGGGATAGCTCAGTCGTTTGAGCATTGGCCTGCTAAACCCAGGGTTGTGAGTTTAATCCTTAAGGGGGCCACTTAGGGACCTGGGGCAAAAATTGGTCCTGCTAGTGGAGGCAGGGGGCTAGACTTAATGACCTTTTAAGGTTCCTTCCAGTTCTAGGAGATTGTTATATCTCCTATTATTATTAGGTTTTCCAGATTCATTTTTTAAGAAGTGAGGTGCAGCCACAGAGCTGTGTCCTTTCTCCACATGTAAGATCAGCATCATCATTGAAAGCACACTCCAAGCATAGACCAAAATATACTAACTAGCAAGAGCTGGTTGTTCTAGCCCTAGCCACTTTTAATCCCACAATATTTTAAAGAATGATCTGATACTTGACCCCAGCTGGCCTTTTATTTCAAAATGATTTTTCCAGCAGTACAGACTTGATTGAATTTGGCTGGCTATTGCCACAGAAGAATGCACTGATGAACAACATTAAGCAACATGCCAAGAAAGGTATACGTACAATTATCTTCCTGTACAGCATATGTAATGGATGTGGAAGCTCATATGTACTCTCAGTTGACCAACGCAAAGCCCTTTTCTAAACCTTTAACGTCCAATTGTGCATGTCTCCTCAAATGTTTTGCCCAGCTCTATTAAAACAAGATCAAAGTTATCAAATTGGAAGCAGCTTGAGTAGTGAAGCATTTTGGCCTCTACTCTACATTATCTGTGTTGATGTGACTATGAGATCCCATTAACTAACTACAGATGTTCTATAGTTCATACATTGCATGGCCTTAAAATAAACTAAGTTTGGCAATCCTCTCCGTGTAATATCGGAATGATTTTCCACATTCTTTATTACACGCTTCACCTTTACAGTAAACAGACTTAACAATTGGTTCCAGTGTAAAAACAAAACCAGACAAAGGGAGACATTTGATTCCAGTTTGGATAATGGAGAAATACTGTGAGAACAGCTAGTGATTTCTCTATAACCAGAAGTGAAAAGTCACTTTCCTGCATAGGTCATGGTGATGCCAGCAGAAACTGACCAGCTCTTCCCAATGTGTCTACAGGGTTTCAATGGCCAATAGTGGGAGTAGCCTTTCCTGGTAGCTGCTGAGAAAAGCTGATCGGGGAAGAGTGACCACATGTATTTTGGCGAGGGTGAGAGCAAAGCTTAAACGTTTTATATTTTGTTTCCCGTCATAGACCCTGAAGCAGGGAAACAAAGGGGCAAAAGACATTATAATTATTTTTAATTTCTGTCTGTCACAAATAAGCAGAGGCATCTGAAAGTGTGAAATATTCCAAGCTCCTGTAGGGTGTAAATACTAAACAAAAACCAAAAGTGGTTTTGATTTTGTCCTTGGCAAACCAAAAGGTGAGTTTGCCAGAAGCAAACCCAAAACAGGGCTGCCCGAGTCTGTCTGTCTCTCTCTCAATAAGTAGATGAGATATGTTCCTCAACTGTTGTTTAAGCATGATGGTTAACTATATTAAAGGGAAAACACTCTGATAATATAATATTATAACAGAGCTGTGTATACCACTATGACTATACATGGATCAATCAACATTTCTAAAACTCCATTGAAAAAGCTGAAAAAAATGTTTAAATCTATCAATGGTAACCCCTACCCCCCCACACACACAGTTGTTTGTTAAATAGCTGTTTACATGGTTGACATTAATCAGCTCCAAAAGGAGCCATCATGGTCATTGGGCCAATAATAATTATTTTTAAATCTTTTGGAAATAGCCTTAATGGTTTCCAAAGAACCAGTAAGTTCTGTTAGGTCAATAATACAGGTTTTAACAATACTTTATAAACAAACAGTTTGTGATCTATTTTGTCAATATATATTTCCATGAAAGGCTTGTAATCATTAATATAAAAGCAGTTTAAAATTAACCAACACGCCCCAAAGGATTTTACCAATAGGACTAAGTAACTCTAAAGCTGTGAGACAATGAAGAAATAAATGTCTCTGCTCTGTTTTTTACTACGTGTTTTAAACCTGCAGACATCTCAGTAAGGATGCACCTCATTAATATTATTTATCTGTGGGTTGTGTGTGTATTTATATAAATAGATTAGTTTGTAACATTAATGTTAATGAGAAACTTGTGCATTTACAAGTGCATAGTAATGTCCTTCCTTTGCCAGCAGCTGGCTGTGAGTCCCTTGTTCCACTACTTTTCCATTATGAATCACTGCTATGACATCAGCGTTCTGGACGGTCGTCAAGCGGTGAGCAATAATAATGCAGGTTCGACCCTTCCTGGCATCGTCCAAGGCTTTCTGGACAATCTGCAGACAGATGCAGTGAAAAACTTGCTATTACTTGGAGAATTTGCCTTTATAGTTCACATTATCACCTGGGTGTTCCTCACTGGGGTTTAGGAGTCAGGACTTCCCATGCATGAAGGAGGCCTCAAACACAGGGGCCTGATATTAGAACCTTTATTTGTGTGAGTAATTCCACTGAAGTCACTGAGACTACTCTCATGAACAAAGGCTAGCAGAATGAGGTCCATAAGGATCTAGTTTGGACCAACACAACTAATTTGCAGAGGTGTAATGAATTGTCTGTGATAGCGGCTGCTTACCAAATGTGTATGTTATATTTGATACTGCATGCTGTCTGTTTCCAACTACACGCCAAATTTAGAGAAACTAACCTCCTCTGTCCTCCCCGCCATATGCACTTGTCCAGGTGTTTGTCAGTTAGACATGCACAGTACTTAGATCAGTTTGGAGAAAGCAGACCAGCCAAAATATAGACATGAATAAAACTAGCATGTTCATTGACAGTAACAGCAATGCCAGACACTTCTTGTTAGCCATAAAAATCCAAAATTCAGGATCCTGACATCTGGCTCACAACTGGATGGTGGTTTGCATGGTGGCATTTTTCACTTCTACTGCACCCCCATCCAAATGAACAGTTTATTCGTCCCTATGGAGTCTGCCCCCTCTGCTGGAGATGGTGGATGCAGTGAGAAAGCTCACAATATCTCCTGAGAGGTAGGAGGTGTTGCTGAAGCCTTTTTTCCAAGCCAGCTGCTCCTGCATGTCACCTCTTACCCTCTGAATGCAGATGGATCAAAGGACTGGGAAGCGGACAGAGGCTTCTTCATTGTTCCATTCTGTCCTGACAGCCAGCAGTTCTACCGGCAGAGTGGATCCCTCTCAGTTTCTGTAGCAACACCTGTTCCCCCAGACAGAGCAGGAAATAGTGCAGAAAGAGACCCACTTTGCTGCTAGTGCTGCTGGCTGAAGGAAAGAGGAAGGAGCTGGTGACTTACCTTACAAGGCCTCCTCTAGTAGATTACAGTCTACTGTTTGAAGACACCTGTCTCAAATTCAACATTGCTAAATATGAATGGGATTTTCCAAAGTGCTCAGCATTGGTCTAACTGTGAACCCATTAAAAAAGTCCCATTGACTTCATAACTGACTTTTAAGGAACTGAGGCAGGCCAAAAATGAGGAGTTCTAAAAATCCCACTTTCTGTCCAGCCCCAAGTGTTGCTGACTACCATCAGCTCCCAATTTAGACAGCAGGAGTTGAAGGCACTCTACACCTTGCAAAAGCAGGCCGTAGACAGAGAGGGAGCTAAGGGTTGTTCTGTGGAACTTTCAAAATTGTATTGTAGATGGAGCGCCTGTGTTCTTGCAGTGAAGAATTCAAACCAGGTATTTTGTGTGTATTACAAATGGTAGAATGCATATTACTAACCTTTTCGCTTTCTGTGTCAAGAGCAGATGTGGCTTCATCTAGAAGCAGAACTGCTGGCTTACGAACTAGAGTACGAGCAATTGCTATTCTTTGTTTCTGACCTCCAGAAAGTTGTGCTCCTTTGTCACCCACTTGGGTATTATACTTCTGTATAAGTAAATATTCATTGTCAAGGAAAGTAAGAAACAGTAAGTTATATTTTAATAGCAGATAATGTACTATATTAAGCATTTCCATTATGAAGGAAAAATAATAATGTAATTGTTTTTAATAAAATCTCATAACAATTTTAACTGTTTGAATCAAAATGCATATCTACAGCTACATATATTGATAAATGCTCTGTAATGAAAATTCATTTCAGCATTAGAAAAAGACTAATTCCCAAAGTGGTGCAACCACTGATGTGTCTAGTCAAAGACACCTGTACTTAAAAATATAGATCTCAAGAGACTTTTATAATTTCAAGGTCCTAGAGACCCACACTCAGGAGGTGAACCTTTAATTCTTACACGTCCAAAACTTTCTTCTAAGTACATTTTCAAAAACTAGGTGGTAATGAAAAAGAAATATTGTTTTTATTTCAATTTTCAATTGTCTTCAATTCCACGTAACTTTAAAGGAAGCCCAATTTCTTTGGGCTTTTCCAAGGTCTTTCTCCATTTTGAGAAAGAAGTCCATGCCAAACATGAAGGTTAAAATGTACTTGAAACATTTTACCTTTCAGATAAGACTAAAACTACAGAAAGTTTCAGCCAAAAAAAGGAAAAAGAATTGGCAAAGTTAAGAATTGAATGTCTCTTTTATAGTTGTTATATAACATCACTGTGATAGAGGAAAATAAGAAAACTGGAGCTCAGATTTTGCATTTGAATTAGCTAATTACGACTGCATATGTGTTAATACCTATTGCAAGTTACATTTTTAAACTCTAGCTTCCTATTTTCCTCTTTGAGAACAGTAAACACAAGAAAATAAATGAAACAGCATATTGTTTTGCATTAATCGGAGTTGCTTAGATAGGTCATGGTGAATATTTACCCCACACTGAGAATGGAAAGACATTTTCTCTTACCTCTGGGAGATTTTCTATGAAGGTGTGAATATTTGCTGCTTTAGCTGCCTCTTCAACTTCCTCCTGACTGACAACCCTACCGTTCTCTCCGTACTGGATATTTTCAGCAATGCTGCAGTCAAACAAAATAGGCTCCTGGGACACAATACCCAATTTGGACCTTAACCATCGCAAATGCAAAGACTTGGTATCGAATCCATCTGCAAACTAGAAACAGAAAAAGAGAAAAATCATTCCCTGCAGAATGCAATACTCCTCCTCAGGTGTACAATGTAAATGTGAAACACGAATCTGTGAAAATCCTCTGACCTTTGTTAGAGTTGCAGTAAATGTAAAGTGGTCAGTAAACCACTTCTGATCAAATAATAGATGATCAGATCTTTCATCCAAAATTGAACTGAACCAAAACTCTGAAAATTCAAAAGAAGCTCAGATAACCTTTTCTTCTCAGATTTTTTTTTCTTTTTGCACATCTACTCTTCTAGCTTCCATAATAGATGTGGAATTGCCAATCTATAATGAGTTGTGCCTACAGAATTTCCATCTTTACTGATGATGTCAGGTACCAGAGATCTCATGAGAAAGTCTGTTCATGGTCTTCTTAGACCTAGACGGTTGAACAGCTCCAATACGAATCCACATCTTTGGGCATTTATTCAAACATCCTTTGACTCACCATCTCTAGGCTATTCTTCTTGGAGCTCCCATCATCATTAATAGGACTTGCATCAAAAGTCTCATCAAGTGATGAATTAGACCTCAAATTGTGTCATGTTAACATGACTAGAGGACTAGTGACAAGGGTTACATTATGGAAAGTATATTCTAATGTCCCCTCCAATATATCAAGTAAATCAATAAAGAGATGAAATCTAGTGATCTAGAGCCAGGATGGGGAGTCAGAAGATCCAAAGTTCTACTCCCGGCTCTACCTTAAGCAAGTCCCAAGTCTTCTCTGCAGTACCCGGACCTGTAACAACACTTATCCACCTCAAAGAGGTGTTGTGCGGATGATTTAATGTTTGTAAAATACTTTGAAAAACAGTTCTATAAGCTCTAAACATTAACAGCTTCACCAATCTCTTCTTACCACTTGTCCTGCCATAGGGTCATAAAATCTCTCCAGCAGCTGAATGGATGTGCTTTTGCCACAACCACTGCTCCCCACCAAGGCTAGTGTCTGGCCTTTATTAACCTTCACGTTGAGTCCTTGCAAAACTTGAGCTTCTGGTCTTGTAGGGTATACAAAATGGATGTCCCTGAATTCAATGTTGCCATCAAACTGACTCTGGAAATAGTAGAAAATATAAATGTATGACAGAAGACCGGTCTATCTTGTACAGAAGAATCAAACACAACTCAGTATGGTCATTTAAATGAAGGCGTTGACAAGTCAGTTGGAAATGGTATGGCATTTTCAAACCCAGAGCATTTTTGTCAATTTATTGTTGCTTAAATATGCAGTGAAATTGGATTGGTATCTTCTGTGTACAGGACCTCCTTGCTGAGTGGTTCTTTTCTGCATCTCTCTCTCTCTCTCTCTCTCTCTCTCTCTCTCTCTCTCATTTATATCATTCCTTTTCAGCCTGGTTTGCAAGGACTATCATTACTTTAGGTAAGTAAACAACCCTAATACCTATCTTTGATGTCATCAATACATATAATCCAGACACTATCATTGTGTGTGGAAAACATAGTTCCTGCCCCTGGGAGTTCACTCTCTAAATAGTGAAAGTTCAACACACAGTACACAGGATGAACATAGTACAAGGTGAACATCAGATCTCAGATTGGGTTAAACATTTTTACTTTGGTGGATTATTCATTGTTTTCAAGGACAACTATGTTTTCAGTGTAGGTTTGAATAGGGAAAGGGTAGCTGATTGGCTCTTTCATGTAGGAAGGGAGCTCCATGTATAAGAGGTAGCAAGGAAGAAGACTTGAAGACAAGGGTGAGTGAAGGAGATGTTAGGAGAGACTGTGGGAGCCTCCTCTGATGCCTGGGGGACGGGACAGCTCTAGGACCACAATACCAGCACTGTGAGTACAATAGGCTCTTACAGCACCTAGAGAACTTCCAAGGTTTAAATTCTTTGGGCCAAATCTTAGCTTCACTGAAGTCAAAGACAGCTGCTTCACTGACATCAGGATTTGGCCCAGAGTGGTTTCACTTTCAATTAACGTCTTTATCCACAAGAAGATATTTCCCCGGGAGCATTAGCAGTCTGGGCATGTGGAGCTGATTGAGGAAAGTAGTCAAGCACATGTGTGACTTAAAGTTGTACACATGAGTTACTGGCATGCTTACAGTATGTGCCTGAGTCCTTTTCTGAACCGAGGCCACTATCCAAAAGCTAGATTTCTAAAGCAATTTCAAGTTTCTGAAAGGCTGGTTCTGCTTGTAAAAGCATTTATGGAAAGCACTGAGAGACAATATGAAATGTGTTCAGTTTACAAATACAAAGATGAGTTTCTAACTGTCAACGTTGGACTTTGAGAGACAAGCTGGGTTCTTTCCATCTCTCATATAATCACCAGCAATAAAAGGTTCTGCAGGCCAAGTTACGTCCTCATTAATACTTGTGCAAACCCTTTGACTTGAATGAGGTTACTCAAATGTTGTATGCAGTGTTGTTATAGCCGTGCTGGTCCCAGGATATTAGAGAGTCAACATGGGTGAGTTAATATCTTTTATTGGACCAACTTCTGCTGGTGAGAGAGACAAACTTTCGAGCTTATACAGAACTGAAGAAGAGCTCTGTGTAAGCTTGACAGCTTGTCTCTCTCACCAACAGAATTTGGTCCAATGAAAGATATCAACTCACCCACCTTGACTCTCTGTTACACAGATGTAACTGACTGGAACTTAGCAAACAAGTCTGCTGATGATGCACAAGAAGGAACAGAATTTAACTCACTCTCCCCCACAGCTGCCTAGTTTACAGAAGTAAAAAGCAGTGAAAACATACTTGTGTTGCTAAAGAAAGCAGTTATAACTCTGGGCTTGTCTTCACTACCAGGAAGATTGATACTGCTGCAATTAATTCAGCAGGTGTTGATAGCAGAGTGCTCTCTGATCGACTCTGGTACTCCACCGGAACGAGAAGAGTAAGGTAAGTCGATGGGAGAGCATCTCCTGTCAACACAGCACAGTGAAGACACGGCGGTAAATCAACCTAAGCTACATAGAACCCAGTTACAATATTCACGTAGCTGGAGTAGAGTAACTTAGGTCGACTTACCCAGGTAGTGTAGAAAAGGCCTCACAATACACCCAACGGACAGAACCGGTGAATGAAATGTCATTCTTCCAGTCATTTTTTCAAAACAGAACTGCACTTAAAAGTATTCTGTTAATTTCTCAAGCAAAAAGGTATTAAATGGTACTGGGCAAATATAAAATTATTTAGATATTGCTGTTAAATTTTACCCTACTTGTCTGGTCCTGTCTTCTGTGACATTGCAAAAGGCAATTGAACAAGATTAATACAATTAAGGACAATACAGTACCACCAGGTTTGTTAGTTTCAAGGACTTTCTGAATGGCCTTACCAGTTTTGTACCCTCTTCACTATAGCTGTCAATTAAGGGTTTCCGATCCAAAAGCTGAAAGATTTGTTGGGCAGAAACTTTAGCTTTGCTGAAATCTGGTGCCAAAGAAGTGGACAGCCCAACATTTATAATACCATATAGAACTGAAAAAAAGGCTCTGAAAACCAAACACAAAACATCTTTCAGTTCATCTAAAGAGAGACTTTTTATTATTGTTCAGACATTACAAATATTGTTTTCCTTATTTAAAACAAACAGACCTAACACTATCTATAAATCTGAGAATTGTGACATTTTTAGAACTTTGTCTTAGTAAAACTACACACAAAGGATTAGAAACAGATGTTTACAGCTATCAATATTTTTATGGGTGACTAATGGTATGTAATTTCTCCACACAGAAGCATTTCACAAAGCCCGTTGTCTGCAATGAAGTGTCAGCAGTAAAAGTTTCTCCATAGTAAACAAACTGAGCCAGGCTCTATACATGCCAACACACCTGTCTCAAGCTTCCTCTCCCAGAAATAACTCTTCTGCCTGAATTGAACTCCTCACCAGGTTCTAAACTGTTGGACCTCTTGCACTATTGCCTCAGTAACTAGACTATACACAATAACCATGTGTTGAAATCACTGCCGTTGGACTGATGTGTACTCACATAAATACATTTTCAAAGTTTGTATAACAATTAGCAATGAGCCATGCCCCAAATCTGAAGATTGCTGCCTCAAGAAAGTAGATTGCACATTGGACTGTTCCATAGGTAAGTCCATATAGGGGGGCTTTTGTTAGAGAGTCCCTGATAAAAGAAAAGATTTATGTTAAAGGAAAAAATTGTCATGAAATGCCACGAGCAGAGACTGGCTGGGAGAAGGCCAGACCTTTGGATTAGGGGAGGCAAACCCTATACGTCACTCACTCAAATAATACATAATAATAATTAATAAAGCTGCATGCTAGGACGTCCATGAAGGTGCCGCTGGAGAGAACTTATGGCAAATGAGATCCCTTCATCCCAACTAGCTTCTTTGTTGGATAGGAACTTTTGATAAAGTTTCCTTTAATACTCAAAACATTTTAACCCTTGAATGCTGGTTTCCAGAATAAATGTTTATGGATGGCCAAAGCAAGCTGACACAAAGCAAACTGATAATTTCGATAAGTCTCTTATGATCTTTGAATGCTTGGATTTTTGGACAATTGGTATAAATGTAGTGGTTACCATGGAAAAGTCAATGTCTACAACACAGCATAACAGAAGCACTGCAGATATTGCCTGCTCTGAGTACAGGAGGGAAAAAATTAGCAACTCAGACCCCACTGTACAGTGGTGACTTTTAAATGGTGACCAATGTTGTTGAGTGGGATGGTAAAACTGAATCACTCCAATTATGTGCAGACCTTGCTGTGACAGACTCTGGTACTAGTTCTGACAAAATGATTTTTCAACAGAAAATGCAATTTCTGCACATTTCAAAAATTTTCCATTGTGAAAAAAGTAACAAAATATTTTATTCTGGGGTGGTTTGATCTGAATATTTCTGCTTTGCGCCCATAGCTATGGGACTCTGATAATGCATTATGCCACTCAGTCAGAGGGGAGACCACACTGCATCATGGAAGATGTAGTCCAACCAGGGAGCCCGTCCTGTAAGAGAGGCAATGTTCCAAAACAGGGATATGCAGTTTGATGTTGAACTAGATAAAAACAAAAACTTTCGGCTCAATTAAACAAAAGAAAAATTAAATATTTCAATTATTTGAGAATATAAACATATTTTGATGGGAGAAAAAATGCAAAAATGGAATGATTTGCCATTTCTAGATTGAAATTTTTCAAAAACTTTTCTTTCTATGAAAAAAAATTGATATATTTTCACATTTTATTCTACTTCAGAGCAAAACAGAGGTTGAAATATTAGAATTTCCCACAGGATAGAAATTCAGATTTTCACTCATCTCTAGTGCTCATATATTTTTAAAATTCATAACATTGTGATACAATGACCTGCCAGGACTTGAGATAAGTGCTAAATCTAAGAATCCTATTTCTCCAATTAAATATAGATTTTTTTCCCCCACATACTGATGGTTTATAGAATATTGAGCCATAAAACTGTCATTGGAAGTGGACTGTCATTTTTCAATCCCTGCTTTTACTTAAAACATATTTAAGGGGAAAGAAACAAAATGGATGGTAGATCATTTCATTTAAATAAAATGGAGACTAGGAAAATGTCTGACATTTTGGATATTAGAAATTAGCCCCTGCAGTGGTTAGCTTGTCGAGTGTCACTGAAAAGGCCAAATGGGAAAAAAAATGCACCTTATTTCAAGACCTGCAAGTCCTTACTTGCAATACAAGTCATAATACATGGTGACATTATGTAGTATAAAGTCTTTGCCACTTGACCTATGAAACTCATTCTGCTACAGTACTTGTGAAGCAAGTAAACATCCCAAATTCATGTTAATAAAAACTTTATACTAGGTCATTACATTCTTTCTCTCACACAAATATTACATCACTCACAATAGTGTCTAAGAAGATATGTTAAAGAAACTGAGTAAATACATTTTACCCTGTCAAAATCTTTTCAAATCATTTATGTGTTTAATATTTTCAATCTGCAAATGAATGTAATATGAATAAATCCTGAGTTGTTTTAAATTAAGAAAATGTGTATTCATTGCTTTTAAAAAACAAATTGTTTGAGAGCAAATCCTACCTATATGGACCATTCAAACTTGCATTATATTTCTCATAGAATGCATCTTCACTAGTTAATGAAGCCACAGTTCTTATATTTTCAACTGCTTCCACTGAAATCTAAATGGGGAGACAAGACGGATATGAAATATTCTCTTATGTTTGAGTCTACTCCTACCACTACGTAGTTAGCACATCTCTAGCACTTTTCATCTTTCACTCTCCAAGTGTATTTCTTTAAAGATTTACTCTGGGGGAGGGATAGCTCAGTGGTTTGAGCATTGGCCTACTAAACCCAGGATTGTGAGTTCAATTCTTGAGGGGGCCATTTAGGGATGTGGGAAAAAAATTGGTCCTGCTAGTGAAGGTAGGGGGCTGAACTTGATGACTTTTTGAGGTCCCTTCCAGTTCTAGGAGATTGGTATATCTCCAATTATTACCTATTACCATTCCCCCTTCCCAGGACTGTAGAGTTTCTGACATGCCCATTCTCAGCTCCTCACCCCTCTCTCAGCAGTGTGTTCTTGGGCCATGCTCTGAGCATGCCTGTTCTAAGCTTCCCACTCAGAGGACCCGCACTTCCCTGATCCAAGCTCACATGGGGAGAGGCAGAGAGAGGGGGCCAGACTCCCTTAGAGGGACAAAGCATCCCAGATTCCAGTGCATGTGAGGAGGTAGGGAGAGGGGCTTAGATGTCCCCAGAAAGCAATGCCTACTGCAGACTCTGGCTTACATGAGAGGGGACATGGAAGGCAGATAGATCTCCACGGCTGGGCAAGACAGCATCAGAGCCTGGCAAACAGAGGCGGGTCAGGTGTGGGCTCAGACACCCCCAGAGAGGCAAGGCCCCCCCAGATTCCACCTCACATGCAGCAAGGGGGTCCCCCAGATTCAAGCACACACACAAAAGGTCCAGAAGGGGAGAATGTGGAGCTGCACCTATGCCCCCCAGACCCTCTGCAACAAACCCCCATGTCTGCTTCCCAGTATCCATTCCCCAAACCCAACTCCTCTACCACCCATCCCCATTTATCTCCCTCCCCATAATCCCCCCTCTTCTCCGTGCAGCCCCAAACCCCTCTCACCCTATTCCCCTAACTCCTCCATCCCCTAAAATGCTCCTCTCTTGCCAGCAAGCATTTGCACACCTATTTTTTTAAACAAAAATACTTTGATGACATTACACACCCCTCCAAAATGAAGCCTGATAGTAACAGATTTTAGCAACATGCCAGCCAAGCTTTGCCAGGTTTTCAGCAAAGGGGACCGTGAACTGTCACTAGCTGGGGGAGTTCAGGAACAAACACTGTGCATCTCTTCAGTCTATCCAGCCGCTTTGACCATATCTATCTGCAAATCCTTTGGGGTTCGCTTTACATATGTGCTCAATGTAACTTGTGGAGTGCTTGACCTTTATTCAAGAGCCTAAGTGGATGGCCAAACTCTCTTGCTAATAATGTTCTGAATCTTGCTTCCCCCAAGTAGCTAGTGGATGCCATGTATTCTCTGGGGGGTAACCCTCAAGTGAGTGAGACCCTTGTGCCAGGATCAGACCCATGGTCTGATCTCTAGATGTGGGCAAAAAAACCATTACTAGAACGAACCTTTAGAAAAGCTGATTATTGGGTGGGAAATGGCATCTCGTGAACCTCTTGGTCAAATGACCCCGAATTTGGATCACTACACGTATCTTGCACCCCCATAAGGTTCACCAATTTATCGTGGTGCACCTCAGGAAATGGCAGGGTAGGGTTAGTGACCCAAACTTGACATCTTTTGAGCCAGACGTTTTGGAGATATAAGTCCTAAAACAGCCATTTTAAAAAAAAAGTTTCTAGGTGGTGGGTTTTTTAAAAAAAACCAAAAACAGAGCTAGAACTAGAGCTCATAGGTAGATACTAAGGACTGGAAGATGAATCACAAACCACTGGATGGCTGTGAACTCACCCTTCAATTAACACTGCTAAAGATAAGTTAATTACAACCCCCCACCTAAGACAAAAGGAATTTTGAACGGAGTGACTGGAGATTGCTACAATGTGAGAGTCATAGGACGTAATTTCATTTTGGGAGAAATGCAATCAAAGCTTTTTGGTGGAAAATTGGATGTGTAAACTTTCTTGGAATGAGGGTTGCCAAACCTCCAGGATTGTCCTGGAGTTTCCAGGAATTAAAGTATCAGAGGAGTAGCCATGTTAGTCTGTATCCACAAAGCCACCAGACTCCTCGTTGTTTTTCAGGAATTAAAGATTAATCTTTAAAGATTGTGGCATGTGATGAAACCTCCAGGAATAGGTTCAACCAAAAATTGGCAACCCTGTTGGGAAGGGGGATTGGGGTAAATAGGAATGGGTGGTAGGGGAGGTAAGAGGTTGGAGGTTCAGGTGATGGAGGCCCCCCAGCTCTGCCAGTGTCCCCAGCTCTGCCAGTGTCCCCAGCCCTGCACCACAACCCCCTGTACCCCCTCTACCAATAAACTAAAGACATCCTGCACCTCAACCTTCCTGCACTCCAACCCCCAGCTTGGTCTTGGCATCCTAACCCCCTGCATCCCACAGCTGTCTTTGCACCCCAACCCCTCATGCACCCCAACTTTCCTGCAGCCCCAGCCCTTCCAGTGTACCCCAACCTTCCTATACCCCAGCTCTACCAGTGCACCTGACCCGTTGCATGTCCCAGCTCTGTTAATGCACCCCAACACTACAGGAAAGCTACTGGATGCACATTCATGGGGAAATTGGAGGGTTCGTGGCTGACCAGAAATCATTACAAGCTCTGACACCTCACTGTTCTTGGAGATGGGGTACATCTATCAGAAAGGGGTCAGAGGATTTTTCTCTCAAACATAAAATTGTCAGTGTTTTGGAACACAAACCCTATCTGGGATTTCTCCCACCAGCCTGCTACAAACTCCACCCTCTAGCCATTCTGAAACACGACCAGGAACACTATGCCACTGGAACACAGCTGTCCTTCACCCCAGGCACTGCATGTGACTCAGATCAGAGGAGGGAGGAAGTGACAGCAATAGAGAAGTTTTCACAGGGAGTGAAAACTTCAGGGAGACGTGATCCCTGCTTGCAATAGGGAGGCCTCTGTATGGTAGTGGGGACGGGGGAATGCAGTGAATGGGTCAGAGGCATGGTGGGGGAGGTTTGCTGAAGCAGGGCCGGTGAGGCACAGCTGATGAATGTGTGTGTCAGGGGGTGCAGCTGGCTCAGCATGCTAATTGTGGAACACTATATGTACAACTGCCTATATGGCCACTACCTCCTAACACCACCAGAGCTTTTCCTGTTTAAAAAAAAATCTTGGAAATTCCATGGCAAAGAACGCCGTTAAATGCAGAGTTAAGGTTGCTTGGGGGTATCGTACCCCTGCAGAATGCTGTGTGGAACAAAACTCAAACTACTGAAAACCAGGAGATGCACAAGTCAGGTTGAGCATCCAAGCTTACCTCTGCCCTCTTTCCGCAGTGCCCAGTTAACACACATACCTTTGCTCTGCCAATCCCGCAGCTGCTGACATGTACAAGCTCTTCACCTCCTTTTACAGCCCATTCACTCTCACCCACGGGATTCCAGCTAACAATATTACAGGACAAGAAAAAAAAAGGCTGCCCACCTCATGTTCCAGCTGTTCCATAGAGCTGGCAGTAGCCAATGGGAATTATTTGCATATACTCCAGTTGCAATCAGGATGCTAGGTGTGCATACACTAAATGGTGGAGACAGTAATTGGGCCTGCTTGGTAAGTGTGTTGGTGATGTGAGGATGTGTGGATCACTCTGAGGTATGTGAGAGAGCAGAGCAGAGCTTAGGACAGGAGGAACCCGGTGTTTGCCACCCTCCGATGTCTGAACAAAGGGAGGAGCTAGGTTTGTACCTTGAGGGTCCTGTGTGCATCAGTACAGTGCAGAATTGTATCCCTTATATCATTAGCAGGGCACAGGGACTGTATTAGAAAGGATATTTTCAGTAGCGAGCTGCCATATGAGCAAGCTAAGCATTTATTATCTATCCACGCTACAGGCAAAGTGAGTGTGCTCAGTGGCAGATGGACCTGTACTGAAGAGCGGAGGAAGTAGTTAGCTCTGCTTGGTAGGTGTGTTAGTGAGACCTGTGGATGACTTGGAGATGTGTGACAGAGATATGAGGAGATCTGTGTGTGTGTGTGGAAAGGCAGGAGGTGCATGTGTACCTTCAGGATGAAGTATGTCTCAGTTCCATGTGGAATTGTGTAGGTTATGTCAGTAACAGGGCACGGGGCTTTAATTACAAAGGATATTGCCAGCTGTGAGGTGGAATTTGAAAGGATTCTAATGCTTTCAGGATGGCTAAGGGAAAGTGTAGGTTGAGATGGTATCGTGTATGTAACAGTAGCCCTACCCTTAAGCTGGGAGGTGCGAGTCCCAGCTTGCATAGATGTACTCACTGTGCATAGCCAGGGTGGCACGAGCAGTGGCTTGAGCTAGCCGCATGAGTACAAACCCACCCAGACCCCCTGGGCACATACTACTTGTGAGGCTCGCCCAAGTCACCATCCTGGCTACACTGCTCTTTTTAGTGCACTAGCTCAAGCAGAGCTAGCATGGGTATGTCTGTGAGACCTGGGAATCACCTCCCAGCTGAGATGTACCATCAGGGCATGGGAGCTGTAAAAGGCTGTAAAGCAGTTCTCACATTGTACGTGTCTGATATTCTTTTGGGGAGTGGGAAAGTGTGAGAGTGTACACCACGATCTGGAACCTTCTGAATTTGTATAGTGACAAGGGCCAGTGAGAGTACATGCACAGTGAGGCATAGCTGAAAGAGGCTAGAGGGAAGCTAGCATGGTCAACCTTCCCCTACCCCTTCTTGTCCTTTCATAGTGTTACATGGAATCCTGTGGGTGACAGTGAATGGACTGTAGAAGAAAGTGAAGAGCTTGAACATTTCAGCAACTGTGGGGTTGGCAGAGTAAAGCTATGTGTGTTAACAGGGAGCATTGGGGAATTATTGAAAGAGGGCAGAGTTAAGGTTGCATCACTGCTTTATTTAATATATTTTAAGAGTAATTTCTGTAGACAATCATCACTGACAATGTTGTCTTTAAAACGATATACCATGATACCCATTTAGTTTATACTGGAGATCTTACTCTGCCGGCCTCTTCCAAAGCTTTTTGATCTTTTGACGCATGACCAGCCACAGAGATCAGTCTAATAGCATTTGCAGCAATAATGAAAGGAATGCAGGCCAGGATAAGCAAAGTTAATCGCCAGTCATATACAAAGGCAATAATGATGGCGGACAGAAGGGTAGAGGCAGTCTTAGTCAACAAGCCAAGTCGGCTTCCGGTAGCCTATTAAAAGCAAAAGAGTCCAAAGTTAAAGCTAATTCCTGACACACTAAATAGAGATCAAATGTACAAAATCATTGTTCATTTAGGATCAAATATTCAGAGGGAGAAGAATCATAAAAATGTGCATTTAAAATGGACAGTTGTATATGCAAAAACCCATATGGACAATTACATATGCAAATACCCCTAGCTGTGGGTGAGGTTCAGGAAGACAGATGAAAATGTAGCCACATGGGCTCAATTCAACAAAAAATATCAGGGCCCTCCTGTGCCAGAGCGTAATCCCTCTGGAATGCTGCCTCAGGGAAGTGCAGGGAGGATACTGAAACCATGTTATCGCTGCAATCTGGGACGGGCCGTGTCAGAGCCTGGGAGCGAGTTAAGGCGGCTGCAGGAAATGACAGCAGGAGAGAGGGATTTCATTAGGGGAAAGGCACGGAAATCATGAAGAGCCAACAGCCTCTAATTTGGGGCATTTCAGTTATTGGGTGCCCAGCTTAAGGCATCTAGGGCCTAATTTTCATAGGTGCTGTATATCAGCTGAAGATAATGGAAGCTGCAGGTTCCCTGTTAGCAGCAGGAAATGAGCATTCACACTAAAGAGCTCTTCTCTCCTTGAGGATCTGCACATCCATGTCACCAAGAAATGTAAAAGTAATGATTGGCACAGCCATCTATGTAAACTGTGACAATACTCATGGCTCAGCTGAGCAAATAGTGGATTTTCCAGCTGGGGGCCAAACTGGAAAATCGAGGGGGAAAATTGATTTGATTAGATCTGAATCATTTTTGGGGGGGTCAAATAAAAAATAATAATTAATATTGACCAAAACATTTTGGTTGACTAAAAACTCCCCCTGCTCTGCCCCCCCACACAATTTTTTTTGTATTGATTTGGCCATTTTGCAGTGTTTTTCTCCTCTTTTTTATTTGGTCAAATTTGAAAATGAAATGCCATTTCAAAACAAAAGTAGAACTGGCATATTTTTACATGGTCAAAATGAAACATTTAGACTTAAAACAAATCTCCCTTCTTATCTCTTTTTACTATTTGTCAAATTTTACCTGAATTCATTAATAGATTTGGGGTCCCTAAAAATACGTATTTCAGCAAAAATACTATTAACTGAAAACATGTTGGCCAGCTCTACTCATGCCTGCAGATGAAATGGAAAGTTTTGTGGAAACAATCCATCTTTCAAATATCGCACTGTGGACAAACCAAGAAAACCTTGGATGGGAAGTATGATACTTTCTTTGGTAGCCAGAGGCTTTCCTGCCCTCAAGAGACTTTTGTGTTCAATAAAATTATAAAACCAAAGCAATGCCAAGATGAATTATTGCCATATACTCTGGGGCTTACACATAAAGATCACTTTGAGACTTCAGCTAGCACAACATACGGCTGCCCACTTACTTAGCAGTAGCCATGTTGGTTCCAGGCTATAGGAGAGAGAAGGTAGGTGAGGAAATATCTTTTATTGGACCAACTTCTCTTGGTGAAGAAGACCTAAAGAAGAGCTCTGTGTGAGCTCGAAAGCTTCTCTCTCACCAACAGAAGTTTGTCCAAAAGAAGATATTACCTCACCCACCTTGTTTCTCGCTCACTGATATTTCTTTGTTCTCCAGAGCAGGGGTTCTCACCCTTTTTCCTTCTGAGGCCTCCTCCAACATGTTACAAAAACTTCATGGCCCATCTGTGCCACAATAACTGGTTTTCTGCATATAAAAGCCAGGGCCAGCATTACGGGGTAGCAAGCAGGGCAATTACCTGGGGCCCCATCTCACAGACCGCCCCTCTCCCCCGCAAAGCAACATTGTTCAGGCTTTGGCTTCAGCCCCGTGTGGTGGGGCTCAGGGCCCTGGGCGTCAGCCCCATGAGGTGGGGCTTTGGCTTTCTGCCCTTGGCCCCGAGTCTAATGCTGGCCCTGCTTGGCGGATCCCCTGAAACCTGCTTGCAGCCGGTTGAGAACCACTGCTCTGGAGAATGCAATGTTCTCATGTTCATTTTGATCTATTAAGCTTTTTCATAGTTTGGATCCCATGCACCTGTTTTTCCTTGACAGCTGGGATGATGGACCTTATCCTCAAGAATTAAGTTGCAGTTTTTAAAGATTCAATTAATTGTACGTTCAGTCAAATATTTCATTGATTCCCACTCTGTGCTGGCCAGTAAAGAGGAGATGGGAGGGGGCATGAAATCTAGTGAGTCTGAGGATCTAGTAAGTCTAGTGAATCTGGGAGTTGAGGAAGGATTTTTTTTTAAGACAAGTGAAGTAGAAATTTAATGTTCTTTTAAACTACTGAATAAATCAAGAAACTTATTACTCTTTGTTCATGAGTGAATTTACTTTTATAAGTATGGCTGGTTTTTTTCTTCAGAATTTTTCAGATGGGGTCATGTGGTGGGGAGGAAAAGGGGAGGAAAGGGGAGATGGGCAAAGTCTGAAGAATTTGCCACTTACCTGCAGGATTTGCAGTGGCTCCTATCCTACCCCACTCCCCAAAGTCACACAGTCCCTCGTACTTCTGCCATCACTGACACTCTATTAATGACCACTCACTTCACCCCAGAAAGCACACATAAACAGGCTTCCTGTGCATGAAGTGCAGTGGACAGAGCTGGGAAGAAGAAATCTACCCATGACAACATGAGGCCAGGGCACTGACTGCAATGTAATTCTCCCACACTACAGCCCCTCCAAGCAACCAAAGTGGGGCTTTAGGGCCACTTGATAAACTGAAGATTTTGATCCATCAGGCCGTTTAAGTGGTGCAGAAGTGCTTACACTGGCCCTTGGACATGGCTTACTTTTAAAGTTACTAAGTTGTTTACTTAGCCACTTACAGCAAGGAAATGGAAGGTGTATGAACATCTGCCAAAGCTTCGATAATAGTCATAAATTGGGACTAGTGAAACTGTTTCCAAGACTATTTAAATGTGTCAGAGAGCCTCTAGAGTAGATTTACCAACTCATTTTCCAAAATAACTTCATCGCCCCTTGCCAACACTGCAATTCATAGTTGTAAGCAAAACGTAAAAACAAAAACAAACATACCCCTTTGATCTGTGAAGCGTCTGTAGCTAGTCTGGTTAACAAAACCCCTATGGCATTTTTAGCATCGTCGTACCAGCCAATCTCCTGCAAGGGAATAGATGGTTCCGTTATTTTTGCTTTTGCAAGTGAAATGTTCTTACCGTAACTCAGACTGGTCAGGGTCATTAGTACAATGTATGGACATTTAAAGCTTGACTAGCACGTGTGCGTGGGGAAGAGAGAGAGCCAACATAAGCACTAAGATACTCACTCTTCTTTTGTGATGAGCAACATTTGTCAGATAAACTGAAAACGATCTTAAAATAAACTATTCTTACCCGCAGAACATTAAACTTTTAACAATCCAGGTGCTAACAACTGCAAAAATTTTAGAATTTAGAGTCAAGTATGTGTCATGCACCATAATGACAGGTTTCAGAGTGGTAGCCGTGTGAGTCTGTATCAGCAAAAAGAATGAGGAGTACTTGTTCTTTTTGCACCATAATGAGAGTGCCTTCCATGCCAATACCAACAACGGACAGGCACAGTGCTCCTCTCCTACACGTTTTATATTACACTGACTTCTGTAGAGCTTTTCCTGATTGATATGGGTGCATATGGGAGGAGAATTAGCTTTATTATCCTTAAAGGTAGTGGAAAAGAAGGAGAGGTTTGGGTTTTTTTTGTAATATTCCCTCTCCTCCCCTATCCCCTTAGAATGTTCCTATGCATATGCAGAACCCTGTGATACCAAGTGCTACCAATGGGTGTTCATGGTGCCTAATTGTTCACCCACAGAGAATCCTCTGCAAGGAACAAAAAGAAGTGTATCCAGCAGGGGCGGCTTCAGGCCCTGGCACGCCAAGCGTGTGCTTGGGGCGGCCTGCCATGGGAGGCGCTCTGCCGGTCGCCGGGAGGGCGGCAGGCGGCTCCGGTGGAGGGTCTGCTGGTCCTGCAGCTTTACCGGAGCCAGAGCCGCCTGCCACCCTCCCGGCGACCGGCAGAGCACCCCCCGCGGCATGCTGCCCTGCTTGGGGCGGCAAAATGTCTAGAGCCGCCCCTGGTATCCAGGGATCCATCAGGAGGAAGTATCCAAGGACAGTCATCTTGCAATAGTATTATATTGTAAATCAGTCCTGATCCAGCTGGTCATCTTGACTAGTGAAACCACTCTAGTGAGCAAAGATAATGCTTTGAGAACCTACACCTGTTATGATATTGTCTGTTTGATGCTAACAGACCTAAACCTATTTATCTCAACATTTATATCATGACCATCAGGGTCAGATAGAGATTTAACTTCTGTTTTGTTAATCTTTGCAAATATACCAATGCGCTCAGATACATGCATGCTTTATACAGTCTTCAGTATGGTCGACATTGAAAGAGATGGTATCAAAATTAGACTGCTCTCCTAGCAGCACATGCTTTTGCTTTATTTTGTTTCGCGCGTGTCCTCAGAGATTTGCCGCTTGTGCATTGTTAAAGTGTCACTAAAAGGATGGGTTCTGTCGAAACTGTGTTGAAGGGAGTCTCTACACAGTCTGCATGGAACCAGGAATTTTCATGGTGTTATATAAACATCAGCCCACAAAAGCCATCTGGTTCACATGGCAGGAGTGCTGCATATTTGCTTTCTATCACTCTGACCCAGAAACGTGGCCCATACCTGCTGAAGCAATGCTTTGAATGACAAAGATCGCAATCTCTTGGTCAGAACTTCCCCAGACTTTCCAAACATGAATCCCTGAAAAGGGAGAATGGGAAATACAACAGTTGAATTGTATGTGCTGGGCTGTACAGTCATATTTAGAACAACCTGCTGTAAATGTGATGATATTTCAACCGTTCAGCTACACAATTTACAGAACCTTCACAGTGTTTTGGGAGATGGTTTCAGATGTTAGTTTAAAGCTGGTGAAAGGTACCATACACATTCCTGGAAACTGAAGTTTCATCGTACTGCCCCACCCATGTGCTTCCGCAGCCAGCTGCAGAGGTCAGCAGTGGAGTCACCTTCCCTGCTTACTCATTCCTTAGCCTCACTACTCACTCTGCTATCTAACAGTGCCGACTGGGACGGTGTTTTTTGTAACGTACACACCAATGTAGTGGAACTGAGCTGTGCCCAAACGCATTCTCCCTAGGACACACAACGGTCAGCAGCATCTTTCAGGCATTACTGCCCTGGGCTGCTTTGTAACTGGCAATCTGGAAGGGTAAGGCTCTGTATTCCATACCAGCTACTTGAGTCATTCAATGGCTTGGCTCTGAAACAGTTTATAAGAAACATAGTGAATACAAAGTTGCATTATGTTCCCAACATAGCCTCCAGAGCTGGTGAAACCATTTAGGCGACTTAGGCGGTTGCCTAGGGCACTGAGATTTGGGGAGCGCCATTTTCTTCGGCAGCGACCGCAGCGGACAGATCTTCGGCCGCCCCGGTCATTGCCAGCATTTAGGCAGAGGTAGCTGGGGCAGGGGAGCACGGTGAGGGCTGCCTGCAGCAAGTAAGGAGTGGGGGGGCGGCATGCAGGGGAATTGCCCACCCCAGCTCACTCCTGCCCCGCCTCATCCCCGAGCACACCATGGCTCCTTCACTTCTCCCGCCTCCCAGGCTTGCAGCACTAATCAGCTTAGGTGCCGCAAGCCTGGGAGGCAGGAGAAGTGAAGCAGCAACGGCGTGCTCGGGATGCTCATGCTCGTGTGCAGAGCAGGGGTGAGCTGGGGTGGGAGGGTGCCTCAGGTCAGAGGGTGGGGGGTGAGGAGCTGCCACAAGGGGGGTGCCTCAGGGCAGAGGGGGGTAGCTGCCGTAGGGGGGGAGGCTCAGGGCAGGGGCATGGAGGGGGGGGACGCAAGGTGGAAGTTTCGCCTAGGGCGCGAAACATCCTTGCACTGGCTCTGATAGCCTCTCAACGTATATGTATGTGACCAGATACTCAGCTTTGACTTTTCAATGTAGTTTACCTGGATGATGTGTGTTACTAAGCTGATCACTGCCAGGACAAGAAACATTAGAGAAAGCAACGTGGTGTTTTTGCTCCTTTTTTCAGGATCTGTTTCTTCAAAAGCCTATGTAAGAAGAGCACAAAGTGACCACCAGTTACAATAGCTCAGGAAACACTGTAGAAACTATTGAACTTCACCTTCTCTCAGCTCTTCCCCAGCACCTGAACTCTGCCACCTCTCAGCTTTTTGCTGCTGGCCAGGAGGTCACTCCACCTCTCCCAGCTGACCTACCTCTCATCAGCTGCTCCTTCTCCAACACTCCACCAGACCCTCTCCTCATTTGCCTGTGAGCTGCATTTCCACTAAACCCTGCCTCCAGGCTGCCACTTCACCAGCTCTTATCTGCCTTCCACTGAATGCTGTCACTCCGTCAGACCATTCACTGCCCCTCCAACTGACTACAACACCCCTCTTCTCTTGCTGAAGATAAAAGATTCCCTCAACATCTTGCTCCAACCATTCTCCCTGGCTGCTACTCCAACTCCCAGCAGCTTCCAACAATCATATACTGGAATCCAAAGGAAGACTCCATTTCTTTCCTGCAACGATTCGGGAATCAAGGGGTTAATTATTCAGACAGTCCCATGGATGTCCCTGGTACTTACAAACACGTTGGAATGCAAGGTACCTTGAAGGAGCTTACTGTCCGAAGAGAACGGGTACAATGCAAAGAGCAGGGTCAGGTACAAGGCAGGGAGTCTGCACAACAGTGGAGCAGGGTAAATGAAAACTGAGTTTGATAAGGGAAGGTGATTTGCTTCTCTGGAAAGGTGAAGTCATTCCAAATACGGGGCTGGAAAATAGGCAAGAAGTCCCAAGTGGGGAGAGGAGATTAAGAGCTTGATCAAGTTCCTACTGAAGTCAATGGAAAGACTCCTGTAGAGTTCAGTGACAGTGGGAGTAGAAGGAGGCTCTAAGGCATCACCAGAGAGGACTAGCTGGAGGGTCGGGCAGCATTTAAAGTTCTGCATTTGTGCCTGGTTCAAGTTAGTTTACCATACAGTTTTGATACTTACCCCAACGATTTTTCCATATATAACTGCAAATGCAGGGTGGACGCCACCAGAGAAGGCAGCAGCAATCACACCAAAGAATATATGCAGCCACTCAGGTTTGTTCAGAGCCAGGATTCTGGAATAAGGCACAGCAGGGAGATTTTCCTCCTACATAAGAAATAAAATTCAGCTGTTCACTGAAAGTTGTGGAACATGACAATTTCCTCAGCTAGGGGGTAAATCAGTAAACTGTCCTAGCAACTGTTCACAGATCATTCACCCCAGCCTGCAATGTACACACTGAATGAGCAAACATATTGAAGATTTTGCCGCTCTGTAATTTAAGGTCTTAAAACTGCTATTGCAAGTCAAAAAAATCTGCAGGCATCAATTTAACAAAAGGCTAATGGGGGGGAGGGGGTCTATATAGTTCAGTGAAATGTCAAATAGGGTCAGTGACCATGGATTGCAACTTTAACACATGAATCATTAGAACGACCTAAAAGTCTCACTGTTTTTTGTGCTCAGACTAGTCTAGTTCAGCCTCTGCTAAATGCTAGTGGGATGGCAGTAATACAATTGAGTCAACTTATGTCAATTAGTCTGTTTTATCTTTTACAAAATACAGACTATGAATCATTACCAGATGCATGGAAAAGGCATATGAAACAGTGATTTAGGCTTCATCTCCCTTGAAAAATACATGGCAGCTCAATTCAGCTTCACAAAACTATTCAAAATGTCCATACATTTGTTGAGGAAGTTGTGGAAAATGCAATGAAAACATAAGAACTGGTACAAATTATTAGATGAGGTTCTGAGCCAGTTGTGGTGGTCTCACCTGATTATCTTTGCCTGTGTTTCAGATACTGGAAAAGCCTGCCCACGCTTCAATCATACAAGCCTGCTGAACTTTGTGACATCAATAATTTCATGTCTTCCTGTCTGATTTCTTCACTTTACTGCAAACAATATGAATTCTGAAGCCATGTATCTTGCCATCTATTTCCTCTGACAAGGCCCAAATGCAACAGTTATGAATAGATAAAAAGTGTGTTCTGGACTTCTGGGCGGTACATTGTAAGAATGCATCCGGTGCTGCTTATTGTTTGCATGGTGTTTTACCAGTAGACTGTACTAGAATATAAAAAGAGCTCCTAGAACAGGGTTTCTTCACTGGTGGGTTGCGACCCAAAATTGGGTCATCTGAATGTGTTGAAGGATCACAGGGCTGGCTGGGCTCAGCTCCCCTCTCTGGGCCAAATCTGAGCAGTGCTGCAACCTCTGAGGTTGCAACACCCGGAGTAGGGAGCCAAGCCCAGCTAGTCCTGCGGGACAAGAGCTAGGATCTGATTTGTTTAAACCTGTGTTTCCCCTGAAGATTCCCAATTCAAGTATTCACCCAGGTCAATGCTGCATATGACAGGTTCATAGCAAAGGTGACATGGCTTATGACCTTTTTAAAAAAGAAAATACAATGACCTCTGTTCCTATTCTCACAAGGCATCACTAAAGTTTAGGATTAAACTGAATTGTAACACTAACCTCTGTGGCAAACCCAAGACAAATGGCTACAAAGGGAGGGGTAGTAATTAGTCCCAGGGGGTTAAAAGGCCTCTCCCAATCCACTGAGTAGAGATAACCAGGGGGAAACCACTGAGCAGCAGAGTATGGGGAGAAGGTGACCAGCCCTCTGTGGAGAAAGTAGTGGTTCGGGACTATTTAGAAAAACTGGACGAGCACAAGTCCCTGGGACCGGATGCGCTGCATCCAAGGGTGCTAAAGGAGTTGGCGGATGTGATTGCAGAGCCATTGGCCATTATCTTTGAAAACTCATGATGAATGGGGGAGGTCCCAGATGACTGGAAAAAGGCTAATGTAGTGCCCATCTTTAAAAAAGGGAAGAAGGAGGATCCGGGGAACTACAGGCCAGTCAGCCTCACCTCAGTCCCTGGAAAAATCATGGAACAGGTCCTCAAGGAATCAATTCTGAAGCACTTGGAGGAGAGGAAAGTGATCAGGAACAGTCAACATGGATTCACCAAGGGCAAGTCATGCCTGACTAACCTAACTGCCTTCTATGAGGAGATAACTGGCTCTGTGGATGAGGGGAAAGCAGTGGATGTGTTATTCCTTGACTTTAGCAAAGCTTTGGACACGGTCTTCCACAGTATTCTTGCCAGCAAGTTAAAGAAGTATGGGCTGGATGATTGGACTATAAGGTGGATAGAAAGCTGGCTAGATCGGGCTCAACGGGTAGTGATCAACAGCTCCATGTCTAGTTGGCAGCCGGTTTCAAGTGGAGTGCCTCAAGGGTCGGTCCTGGGACCGGTTTTGTTCAATATCTTCATTAATGATCTGGAGGATGGCGTGGACTGCATTCTCAGCAAGTTTGCAGATGACACTAAACTGGGAGGAGTGGTAGATATGCTGGAGGTTAGGGATAGGATACAGAGGGACCTAGACAAATTAGAGGACTGGGCCAAAAGAAATCTGATGAGGTTCAACAAGGATAAGTGCAGAGTCCTGCACTGAGGACGGAAGAATCCCGTTCACTGTTACTGACTAGGGACCGAATGGCTAGGAAGCAGTTCTGCAGAAAAGGACCTAGGGGTTACAGTGGACGAGAAGCTGGATATGAGTCAACAGTGTGCCCTTCTTGCCAAGAAGGCTAATGGCATTTTGGGCTGTATAAGTAGGGGCATTGCCAGCAGATCGAGGGACTTGATCATTCCCCTCTATTCGACATTGGTGAGGCCTCATCTGGAGTACTGTGTCCAGTTTTGGGCCCCACACTACAAGAAGGATGTGGAAAAATTGGAAAGAGTCCAGCAGAGGGCAACAAAAGTGATTAGGGGGCTGGAGCACATGATTTATGAGGAGAGGCTGAGGGAACTGGGATTGTTTAGTCTGCAGAAGAGAAGAATGATGGGGGATTTGATAGCTGCTTTCAACTACCTGAAAGGGGGTTCCAAAGAGGAGGTCCCTTCCAACCCTGATATTCTATGATTCTATGAAATAAGGTTGAGCTGGAAAAGGGGTTACCAGGGAACTAATTAGATTCATCTGGCTCCAACTGCTGGAGACCTTTTTAAACCCTCCCTGGCAAGGAAGCAGGAGGGAGAGTGAGAGAAGCAGGGAAGCTGCCAGCAAGTAGGTGCAGCAAGGCTCTGAATCCTTCCAGCAAGGAAGGCTGCACTCTGTCCCCAGAAGGGGAGAAAACAAGCACAAGGGACTGACTGTGGGAAGGATTAGCCAGGCCCTGTGCTACCTAGAAGGGTTTGCTTTGCCCAAGCCTGTGTCTCCAAGGCTAAAAAGGACTGAGCCTGCTGAGAGAAGAAGGTACTTTGCCACACCTCTTTCTCCTTTGTTTTCTTCTTTTCAGATGACTTTTTCTTAGAAGAGGTCTTTCTGCTTTTATGCCTTCTGGATCTCTTAGGAATGCTTCCCATCTCAATGATTCCTGGTTCTTCAAAACCACCAAGATCAGTCAGGTTCTCCATCCTGAGATCCTCTAGCTCCTCTTCCCCATAGTCTTCATCTTCTGTCTTTTCATCATTTTCTGATATCTCATTTTGAGTGTTTCCACCATGATCCTAGTGACAAGCAAGGAATAGTGATACACAGTCACAAGACAGTTTGCAGCAAGGGGAAGGAACATGTACTTGGTAAGGAAACAAACAAAAACACCACCACTTTGGCTACATGGTCACTTTCACATCGTAGTTTGTATAGGCCAAGTTTTCTGCCAGTATAAGTTGATGCAGTTGCAACTTACACCAGCAGAGAATTTGGCTCTGTATGTCCCCCCCGCACTATCTATATAGTTCTGTGATAATGTCATCCACCTCTTTTGCTCAGTTATGTTTTTGACTCATTACATTGGGTAAATGTGAAGCTACAGGAGAAAAACAACCACTTCCAACTCAGAAACAAGATTGACTGATCAACTTCCACTCAACTAGAAAACATACAGAAACTGGAAAGTGAAAATGGCCCAGCTGTTTCAGTGCAGAACCTGCATGTGTCAGCAATAGTATCAATGAGATCATAGGCGCCGATACTGTGGGTGCTCTGTGGCACAAGCAGCCACCAAAAAAAATAGGGGGTATTCAGCACTTGCAGGGCTGGATAATCTTTTGAGGGCCCCAGCACCTGGACTGTGGCCCTTCCCCAATGGCCCACTCACCACTCCGCCCCAAGGCCCCTCCCCCGATTGGCCTCTTCCTCCCCAAGGCCCCATCGCACTCGAACAAGAGGCCTCGCTCTTGCTCAGCCTCTTATCCCTGAGGCCCACTTGTGCTCTGCCCCTGCTCAGCCTCCCTGCCCCCGCCCAGAGGCCCTGCCCACAGGTCACATGGGAGGGGGAGGGGGACAGAGAGGAGCACCCACCAGCAAATACAAAAATCAGCACCTGTGAGTGAGATATGCAGATAATTTTCTGGAGCAGAGAGATGGCCAGTAAATCTGAAGCACTTAGTCAGGAGTGCTCTATCACATCTCATTACCTGCTGCATCACAAGAGAATAGTAGACACCCTTCTGTGTCATGAGTTGACTGTGTGTTCCCTGTTCAACAACAACACCGTTGTGAAATCCAGCGATAATGTCAGCTGTTCGGACTGTGGAGAGCCGGTGAGCTATCACAATGGTGGTACGTCCAGCCCTAGCCTTACCGGGGGAAAAGCCAGAGAGATTTATTTTAAAATGTGGTGAACCCCCCACCCCAGAAAATCCCTACCTAACAGTGTGGAAAATACAAGCGTAAAAGCCCTGCTGACCCTTTATAGCTGATCATTATCTCCACGCCTGCTGTATGATTTAACAATCAAAGGACACTTCTGATTACAAAATCCACATTTATAATAATGACAGGGGAAAGTGGATTAATTTTATAGGCGCCCAGTTTTTGGCAACCTGGCAGCCCTATGCCACCTGAACCAAAAGCTCAGTTACTGCAGGGTGGGGAGAAGTGCCGGGTCATTAACGCGCACCAGCCTCTGCTCAGCTGGGCCATCTCTTATCTGCAGGCAAGCTCCTTGAGACAGTCCAGCAAGCAATGGGGCAGGGGGGAAAGGCACGTGTGATGGAGACAGGGCCTCAGGGGAAGAGGTGGAAGATGGGGAGGGGCCTCAGGGGTGGCAACCTAAGGTTGTTTAATGGAGTTTTGATTAAATATTACAGGGTCATATCCTGACATCAAAATTTGAGCATGCATCCCTATTGATTTCAATGCCCTCCTTGAAACAAGCAGAGAGCTGTGCTTAAAAACAGATGGCATGCTATAGCCTTTAATGTCAAGCTTGCCATATGGTTGTTGTGCTTCTTAATACTGATTGATAACTCTAGCAATAGGATTCCTACCTTATCAAGAGCTGCTTGCACAACAGATTCACTCTGAGTGTCCAGAGCAGACGTGGCTTCATCCAGCAGCAGAATCCTGGGATTCCTTGCCAGGGCACGGGCAATAGCAATTCGCTGTTTCTGCCCTCCACTCAGCTGAGCTCCCCTTTCCCCCACCATGGTGTTAAATTTCTGAGAAAACCAGAGGAGCGTAGAGATTGCAGAAGCGGTCAGTTGAAATCCTTTTACACCCCCGACCCCCATCTTATTGTTACTATCACAAACAGAAATTCCCCCTTTTAAAAGTTTTATGATGGATGCTACAATAAACACTTTAAGAATAATTACTTCTAAAAGAACTGTCTTGGCCAGTTACATTCAGTGTTTTTTCCCCTTGTGGCAGAGGACAGTTTAAAATTCCTAATGATCAGTTTACATTTTTGGCTCTATCTCACCTTCTAGTTGGCCAGAAATTAGTATGTGGTGGGATGGTTTTCTATTAGCTTAAAGGATGTACTCCAAAATTAGATTTTTCGATTATTATAAAAAAGAAGCAACTGAAGTGAAAAAACAGACGAACTGGCTGAAGGAATCCAGCCATTTGATTGGCTAACAATACTAACCAGTGACTATTCAGGACACATCAAAGCTATTTTGTTTGCCAATCTCTACCCAGTTTAAAAAACAAATAGAAAAAGACGGAAATATTGGAAGTGGGAAAAGACAGATAATACTTAGCAGAAGAAAACAGAATAAAAAGAATGTGATAAACTGAAAAATTTCTCATTGTCCAAAGAAATTCCTTATCCACCCTATTAAAAAATGTTGCCACATGACATACAGTTAGTATAGTAAATCAAAAACATTGTGGGCCTGTAGTGAGGTGGTGGGATACCCCACAGCCCTGCTGAGGGACGGACCTCCCCTAACAGCAATGTGGGCGGAGTCAGTGGGTCCTACGCCCGCCCCTCAGAGGTCACGGCGCAGACCCGGAAGTATAAACGCTCACCGTCAGAGCTCAGTTGGGAACCAGCCGCCGGAGAGGCCAGACGTCTGCAACCAAGCTCCCTCTGGGGAGACAGCAGAAGGCTGTGGCTGGCCTGAGTTCGCACCGGGCCAGCCAAGCCTACCCCTCGCTCGTTACCACGGCGAGGACTGGCCGAGCCTACCCCGAGCTCGTTACCCCGAGAAGGGCTGGCCGAAGCTACCCCGCTCCAGCTACCCCGAGGAGGAGCCGAGCTTGCCTCTTGCCCGCTTCCCCGAGGAGGAGCCGAGCCTACCATCCGCTACTTACCCAGAGGAACCGATGGTGTTTGAGACCGCCAGCGATGCTACCACAACTCAGGTATCCTACAAGGGGGAGTGTGGAAGTAACCCGGGGGCAGCTGGCCCCAGTCTGGCTGCAACACTGCCAGAGCCTATGTCAGTTTGTTGCAGCCAGGATCCCCACTGACAGCAGCGAGTTTCCACCGCTGCTAGGGCCCCGGGCTGGGACGCAGTGGAGTGGGAGGGCCTGCATCCTACCTGTCACCCACTCCTTGGTCTGGAGAGGCTAGGACCTCCTGTTGTTGAACTACTGACTCAGCCCCGGCCTAAAGACCTGAGTCTTTGACTATTTGCTTGCTGCCCCGCCCTGACCCAGGGCATGGGCTGCTATTGAACTGCTGACTAAGCCCCTGCCAAAGGGCCTGAGTCTTTGGCTGTTTGTTTGCGGCCCCGCCTTGACCTAGGGCCTTGGCCACCATTTAACTATTAGCTCAGCCCCCGCTCCAAGGGCCTGAGCCCCTAATTGAGTGTGCGTTATTCCCCATGACCGCAGAGTCGATGGCCGGCGAACTAGAGTGAGGGACGAACCACGGCAAAGCCGCACTACAGGGCCAAATTGTCAATTGGAATAAATGACAACATATCAGTGAAAAGCTAGTGAAGCGCAATCTATTTGCACCAGCAGAGAATTTGGGCCACAAAAATTCAGAAGAACTGAGAAAGAGAAAGAAAGAGAGAGCGAGAAACCAAAGAATTCGTCATAGTTATAAGGTGCTCAAAAGTACATCAACTCACATCAGGCAGTCTGGATATAAAATCAAAAGCATTGGCTTCTTTAGCTGCTTTCTCAATTTCAGAATCAGTAATATCCTCTCTGCCACAGCGAATGTTCTCAGCTATTGTTGTAGCAAACAAAATAGGCTCCTGGCTTACAAGGCCAATACGTTCTCTTAGCCACTTTATATTAAGTGTCCGAATATCTTGTCCATCTAAGGTAATCTGAGTGGAAAGGCATAAATGAAGAGTTAGAGGAAATGTATCATGTTTCAAATAATTAGTTGTTATAATGGTATAATAATAATGATATAATTATTGACTTAAGTATTTGTTTAGCAAATAGTTATTCTCACATGGAATAAAGCAATAAAATTTAAACAAAATGACCAGGAAAAATTAAAAATATATCTTCACAATCACCTCAGACTAGAAGAATGGAAGGAGCAGGATAAACCAAAAGGATATCTCCAAATATTTAAATCCAAATTTTGACTTCCCTTAATATCAGTAAAGTCCTATCTAAATTTGTACAATATTCTCATCATCATGGCATACAAGTAATGAAAAATCAGATTCAGAATTTCTTTGGATGCTACATATCTTTTGTTCTTTTAAGAATCCAATTTTGTGTAATGTCCTTTTAAAATATAGGTGTAATCTAGTCAGGAAATTAATCTTCATCCTAGCAGCCAGGAATATCCACAGTTCATCCAAACTAACCTCTCCTTGGACTGGATCATAGAATCTCTGTAGCAGCTGAATAGCAGTACTTTTGCCACAGCCACTGGAGCCAACCAGAGCGATGGTCTTCCCCGATTGAACTTTCAGGTTCAGGCCCTTGAGAATCTGGAAATATAATCTTTATATGTTAGTCCAATACATATAGAGCTACTTAAATTAATGGTTTGTTTAGAAAAAACATCATGATCAAGCCAATAATGAGAGGTCTGGTCTAACAGTGTACTGGACTCCCAGGCCTGCTTTCAGTCCTTTGTTCCAATCCGGGTTGGAAAGCACTTTGAAGATGACAAGAAAAAGTTTTTATTACTAATAACAATTTTGCTTTGTTCTATTCTTATTCTGTAAAGACTGCCCTAAGAAAAACCCTTTGGCTCTGAAAACAAAGTGGGTGTTTTAATATCCCCAATGGAATGAAGAGTCAGGGTTCGACAATCTCTAGAATTTACTAGGGAGGGATTAGTTTTGCAGTAATGACACCTTTTGTTACTATGTTCACATTTAGGAACATTTTACCTCAGTCCGTTTATCCAATCTTATAAATGTCTAATATTATTAGTGACCAAAATATTTGTCTTCTATGGGAACTCTTACGTATATTGTATATTTAGGCTGATTTATGACTACACATTTTTTTCAATAGAAGATCAAAAAAACAGTAATATTGTTCTCATCTCCTTATACTATACCAGAAGAGCTCCAGTTTTCCAGTAAGCTAATAGCAGATAAGCTTTGGTGTTTGCTTGACCAAGCAAGAGCATCATTCTCCACCCCTTTAACATCATTTCTCATTACGACCATCCCATCTCTAACCTCCCTTTTTAGGTAAGGCAGGAAAGCGCGTGTCAAGGTAACGCTGACAATAACTAGAATCTTCAGCTCTCTCTGACCCAGTTCATTCCAAATTTAGGACTTAAATGGACATTGCCTTGATCTGGTCTGTTGATCATCTTTGGCTGGTGATTGATGAGAACCAGGTATCCAGGATGATTCTTTTAGCTTTGCCAGCTATCTCTGATACCATTGATAATGAGCCACTGCTGACACAGGGCGAACTCTGGAAGGGATGGATGGAATCATTCTTGAATGCCTCCATCCCATTCCAGTTACAGGCTCAAACTGTGGCTCATCCGGCCCAGGGTTTCTCCTGTGTAGAGTGATGTGGGATTCTATCTTGTCACCCTCCTGCTCAGTTTGTATGCAAGACCATTAGGGGAAGACAGTGAGACATTACAGACTACGCTGACTTCAGTATTCAGTTAACATAGCTCTAGGTCTCTGTTTCATCAGACCCAGCTTGGAGAAGTCGACTGGCTTAGCCAGCAAGTTACAGGGTGGGTTTGATGCAGGCAAGTCAGCTGTGACTCACCTCAGAGATGATTGAGTTTATGCTTGTAGGTTGGAGGAACTTATCAGAAGAAATGGCAGAGCTAACAGCAGCACACTCAGGTGAGTTTGTAACCTGTTGGATTCACAGCTGCTTTTGCACGCAGGAAGCAGTAGCGGCTAATAGCATTTTGTTTGTCTTTTACACTTGTCCAGAAGGTTCTGAACTTTCAATTCTGGTACAGATGTCAATCCAGAGAAAATATTGGATTACTGCAAAGTACCATACATGGGACTGTACAACAAGATGACTCCCCTCACAAACTTCAGCAGGTGGAGAGTATGGCAGTCTGTTTCTTAGAGGGCATTTTCTGTAGGGAGAATCTTACCTCCATGCTCTGTGATCTGCACTGGCTTCCATTTCATTGTCAGGAGTGATTTAGAATAATGGTTTAACCAATAGGCCTTAAAATAGGTTGAGTCCTGGCTATCTCCAAGATCACCTATCCCCACATGGGATATCACAGCAGCTGAGATCTTCTGAAGCACTGACACAAACAGCTTTCTGGGTTTAACCACATGAGGGCTGGAGGTGAGGCATTCTTGGTGAGCGAGCCTGAACGAAGAATTTGCTTCTGATTCAATTCACCAGAGGCCAAATTTACTCACCTTCAGGTTATGTTGTAAGCCCCATTTGTTCTCCCTTGCTTTTTGCCGCAGGTGAAAATGAAGAAAAGGTGGACAATGGTGGTGAAGACAGAGCGTTAGTTTTGGGAGGACATTCATCCTTCTTTATTGTTGTATTTTTATAACTATTATAATAACATTTAGCTCTTACATAGTACATTTCATCCATATATCTCAAAGAGGAGGTCAGTATTACTATCTCCATTTTACAGATGGGGAAACTGAGGAAGAGAGGTGAAGTGACTTGCCAAGTGTTATTTTGCAGGCCAGTGGCAGAGCTGGGAATAGAATCCTGGTCTCTTGAGTCCTCACCCAATGTTCTTTCAGCAAGACCACACTGTGGTGTATAAATACCCAGAGTACAGGATGGGCACTTTAAAAAAAACTGAATTATAATAAACACATTAAATTGATAAAATATCAGTTTTCTTTTTGGTCACACAGACAATGGCAGCAGCTTTTCATTGCAAAGATGAATTTTAAAAGATCACTTACTTTAACATCAGGTCTAGATGGGTAACTGAAATGGATGTTTTTGAATTCAATCTCTCCTTTGAGCTTGTCTGGTCTGTATCCTTCCTTGGAACTGCTATCTAGAAGACGGTGCTGGAGAGAGATTTTAAAAAGGTATCACACATTTCTGTGATTTTACAGTTGTGGCTTTTGATGGATAAGTTGTTTAGGACAGTAAAAGAAACACTGCAACACTACATAGCAGTTTAACTGATCAACGGTTGCTGTATTTCACCCAAGAGGATTCTGCATATCAGTGAAATGCAATCCTTGTGTCTACCCTGCAAAGCATTTTGGGATGGGGACAAGGAAAGAACAGGAGCAACTAGAATAATAAAACATCAACTATACCTTAAATCATCCATCTCCCAACATTTACAATGGGCCCAAATCCCTTAGCTCCCTCCCAGCATCTGCCTAGGCAGAATGTGGGTTGAGAATCAGCTCTTGGAGGACTGATGCAGCCTGCAATTGTTGGTTGGCTTAAAATGCAGAAGCAAAATAAAGAAACTGGGGATTTATTACTGGCGCTACATAGCCTGACCTGGAATTGCTCCTCCACTTCCCATGTTGCTGATCTCTGTTGGACTGACACTTTTCAATGACCCAGTAACCACCAGCAGAGTTCAAATCTTCTCTTTGAGTAGGAATGGGAAGTTTAAAGGGGACCTCCTAGGCTCTCTCTGCAACACTCCAAGACCAGCAAAACGAAAAACAAAACAAAACCCTGCTCTCTGAGTTCTGGTTTCTGATTGGTTCTGGTAGTAGCTGCTAGCTTGTTTTATCTCCATCCAGGACTCTAGGCAATCTGGGACACAGAGTCCCGAGTCTCTATAGCCATTGTTGCTGTAGTCCAGGGCGAATCCCCTAAAGATTTGCTTAATGTAATAGGTCAGGAACAACCAACTCCAGAGGTGGTTACACAGAGTTTGAGCACCCTTAATTTAGTTTCTCTGGGCAAAATTCTGCCCTTTGTTATATCCACACAACCTCACTGACATCCATCAGCATTTATGGCCATAACAGAGGACAAAACTCAGCCCTTTGTTCTAACCTAATATGAACCTGAGACTGCAGATATATAACAAACTGCTGTACAAAATTCTAAGAGTTAGTTACTGAAAGTGTGGCATCCCTCTTCCCCAGCAACAGTATTACCAGAGCTTTCAACAGCACTGTTAATCTCCAAATCAAAAGCGGTTGAACTGAAATCATGTCCACTCCATATACTTGTGTTTTAAAGAGCAATGTCATTTCACTTAGCTCTTCACCACTTACTCTAAAAAATAAATGAATGAGGGAGTGACAAACCTAACAGGAACGAGGGCCCCAATCTGTAAAATTGAGCTATAGATCTCAATTTCCCCCAAGTTTGCAATAAGCTCATTTAGGGCTTTGGTTAAGGCTTGTGTCTCCTTAATATGAAGAGAAATGTCATCTTACTTTTGTTTTCAGTGGTCTGAGTCTATGGAGTTCATCCTCTTTTTGGATTTTTCGAGAAATAAATCAGAAATTTCAGACTGCTAGAAAAGTGACATTAAGTACCTTACTGATGACCTTGTACACCTCATAGGCAGCACCTCGAGCATTGGCAACACTCTCCAAGTGTAGGGAGCCCTGTCCGAGAAAGAATGTGCTACGGACCACAGAGAGTAATACCTACAGGGAACAAAAACAGGAGCTAGTGTACAGTGGGTCCAGATCTGCAGTTTCCTTAGTGCTAAATGTCATGATAATCCTGGTGGTTCTGTAAGAGCTTTTCCAGAAAAAAAAATATAAAAAAATAAAATCAAAACTACGATTTCAGGTTGCATTTTTCCAGCTCACCCAGTTGTTATTCTTTTGCTGGATTTGACACAGGACGTGGTGAATGTAGCTATTGTGTGCAGCCACATGCCCTTTAACAGTTGGATTAGCTTTTTTTGTTGCTGCTGCTTTCATTAACTCCCATTAAGAGAATAAATAGTGAAATTAGACATCTCTCCATCTCTTTGCAATATTAAAAACCTCAGCGTCCTCAAAGAGAGTTAATCCACAGTTTCCTAAGGCCCCAATCCTTCAAAGCTCATCTTTTACATTATGCCTTGTGACTAGTTCCACTGACGTTAAGTTCTCATCAGAGGTCAATGGGGCTACTCACAGTGCATAAAGTGAAGCACATACCTAAGTCTTTGCAGGATCAGGGCCTTATTCCTTTCCAAAGGAAAAATAATCTAAAAGTTTTGGTAAAGTATAATAATCCCTTGCAGGGATTTAAAAAAATGAAAGATGGTCACATGGCTGTGACACTGGCAGACCAGGTGCCAGCTCATGACAAAGCCCCAGACCTCACTGAATGTTTACAGATGTATAGCTGAACGCCAGGCCAAATCACTTGTTTATTAGTATAGATCAAAGTGATTGTTAAATGTATAAGAATGTATTTGGTGTTTAAACTTCATGAAAACTAATGGGATGTTCATCCATTGTTTTAACTAATGCATTGTTTTCACTTATCTGGATCCCGTTATAAAGCTGTAGCAAACATTCACATAGTGTTTGCCCTGTCAGTAAATAACCCATCAAATGAGCAGGGCCAGCTCCAGGCACCAGATGAGAAAGCACATGCCTGGGGCGGCACATTGTAAGTGATGGCATTCCGGCCAAGCTTGGGGCAGCCAGCCCAGCCCTGCAGGGACACGGACCCTGGCCCGGGGTGGGGACAGGAACTAGCAATCCCCGCTGCTCATCGTGCCGCCAGGCTCCCGCGGACGTGCCACTCCCTGCCGCCTGCACTAGCCTCCGCCTCCCGCGCCACTCTGAGCCCGGCCTGGCCGAGCGGCCTTTAAAGGCACGGCTGAGCCACCACCTCCTGCAGCCCCTGGGCACCGGAAGGAAGGAGGGTTCTGCGGCAGCCCAGTGGGCAGCGGAGGGACGGTTCTGCGGCGGCCCGGCGGGCACCGGAGGGAGGGAAGGAGGGTTCTGCAGCGGCCCAGTGGGCAGCAGAGGGGCGAGCCCCACTGATCCCAGTGCCGTTTGCACTGTGCCGAGCCCCGCTGCATTGCCGGCCCCGCGTGGAGGTCGCAGACCCCAGCCAGCGCTGCCTGTGTCGGTCCCCTCGGAGCCTGCCCAGCCGGGAGAGGCACCCCAAGGCTGGAGGGGGCTGCAGCACCTGCCTGCCCACGGGCAGAGGGAGCGGGCGGGTGCTGCCTTTCACCCCCCTGCATGCCGCCTTCACCGCCCTCCACGAGCTCCCTGCGGCTGCCGGGTTTTGGGGTTTTTTTTGCTTCAGCAGTCCGGTCGCCTTTTTTTTTTTTGCCTGGGACGGCAAAAAAGCTAGAGCTAGCCCTGCAAATGAGAAAGAAGCCTTGTGGAATGCAAATGAAGAACTTTAACAGAAAACTGTTAATTTCAAAGCAAGTGGTCATTGTGTGTGATGATCGAGGGTCGAAGACTCCAAATGTATTCCTCACTCTCTGCCATCAAAGGAAAAGCCCACAGGGGTACTGACCCGGTCAGCTTGTTTTCTGTGGGAAGAAAACTATGAGTATGGATTCAAGGAAAAATCCTTCATCTCTGCACTGTTTGGATTCTTACAGGGCAGAATGGATGAACATGGAGATGGAGATTCCCTGAATTATTCTGGGTAGCCCCGAGAGACTTTTGGGAAACTGGCAGAACACTACATCTCTGCTACCATTTGGAATTATAGTCTGACTCATCTGCACATATACTTTATCTTCTTTAATCTCTCAATAACTCTTATTACTTTTTCTTAGTTAATAAACCTTCAGTTAGTTTACTACAGAATTGTCTACCAGCGTTGTCTTTGGTATAAAATCTAGGATACCAATTGTTCTGGGGTAAGTGATTAGTCTCTGGGACTGGAAGCAACCTGAATGTGGTGTGATTTTTGGTGTAAATGACCTTTTATCATGAAGTCAGGTTTGTCTGTGTGGCAAGATAGACTGGAGAGTCTGTCCGTGACTCCACGGTAAGCCTGGTATAGTGATCGAGGAATTCACATTTGTTACTGGGTTGGTGAAATCTAATTATAGAACACACCCTCAGTTTGGGGTGTCGGCCCTGTTTTCTGGCAGCCTGCCCTGAGGTAGGCACTCATGGTCGTGAACCACTCCAGACAGCATGACAGTGACCAAATGAGATATTTGTTTTGGAACTTTGAGGTCTTAAATATGTAGATTCAACATCTCTTTTGATTTATATTAAACATATTTTAACATTTAGTCTGATGGGTACTTTGTGCCCGAGTAGAAATTACAGATCTTTTGATGCAGTACTTAAACAACAAAGCATTTTCTTTAATTTATAGACCATTTTAAAAAAGTTTGCCTCAGCTAATCGGACTATATTGTGCTGTACTTACAATTAGCACACGTCCAATGTCATAATTCTCTTTCTCCTCCACTGTGAGTTTGGTTCCATACCAAAATGCAAGAGCAAAGGCTCCAAAGAAAATAAACTCTGTGAAACCAAAAGATGTGTAGGTGGTAATGGATTTTTTGACCCCAGCTTTCCTAGCATTCTCCAGGTTAACATCATATCTGAAAACAGATGATAAATGTTAAATTTACCCAGATGACATTTGGTTCCCAAGCTTCCTTTCATGCTTCCAGGGTTTTCTGCCATAAAAATCAATTATCTAGATTCTTAGATGGTGTGAATCAACACAGCTTCATTGATTTTACATCAAAAGAGGATCTGGCCCAATAACTGTCAACAGTAGATCTGCCTTCTGGTGTTACTTCACTGAATGTGGCGGCTCTGAGTGAATTATCAGGCACACAGATAAACATGATATGTTGGGGAACAGTCAACACAGCTTTTGTAAATGGAAATTGTGCCTCAGCAATCTATTAAAATTCTTTGAGAGTTTCAGCAAGCGTGTGGACAAGGGTGAGCCAGTTGATATAGTGTACTTGGACTTTCAGAAAGCCTTTGATAAGGTCCCCACCAAAGGCTCTTAAGCAACGACATGGGCAGGGCCACCCAGAGGATTCAGGGGGCTGGGGTCTTCGGCGATGAGGGGTCCCGGGGCGAAGGACCCCCCACCGCCGAATTGCAGCCAAAGACCCGGAGCGGAAGAAGCCCCAGGGGCTCGGGCCCTGTGAGTGTTTTCCGGGGCCCCCGGAGCAAGTGAAGGACCCCGCTCCAGGGGCCCCGAAAAACTCTCATGTGGGCCTGGGGCAAATTGCCCCACTTGCCCCCCTGGGCGGCCCTGGACATGGGCTAAGAGTAATAGGAAACAAAGGATAGGAATAAATGGTTAGTTTTCACAGCAGGGAGAGATAAATAGCAGGGTCCCCCCAGGATCTGTACAGAGACTTGTGCTGTTCACATTTTCATAAATTATATGAAAAAGAGGGTGAACAATGAGGTAGCAAAAATTGCAGATGACACAATTTATTCAACATAGTTAAGTCCAGAGCTGACTGCAAAGAGTTACAAAGACATCTTACAAAACTGGGTGACTGGGAAACAAAATGGCAGATGAAATTTAATGTTGAAAAATGCAAAGTAATGCACATTGGAAAACAATCCCAACTATACATAAAAATGATGAGGTCTAATTTAACTGCTACCACTTAAGAAAGATCTTGTAAACATCATGGACAATTCTCCGAAAACATTTCCTCAATGTGCAGCAGCTGTCAAAAAAGCTAACAGGATGTTAGGAACCATTAGGAAAGGGATAGCTAATAAGACAGAAAATATCATAATGCCACTGTGTAAATGCCCACACCTCAGATAATGTGTGCAGTTCTGGTTGCTCCATCTCAAATAAGATATATTAGAATTAGAAAAGGTACAGAGAAGGGCAACAAAATTATTAGTGGTTTGGAACAACTTCCACCTGAGGAGAGATTAAAAAGACTGGACTGTTCATCTTAGAAAAGAGACGACTAAGAGACGATATGATAGAGATCTAGAAAATGAATGAAGAGAAAGTGAATAGGAAACTCTTATTTACCCCTTCATGTAACATAAGAACCAGGGGTCACCCAATGAAATTAATAGGTAGTAGGTTTAAAACTTACAAAATGAAGTACTTCTTCACATAATGTAGTCAACAACTCATTGCCAGGCCAAAAGTATAACTGGGTCAAAAAAGAATTAAATGAGCTCATGGAGGCTAGGTCCATCAATGGCTATTTGCCAAGATGGTCGGGGTGGAACCCTATGGTGTGGATGCCCCTAAACATCTGAGTGCCAGAATCTGGGACTGGATGACGGGATGGATCACTCAAAAATTGCCCTGTTCTGTTGATTTAATCTGAAATATCTGGCACTGGACACTGTCAGAAGACAGGATTCTGGACTAGATGGACCATTGGTCTGACCCAATACGGCCATTCTTATGTAATATTGAAAAAATTGGCCTGAAATCAACAACATGAATGTCAATAAAGACAACTGCAAAGTACTACACTTGGGAAGGAAAAATCAAATACACAAATACAAAATGGGGAATAACTGGCTAGGCAGCAATACTGCAGAAAAGGATCTGGAAATTCAAGTACTTCACAAATTGAATATGAACCAACAACGTGATGTAGTTGTGAAAAAAAGATAATATTCTGGGGTGAACTCTGGAGTATCATATTTAAGACATGGGAGGCAATTGTTCCACTCTACTTGTCTCTGGTGAGGCGTCTGCCAGAGTAGTGTATCGGTTTAGGAAAGGTGTGGACAAACTAGAGAAAGTCTAGAAGAGAGCAACAAAAATGATAAAAGGTTTAGAAAACCTGAAGAAAGGTTAAAAGGACTGGGCATGTTGATCTTGGAAATTGAAGACTAAGCAGGGACCTGGCTAACAGTCTTCAAATATGCTAAGGAGCGTTACAGAGAGGATGGTGATCGGTTGTTCTCAATATCCACAGATGACAGGACAAGAAATAATCAAGGTAATCTGCAGCAAGGGAGGTTTAGGTTAGATATTAGGAAAATCTGTCTAACTATTAGGATAGTTAAGTACTGGAATGTGTTACCGAGGAAGGTTGTGGAATCCCCATGATTGGAGGGTTTTCAGAACTGGTTAGACAAACACCTATCAGAGATGGCCTAGCTATACTTGACCCTGCCTCAGTGCAGGGGGCTGGAATCGATGAATTATGGTTTTCCATCAATCAATAACAACTTCTGTTCACTCATTAGCTATCTAATCCCCTTTAGCTTCTGAAGAGCATTACAGAAAGCACCGTTCAGCCCAGCAATGTTCTCACAACGTTTCAGGAGGACATGCATATCATTTTATTGTTCAATAACAGGCTGAGCAGGTTTGTAGGAACCTCTCGACACATACATTATGTACAAAAATGACCTGACCAAAAGTGGGAAGGCCCAAAATGAATGGCACAGTTTACGCAGTAGTGAAGGGATCCTAAAATGATGTGCAATTAATTTTTTCCACATAAACTGCTCAGATATCATTGGTGCTGTTCAGATTAGAGCAAGAGGAGGATTATTTGCAAAGCACTAAGCACGTACTTAACTTTAATCGTGTGGGTAGCCCCCTTGAAGTCGATGACATAGGAAAGTGATAGGGAATCTTACCTAAGCTCATGATCCAGTAAAGCATGAACTTAACTGTAAACACTTTAATCAATGATTTCAGTAGGAGTGTGCATGTGCTCAAAGTATTTGCAGAAATGCTTTGTTGGACTGGAGCCTTAGAGAAGATTGCATTTTCTGTAGCTTCAGCTTCCAAATTCAACTTCAGGTTAGTGTCAGAGGGAAACTGGGCCTTACAATGCCCCTCCATCATGTAGGTCAATTGAGTGATTGCAAATATTCATGAGTGACAGAAAACATCTCCTTCCATATGCTCATATTTATCTTCAACTGAACTTCTCAGCTGTCTGGGGGATAAACTGACTGATCATCTTCGATTTTTTTTTTAAATAAGCACATCACTTTCCCAAATATTATGTACAATCAATTATTAGTTAAAAAAACTCACTTTGCTGATGCCTTCATCTGTCCATTGAAAGCAATGACTGTTCTGATAGAAGTCAAAATTTCTTCCGCCACAGCTCCTGCTCTAGCATAAGCAGTCAGCTCTTTTGTAGTGAATGATGACAGGAACTGGAAAATTGGGAGGGTGGGGGAAGGGGAAAGTATTTTATGGAAATCTATTTAAGTGGTGTAAATTATGTACTGATACAAAGGGTGATCAAGCACTTAGCGAAAGAGCCTAGAATTAAGGAGACCTGGGTTCAAGTCCCCACTCCAACACAGTTTTCCTGGGCAACTTTGGGTAAGTAACTTTTCTCCGTTTTTCACTTCTCCATGTGTAACATGAGAATCCCCTCTCTTGCATGGTGTTGTGAGGCTAAACACAATGAAGCTTGTGTGGCACTCAGAAACTAAGCAATATCTACTAATGTGGTCACAATTGATAGATGCAGATCATCCTCTTCCCATGTGGTGAGTGGTGGTGACTGGATGCAGTCCAAGCCTCCATGGCATGCTAATAATGCCTGCCCGCTGATGCTCAGTGTAGACAGAGCTCTGCAAATTTTGAGGCAGGAGCCAGTGGAGCAGAAGAAGGGCTGCTCTCATAGAATCATAGAATCTCAGGGTTGGAAGGGACCTCAGGAGGTCATCTAGTCCAACCCCCTGCTCAAAGCAGGACCAAACCCATCTAAATCATCCCAGCCAGGGCTTTGTCAAGCCTGACCTTAAAAACCTCTAAGGAAGGAGATTCCACCACCTCCCTAGGTAACCCATTCCAGTGCTTCACCACCCTACTAGTGAAAAAGTTTTTCCTAATGTCCAACCTAAACCTCCCCCTCTGCAACTTGAGACCATTACTCCTTGTTCTGTCATCTTCTACCACTGAGAACAGTCTAGATTCATCCTCTTTGGAACCCCCTTTCAGGTAGTTGAAAGCAGCTATCAAATCTCCATGCTCTCCAAACTTTGAGGTCATGTTGCTTTGGGGTTCACACCCTCTCAATGTGTTTTTAGAGATAGAATTCTTATTTGCTTTTCCCCAGCACTTACGATTGATCCAATTGCTGCTGTTGCAGTAAGGAGAGGGCTAACTGACAACATCACCAAAGTCATTTTCCACCCGTAGATGAATCCTATAACAATCCCTGTGAGAAACGTGGCAAAGAATTGTACAGATATACAGAACTTGTCTCCGATGCCTTCGTGGATGGTGTTAATGTCACTGTTAATTAAAAAAGAGATTTGTTAACTTCGATGAATGCCTCCTCCTCACACATTTTTCTGTTTTGCTGGAGAGAAGCTTGTCAGAAGTTTAAGGCCTGGTCTACACTACGCGTTTAAACCGAATTTAGCAGCGTTATACGGATTTAACCATGCACCCATCCACACAATGAGGCCCTTTATATCGATATAAAGGGCTCTTTAAACCGGTTTCTGTACTCCTCCCCGACGAGAGGAGTAGCGCTGAAATCGGTATTGCCATGTCGGATTAGGGTTAGTGTGGCCGCAAATCGACGGTATTGGCCTCCGGGAGCTATCCCACAGTACACCATTGTGACCGCTCTGGAAAGCCATCTGAACTCGGATGCACTGGCCAGGTAGACAGGAAAAGCCCCGCGAACTTTTGAATTTCATTTCCTGTTTGCCCAGCATGGAGCTCTGATTAGCATGGGTGGTGATGCAGTCCCAAATCCAAAAAGAGCTCCAGCATGGACTCTAGGGGAGATACTGGATCTGATCACTGTATGGGGAGACAAATCTGTTCTATCAGAGCTCCGTTCCAGAAGACAAAATGACAAAGCATTTGAAAAAAATCTCCAGGCTATGATAGACAGAGGCCACAGCAGGGACTCAGCACAGTGCTGCGTGAGAAGCGTAACGGAAAGCCAAAGAATCAAATGGACGCTCATGGAGGGAGGGAGGGGGTACTGAGGACTCCAGCTATCCCACAGTCCCCGCAGTCTCCGAAAAGCATTTGCATTCTTGGCTGGGCTCCAAGTGCCTGAAGGGTCAAAAACATTTTCCCGGGTGTTTCAGGGTGTATGTCGTCAATTTACACCCTTCACCCCTCCCCGAAAGAAAAGGGGAAAAAGTTGTTTCTCACCTTTTTTCAATGTCACCCTATGTCTACTGCATTTTTGCCTATGTGCCTCCGGCCGACCTCAGCGAGGCCAGTGAGGAGCACCCATGATAGCAGGAGACGGTACAGAACGACTGATAACCATCATCTCATCGCCAATTTACAATGGCACGGTACACTGTACAATATGACTGGTAACCATCTCTGCTATCTTGCAAAGGCAAATGAATGCTGCTGTGTAGCAGTGCAGTACCGCATCTGTCAGAAGCATCTAGTACACATACAGTGACAGTGACAAAACGGGCTCCATGATTGCCATGCTACGGCGACTGCCAGGGCAATCCAGGGGAAAAGGGCGTGAAATGATTGTCTGCAGTTGCTTTCCCGGAGGAAGGATTGAGTGATGACATTTACCCAGAATCACCCGCAACACTGTTTTTGCATTGGGATCTCAACCCAGAATTCCAATGGGCAGAGGAGACTGCGGGAACTATGGGATAGCTACGGGATAGCTACCCACAGTGCAATGCTCTGGAAATCGACACTAGCCTCGGTACATGGACGCACACCGACGAATTAATGTGCTTAGTGTGGCCGCGTGCACTCGACTTTATACAATCTGTTTTACAAAACCGGTTTATGTAAAATCGGAATAATCCCGTAGTGTAGACGTACCCTAAGAGTTCAAATCATTGGGTAGTAGGAATTCTGGACGTGGATACTGAACAGCAGTAATGGCTCTTTGTGGGGCTAGAAACTAGCAGATCACAACTCATTTTCTGTGATGTAACCTCTAGACAGACTTCTGCCATTGCTACCCCTGCTCATTCACACATGACCCAATTTATTTATGCAATATCTAAAAGGAATAATCCACACAAAAATAAAAAATCACCAGGACCGCCCAAACGATTCAGGAGGCCTGGGGCAAAGCAATTTCAGGGGCCCCTTCCATTAAAAAAAAGTTGCAATACCATAGAATACTATATTCTTGTGAAGGCCCCTCCGAGGCCTGGGGCAAATTGCCCCACTTGCCCTCCCCCCGCCCCCGGGCAGCCCCGAAAATCACCCCCAAAACCTTTACATTACTTTTTCCTCCAAGTTCCCCTATGTATCCTATCTTCCTCAATTTTGTTATTAGATTTTAAGATCTTTGAGGCAAGGAATATCTCCATTTTGCATCCTATACAGTAACAAGCACAGTATTAGTGAATTATGATCTGGAAAACCATTGTGTGTCACACTAATTTTCTCTTGATATTTATATATGTAGGAGCTAGGATTGGTGAAATTCAAACCTCTCTTATTCCCTTCAGGATTCACATCTTACGAAAACTGGGCATATCCCTCCCGCTAATATTAAATCTGGAGAAACTCTGATCATACCTTCCTCTGAAGCCCTGCACAAGGGACCTGATCCAAAGATTCCTAAGGATTTTAATTAGTTTTGGATCAGATTCAAAATGATAACATATTGCCCATAACTATCAGTGCAGTTTCATTTCATACAATGTCAAGGTTTTCAGACTTTGTAAACTAGATGGAGACAGCAGAGCTGCTTATCTACAGTAGTTTGCAAAATAGCTCATAGACACTACCAAGCCAATGTCAGAGGAGTAAGATATTGCATTTCACAGCATACGCTCTCACAATGGAAATGTCACTGAAACCCTGAAAATGAAGTGAAGAATGATAACAAATCTCTCGCTCAGATAGCAGTAATATTTTGGGTCTTAGTTAAAAAGGTTTCCTGGATATTCCCTGTAGCTAATTCCATAAAGGTAAACATCAGACTTCTTTTTGGCTCATGTTTCTGGTGCATAGATAAATAGAGCTGTCTCACTCCGTCAGTCGGGTGTTCAATGTTCCAATCTGGCTGGTATCAAACCAAGCCATCTCCTGGTGAAGTATGGCGAAAAAAAACTTTTGTTGGATTCTTGCTGTCTGTCTTGCAGCTGAGGTCAAAAATGTCCAGACTTGGATGGTGCTCAGTATCACTACAGCAAAGCCAATACCCGCATAGTAGTAGGCAAACCTGTAGTAAAACAGTAAAAGTCCATAATGTCAATTGCATCTTGCAAGATCAGTTAGATGCATCAGGTCACGTTCAACCCTGCTGAAGCCAATGGGATGTAACTGAGAGCCAAATTTGGCTTACAGTCTAATGGACAAAAAAATACAGAAATATAGAAACTACACTGTGCTATTTTTATGAAAATAATTGCAGAGGTTCTTACCTGGTCATTTCAGCTTCTATATCCAAACCTGGCATTGCTGGACAAGTAGAGCTACTATTCATCACAGCTGAAAGATTAACTGTAACAAAGAAAAATATTCAGTTTTATTAGAACAGGTATAAAACAAACCATGGCAGTTTTAGGCCATAATCTTATGGGTGTTTTGTATGACACTACACTCCCTGCAACAGCTCTGTAGATGTATAACTTTCATGGTGGCCATCATCCTTCCAGTGGAGGATAAAACAGGGCAAACTTCTGAGTCAACTCAGAGGGTTACTGTAGAGCAGGGGGTCTCAAACACGCGCCCCACAGGCAGCATGTGGCCCGCAAGGTTATTTTCTACAGCCCGCGAGATCCTCGCCGCCCCCTCCCACCCTTCCCCAGCACTTACCTAGAGTGGCTGTGGCCCGGCGCGCACTGGGGGCAGGGCAGGCTCCCTGCCCTTCCCCTGTACCGTTCCGGGAAGCAGAAAGAACGTGGGGAAGAGAGACACAGGGGTGTGTGTTGCTGTTGCTTCAGGCACTGCCCCCAGCAGCTCCCATTGGCTGCGGTTCCCCATTCCCAGCCAATGGGAGATGCTGGGGGCAGTGCCTGAAGCAACAGCAACACACCCCCCTGTGCCCTTGCTCTCCCATGTTCCGGTCACTTCCCGGAGTGGAGTGGAGTGGAGCGGTGTGGGGCAGGGCAGGGCAGGGCAGGGCAGGGCAGGCAGCCCTCCTGCACTCCGATCCCCTGCCCTGACCCCCACCGCACCCTTCACCCCTCCTGCACCCGACATCCCAACCCACTGCCTTGAGCTCCCTGCCACACTCCGATCCCCTGCCCTGACCCCCTGCCACACCCCTCATCCCTCCTGCACCCCACACCCCAACTCCGTGCCCTGAGCCCCTGTCAAACCCTCCCCTGGGTGGAGTTGGGGTGGGGATTTTGGGGAAGGGGTTGGAGTGTGGGCAGGGAAGGGGTGGGAAGAGCCGGGGCCTCATGGAAGGGGTGGCGTGGGGGCAGGGCCGAGGGCAGCATGGGGGAGGTGTCAGTAATGTGGCCCTCGGGTCAATGTACTAGTCCTCATGTGGCCCTTGTGGTCATTTGAGTTTGAGACCCTTGCTGTAGAGTGATGTCATGGATTTAGCTCACTACGTCAATGGGCATTGGTCAGGTCATACCTTCATCTGGTCTGACCTTCTGATTCCAACAGTGGCCAAAATCTGATTTTTCAGGAGTTGATAACTCTCCCTTCTACCTCGCACAAGGCAAAATTCATCCAAGCAGACACCATAAATCTGACTTTTATGCACCACTTATTTCCACTCAAGCCTCAAAACTGGGCCCAAATGGGTCCAAGTGGTGGCTCAGCCTTTTGCTGGCTTTCTGCAAAAAGGTAAATTTCACTAATAATGCACCTAACCAAATGTGCAAAACTGTTCAGACCTGGACAAATAGGAGATCCCTTCCAGGTGTCAGCACATATATTTTAGGGTAAGTTATGATTGCCCTTCTCATAAGTTTAGATCATATAGAGGCAAATTCGTATTAATGGTCCTATTTTGTTGTTTTAAAAATCCAATCACAGAACTTGATTTGGTGACATCCCGGGACAGTGAATTCCATGCATTAACTATAAGCTATAGAAAGTAGTAAATCGTTTTACAGTTACCGAATGTAATTTATCAAGTGCCTAGTTTGCTACTGTACTATACAGCAGGGTAAAAGGGAAGGACTGCTCAGAATTCACTCTGCTCTTCATGGCTTTTAACACCACAGCAGCACTCCATCCTGAACCTCTGCCAATCCAGTAAATAGGAGACCCTAACAAATATTTTCAGAAGTTGAACAAACTTTATTTACCTGAAGACATATTTCCTGCTTGGCCAATCATCACAAATCTGTTTGTCATCTCTCCAATGACAATGATAGTAAGTGGCAGCCCTGTTCCATTTGCAACAGCTGCAATCAAGCCTATTATCATCAAAATGATATCCAGCCAATCGGCATACACAAACTACATGAATATAAAGAAAAAGGTATTAATTGAAGGTTGCCAAATTCACAATTGGGTATCCCAAAACACTTTATGGAGCAATGAATTAGATACTGTGAAGGCAAACAGAACACTTGGGATGCACTTTGAAAAAAGCTTACACACAGATAAGCCAGTTTTTACTGAGGGACTTAGGACATGTTGGCAGGATGGCAATATGAATCCAGGGGTGAGCTGGAGCCGGTTGTTAAATTTAGATGCGGTTTTAGAATCGCTTGTAAACTGGCTTCCCTGTGAGGGAAGCTTTGATGGGCACTGGCCGGGAAGCCTGTAATTCCTCCTCCCGGCCGTCGGGGGGCGGTGCGCTGCTCTGAGGGAGCCATGTGGGCTACCTCCTGGCCCTGTTGCTGCTGCTCCTTGGACCTCTGGCGCTGGGGCTCCTGCTGCTGCCTGGTGGGTTCCCGGCTGTGTCCTGCTGCTCCCAGCTGCTCCCCCCTCCCCGTGTGAGTACCGGCCCCCGCTGGCCCCTGCGCCAGCCCCTGCCCCCACCCCCCCACAGCCCCTCCCCACAGCCATCCCTCCTGCCCCTGCCCCCGCCACAGCCCCTGCCCCTCCTGCCCCTGCCCCTGCCCCCGCCACAGCCCCTGCCCCTCCTGCCCCTGCCCCTGCCCCCGCCACAGCCCCTGCCCCTCCTGCCCCCTGCCCTGCCCCCGCCACAGCCCCTGCCCCTCCTGCCCCTGCCCCAGCCCCTGCCCCGCCACAGCCATCCCTCCTGCCCCTGCCCCCGCCACAGCCCCTCCCGCCCCAGCCATCCCTCCTGCCCCTGCCCCCTGCCACAGCCCCTGCCCCTCCTGCCCCTGCCCCAGCCCCTGCCGCCCGCCACAGCCATCCCTCCTGCCCCTGCCCCCGCCACAGCCCCTGCCCCTCCTGCCCCTGCCCCCTGCCCCTGCCCCCGCCACAGCCCCTGCCCCCTCCTGCCCCCTGCCCCAGCCCCTGCCCCCGCCACAGCCATCCCTCCTGCCCCTGCCCCTGCCACAGCCCCTCCCCGCCCCAGCCATCCCTCCTGCCCCTGCCCCCGCCACAGCCCCTGCCCCCTCCTGCCCCTGCCCCAGCCCCTGCCGCCCGCGACAGCCATCCCTCCTGCCCCTGCCCCCGCCACAGCCCCTCCCCGCCCCAGCCATCCCTCCTGCCCCTGCCCCGCCACAGCCCCTGCCCCTCCTGCCCCCTGCCCCAGCCCCTGCCCCCGCCCCAGCCATCCCTCCTGCCCCTGCCCCTGCCACAGCCCCTGCCCCTCCTGCCCCTGCCCCAGCCCCTGCCCCGCCACAGCCATCCCCTACCCCAGCCCCTGCCCCGCCACAGCCATGCCTCCTGCCCCAGCCCCTGCCCCTGCCCCGCCACAGCCATCCCTCCTGCCCCAGCCCCTACCCCCGCCACAGCCATCCCTCCTGTCCCCAGCCCCTGCCCCTGCCCCCGCCACAGCCATCCCCTACCCCTGCCCCAGCCCCTGCCCCGCCACAGCCATCCCTCCTGCCCCTGCCCCTGCCCCTGCCACAGCCCCCTCCTGCCCCTGCCACAGCCCCCTCCTGCCCCCGCCACAGCCCCTACCCCGCCACAGCCATCCCCTACCCCTGCCCCAGCCCCTGCCGCCCCGCCACAGCCATCCCTCCTGCCCCGCCACAGCCCCTGCCCTCCTGCCCCTGCCCCAGCCCCTGCCCCCGCCACAGCCATCCCTCCTGCCCCTGCCCCAGCATCTGCCCCCGCCACAGCCATCCCTCCTGCCCCCAGCCCCTGCCCCCGCCACAGCCATCCCTCCTGCCCCTGCCCCAACCCCTGCCCCCACCACAGCCATCCCTCCTGCCCCAGCATCTGCCCCCGCCACAGCCATCCCTCCTGCCCCCAGCCCCTGCCCCCGCCACAGCCATCCCTCCTGCCCCTGCCCCTGCCCCTGCCACAGCCATCCCCTACCCCTGCCCCAGCCCCTGCCCCCGCCACAGCCATCCCCTACCCTCTGCCCCAGCCCCTGCCCCCGCCACAGCCATCCCCAGCCCCTGGCCCCCGCCACAGCCATCCCTCCTGCCCCCAGCCCCTACCCCCCCGCCACAGCCATCCCTCCTGTCCCCAGCCCCTGCCCCCTGCCCCCCCGCCACAGCCATCCCCTACCCCTGCCCCAGCCCCTGCCCCCGCCACAGCCATCCCTCCTGCCCCCAGCCCCTGCCCCTGCCCCCGCCACAGCCATCCCTCCTGCCCCTGCCACAGCCCCCGCCTGCCCCTGCCACAGCCCCTACCCCCGCCACAGCCATCCCCTACCCCTGCCCCAGCCCCTGCCCCCGCCACAGCCATCCCCTGCCCCAGCCCCAGCATGTGCCCCCGCCACAGCCATCCCTCCTGCCCCTGCCCCAACCCCTGCCCCTGCCCCTGCCACAGCCATCCCTCCTGCCCCTGCCCCAGCATCTGCCCCCGCCACAGCCATTCCTCCTGCCCCCAGCCCCTGCCCCGCCACAGCCATCCCTCCTGCCCCTGCCCCAACCCCTGCCCCTGCCCCTGCCCCCACCACAGCCATCCCTCCTGCCCCAGCATCTGCCCCGCCACAGCCATCCCTCCTGCCCCTGCCCCTGCCCCCGCCACAGCCATCCCTCCTGCCCCTGCCCCCGCCACAGCCATCCCTCCTGCCCCTGCCCCAGCCCCTGCCCCCGCCACAGCCATCCCTCCTGCCCCTGCCCCAGCATCTGCCCCCGCCACAGCCATCCCTTCTGCCCCAGCATCTGCCGCCCCTGCCCCTGCCACAAGCCCTGCCACCCGCCAGCCCCTGCCCCTGCCCCCGCCACACCCATTCCTCCTGCCCCTGCTCCCCTGCCACAGCCATCCCTCCTGCCCCCTGCCCCAGCATCTGCCGCCCCTGCCCCTGCCACAGCCCCTGCCCCGCCCCGCCACAGCCCCTGCCCCGCGACAGACATGCCTCCTGCCCCCAGCCCCTGCCCCCACCACAGCCATCCCTCCTGCCCCCGCCCCAGCCGCCCCGCCACAGCCATCCCTCCTGCCCCTGCCACAGCATCTGCCGCCCCTGCCCCTGCCACAGCATCTGCCGCCTCTGCCCCAGCCCCGCCACAGCCATCCCTCCTGCCCCCGCCCCAGTCCCTGCCCCCACTTCCACAGCCATCCCTCCTGCCCCTGCCACAGCATCTGCCGCCTCTGCCCCACCACAGCCATCCCTCCTGCCCCTGCCACAGCATCTGCCACCCCTGCCCCCGCCACAGCCCCTGCCGCCCCTGCCCCCGCCACAGCCCCTGCCCCCGCCACAGGCATCCCTCCTGCCCCAGCCCCTGCCACAGCCATCCTTCCTGCCCCCTGCCACAGCATCTGCGCCTCCCTGCCCACCGTCCCTGCCACCCCCCTTCCCCTTGCCACAGTCCCTGCCTGCAGCCAGCCCATGCACACAGCCCCTGCCCCCCCCACTGCCCACAGCCCCTGCAGCCACCCCCCCTGCCACCGTCCTGACCTCTGCCACAGCTCCTTTTACCTGCCACAGCCTGTCTGCACCACCTGCCCACAGCCAGCCCGTCTGCACCACCTGCCCACTGCCAGCTCCTGTTGCAGCCAGCCCGTGTCACACTCCCTGCCTCCAGCTAGCCCTGCCCCACGCCCCTGTCTGCAGCCAGCCCCATGTCCACTGGTGCCCTGCAGTTTTCAAGGCAGTAACCCTGCACACCTGCTTCAATGAGGGGGGGCAGGGAGCAGCTGGGACCCACACATGTGCACACCCTAGGGTGACCAGACAGCAAGTGTGAAAAATCGGGACGGAGGTGAAGGGTAATAGGAGCCTATATAAGAAAAAGACCCAAAAATTGAGACTGTCCCTATAAAATCGGGACATTTGGTCACCCTAGCACACCCCCAGGAAGTGGCGGGGACCCACACATGTAAAACGGAGCTCATTTCTAGTTCAGGCCCATCTTTTTAAAAAAGAACTTTAGGTCGGGTTAACATACATCTGTATTTTCCCAGAGATGTCAGGCTTTTAGGTTCTTAAATCGCTGTCTGGGTGGTAAATTTTAAAAATTTATCCTGGGAAAATAGGGACGTATGGTAACCCTATTGGTACAAAAAATACATACTGTGGCACATCCCTTAAATCAGAACTTTTTATGGGGAACCGGTTGTTAAGATTTTAGCAGCTCATCACTATGAATCCCCTAATCTGCAGAAAAAAAATGTATTTTACATTTTTCACAAAGTGATAACATCACCTGTGCAACTCACTGCCTCCCTGTGTATATTCTACTACATCCTATATTTACATTGAAAAGGTAAACAAGAATAGGTAGTTGACAAACATTTGGCTTCTGCCTACCAATAGAAATGGCTATGTAGCAGTTATCACATTTAAGAAAAACACGGCACTTGTTTCCCTGGATAATTCATGAGACACTGTGCACGAATGGTAAAATTATCTCCAGTTGAGAGAGCCAGGGCAAGGCCCTACTTACCGCACATGCGTCACTTCAGTCCTTAACATGGGTGAATTTCACTCCGTCATGGTGCTAGTGCTGAAACATCGTCAAGCACTGGCAGTTAGCTGTGGGGGGAACGTTGCACAACAGGCCGTATTTTTAAAGAGGGGAGCCTGAGATCAAAGCACAAAAATGGCTGTGCGGCAATACTAAGTTTTGCACAGACCTCTTTCTTCTCTTTTGAAATGCAGTATTGTGGTTGCATATTAGTCTGTTACCATAACGTACAACAGGCAAAGAAAAGGAACAATGAGAAATATAAATCAAACCAATAAACTATGCACTAACCAATTTCAAAATGCCAACCATCTTTTCCTTTGACTCCTCATTTTTCTTTCTAAAGAGATTAATGCAAAATTAATCCAGACCCTTTCTTGAAAGGCAGGGCAAGAAATTTAACAGCGTATTAATATCGAGGAATCCCTACTTTTTCTTGTTCTTCTGTAACTCGTAATTTTTCTCAGGTTTTTCATCATGTTGGAAAGCAGGATTGTCATAGCCATTACTTGCAGATTCTGTGGAAGGGAAAGAAGGTTTCGCTTTCACAGATAGTAAGGTCTTTTAAGTCAGCTTCTTATGAAGCACATTAAATCCCTTTCTGAATTATCGGAGCACCAAAACGGTTGATTTTTTTTAAAGCAGGAAAACTACATTTTTCTCATGCTCTTGAAACAGTTCAATCACTTTCAATTTTTTCCTCCCCCAAAATCACATCCAAGCTGAGAACAAACATCATTTTCTGCCCAAAAACTAATTTTAAGCTAAATCATTAAAAATTAACTTGGGCCTCAGTCTTGCAAAAACTGAGGGAATGCCTAAGTGTGTGTCTACACTATAAGTGCTACAGTGGCACAGCTGCAGCTATGCTCTCTGTCGCATATACACTTACTACAATGGTGGAAGGGATTAGTGAATCTACCTGCTACGTTGCTGGAAGAGTTCTTCTGTCAACCTAATGTTGTCTATATTGGGGCTTAGGTCGGCTTACCTATGTCTCTCAAGGGTATGAATTTTTCACACCTCTGAGAAATGTATCTAGGTGGACCTAACTTTTAGGTGTAGACCAGGCCTTTGTCTTTGCAGGATTGGAGCCTTAGAGTGGAACAGGCATCTTATTATATGTTGGTGTTTCAGTAGCACCTACGGGCCTCAACCCTACTGTGCTATGGCTGTACAAACAGAAGCAAAAAAAGAGGATCTCCACCCAAAAGAGTTTATAATCAAGGAATAAGATGAGAAATAACAAGTGGATGAAAGAAACAGGCAGAGGAATCAGAACAGAATAGTGAGGTGACTGTGAACTACTGGATAAAAGATGGTCAGATCACACCAGCAGTCTATCCTATCTCAACCTGAACTATAACTACTGTGTTTTCCATCACTAGTTTTAGAGCACCTTTGTAGAGACTTACAGGACATTATTATGTTTGTTTTGATTATAGAACAATTCAAATGCAGTTAACTGGCTCCTGACTGACATAGTGGAGCATTTGCACACTTAGGCCCCATTGCTGATGCATGTAAATAACTTTAGGCATGTGAGCAGCCACATTGTAACTCAATGGGACTACTCATGTGCATAAATGCTCGCAGGATGGGAGCCGTAGTTATTTTCAAACTAGAGTGGCTCACTAGGCACACCAGGGTCACTTAAGTTGGTAGAAAGTCCACACAGAGCTACGCCCAGCCAGTGCTGTGATTAAGTTAAAAGAGAATATGTGTATTCAGTGCTAGCTACGAATATTTTCTGAATGCTGTTTCCTCCACACAGATCCCCAAGAAGGGTCCATACTCGCTGGGTAAAGACACCACAGAAGAAAGCTTAATAGCCAAAGTAGCATGATTTGTGGAGGACAACGGGAGGGCTGATCGGTTTTTCCATAGAATTCCCTCATGGCTACCAGGCAAGATTCAAAATGTGGCTTAGTTTCGTGGCAATGGAGTACATCCTTCCAACAAGTAGGCTAACATTCAAAGGAAGAAACAACTAACCAAAAAACTTGCTAGGATTAGGTGGTTCCTTTTCTGTGTAATTTATGAAATCATCCTTCATGGTGTTATTCTGTTGCATGGTTCTTAGACTTGCAGAAGTAAATCACTTTGGGTCAAATCTGCATACACAAGAAAACAGCACAGAGACAATAGCCATTCAAAGAGTTCACATTAAGATATGTTTGTTTGTTTATTAATTGTTTGTTTCCTTTCAAACAACTTTTCCTAGGGAAGAAAAAAATATTTATCATTGCATACTACTTTTCAGGGAGGGAGGGGGGGAGGGATAGCTCAGTGGTTTGAGCATTGGCCTGCTGAACCCAGCGTTGTAAATTCAGTCCTTGAGGGGGGCACTTAGGGATCTGGGGCAAAATCAGTACTTGGTCCTAGTGAAGGCAGGGGGCTGGACTCCATGACCTTTTAAGGTCCCTTCCAGTTCTAGGAGATAGGATATCTCCATTTATTTATTTAACATCAGGGTAAATTACTTTTCTAAAGAACTATGTTCATTTTAAAAAATTAGGACAAGAATGTGGCCTGCTTCCTGGGGGTACCCAGGGCTGTGGCCACCTGCCCTTAGCACGAGAAAGCCTTGTCTGTGCCCGATGGGGTCAGCTCCCCAACTCCAATCGACACAGGCAACACAAGCACTCCCCTCTAGGCCTACACAGGCCCTGCTGTCTCTTTACAGGTTAGCGATGGGCACATTCCAACCCCTGAGCTCCCTGAGCATCTCCCTGGAGTGTGAAGCCTCTGCTCCACTGCAAACTCACAGTATTTATAGATTTGCTGTTTGGAAAGGAACAGTACACCCCAGCTTACCAGTTCCAGCTCCGATCACCTCTTTGCTTAACACACAACACTTAGACACATTTATAGTGAAAACGAGCAAAAGTTATTTAACAAAGTAGAGATGTAACCCCCCTGTCAGTGCTGGCTTAGTACCTGAATGCAGTGCAAACAGGAGAGGGGTACCTCACAGTTTTTGGACAGTTCCAAAGTTTGTCACCCTGGGCTCAGTTCACTGTGCTGCTGGTAGGTGCCTGCCTCTCCCTCCTGGCATGCTAAAGGATCAAGCTACTTGGTGGTGTTTCCAGTGAGATCAGGGATAACTACACTTAAGGCTGTGGCTACAGCACTTGAACTAACAAATAATTCAAACTCACACAAGCAAACACATTAAAAACAGTAACTATAAACTTTGTGTAAGGACTTGACCAAAGAGAAATAGACAATCAGTGAAAATATTAAATGATTAAAATGATTAGAGATCAATAATGCTTTGTAATTACTAAAGGCTCTGCCAAGAGGCACACCAGGTCACGTGACCACACACTCTCTCAATGTTTCTAAACAAAAGTGTCTTTTCCCACCCCTACTCCCAGTTCTGTCTGTCCCCCATGTCTCAGGTGGTGCATGTGGAGACATGTTGCAGGCCTGTAAGGAGATGCTGTTAGAAACACACTTTATTATACTGAGAATTGGCAGTGCAGGTCTTGATGATCCAGGTAGATGAAAATCCTTCCGCAGATGCAATGTGCCTTCATGGTGCAAAATCACAACCCAACTGCCCATATAACTCTAAGGGCTTGGCTACACTTGTGAGTTAGAGTGCATTAAAGCAGCCACGCGCGCCGTAACTCCCTACCTGTTCACACTGGCAAGGCACGGAGAGCACTCCGACTCCGCAGCTAGAGCGCTCCTGGTACTTCACCTCAGTGAGTGCCCTGCTGGAGCACTGCAGCACCAGTGTGAACAGGGTGTTGCATTATTACGCTCTAATCGGCCTCAGGAAATGTCCCATAATCCCCTTAACTCAAGTAGCCACTCTTGTCATTGTTTTGGAATCACTGCAGGAATGCAGATATGCCCTTTCAAAGCTCTGTTTCTGACAGCCGGCATGCTCTGAGACAAAGTAACCATTACTGTGGAATGCTGTGGGAGGGGCCGGGGGAGTGGGTCTCCTGCTGTCTGAACTTACAAGACAGCATGCCCAAAAAACCCACTCTCTCTTCCCTCACATACATACAACACACTCCCTGTCACACTCCACCCCACCCCCATTTGAAAAGCACGTTGCAGTCACTTGCATGCTGGGACAGCTGCCCATAATACACTGCTCCCAATGCTGCTGCAAGTGCTGCAAATGTGGCCAGGCCAGTGCGCTTGAAGCTGTCAGCATGGACAGACTGCAGCACTTTCCCTACTGCGCTCTCCGAAGGCTGGTTTAACTCAAAGTGCTCTACATCTGCAAGTGTAGCCAGGTCCTAATACCGGATACCCCCTCAGGTTCCATTTCTGGCTGAGTGGTCAGGAGACTGATTCGGGCAAACAAGTCCTGCCTAGGGATCACTGGAAATGGCCTAACCGCCCACTCCCTTCTGAAACAGTGCTGACAGCCTTTAAAGCTTGGAACCCATGGGTTCTAAAATCCTGGATCTGGTGTGGGCTGGCTGCAGGGCAGGCAGGCTGGAAGCAGTGAATGGCAGGAGAGACAGGCTGTCTTCTCTGGTTGGTGGAGGGGGCAACAGGAGGATTGTCCCCTCCTGGGACTTTTCTGCAGGCTGGGGTTACAAGTTAGGCCAGTTGCTGGGCCTGGAAGTGCTGTGCTGGCAGACTGCAGGACGACCTGCTCCCCCCTCTGCTTCCCAACTGGTCTCTCCCACATGGGATGGCAAGGGCGCCCGGGAGAAAGGGGGGGCAAGTGGGGCAATTTGCCACAGGCCCTGGCTGGGGGGACCCCAGGCCCCCTGAATCCTCTGGGCGGCTGTGACGATGCGATTCTGGCGGGACCCAATTGAGAGTGCCAATTCAGGACCAATTGCTTAAACAGGGCAGTTACAGCCCAAGGCTGGGGTTTTTCCACCTCTAAGGCAAACCAAACCAGCCAGCCAAAGATGACTTCGGTTTCACCCCACTGGCTAACCACAAGTCACACAAGCAATTTCCTTAGACACTCCAGTCTCCCATTATCACCACCAGTCCCACTCGTCCTGGGGATGGCTCATTATGAAAACCAACACCCCAATAAAAGAAAAAGGTTCTCTCGATCCCAAAGAATCAAGCCCCAGACCTAGGTCAATATACACATCAGATCTTACCCACAAATCACGCTGTTGCCAATCCTTTAGAATCTAAAATCTAAAGGTTTTTTCATAAAAGAAAAAAAATAGAGATGAGAACTAGAATTGGTTAAATGGAATCAATTACATACAGTAATGGCAAAGTTCTTAGTTCAGGCTTGTAGCAGTGATGGAGTAAACTTCAGGTTTAAATCAAGTCTCTGGAGTACATCCCCAGCTGGGATGGGTCATCAGTCCTTTGTGCAGAGCTTCAGTTTGTAGCAAAGTCCCTCCAGAGGTAAGAAACAGGATTGAAGACAAGATGGAGATGAGGCATCAGCCTTTTATAGGCTTTTCCAGGTGTAAGAACACTTCTTTGTTCTTACTGTGGAAAATTACAGCAAAATGGAGTCTGGAGTCACATGGGCAAGTCCCTGAATACTTTGCTGAGTTACAAGGCGTATCTGCCTTCTCTCCATGGGTCAATTGTGTAGCTGATGGTCCTTAATGCGCCATCAAGCAGGCTAGTCAGAGCTAATACCAACTTGTCTGGGATGTCTCCCAGAAGCATAGCATAAGTTTGAAATACAGACAGTATAGAGCCAATACTCATAACTTCAACTACAAAATGATACATACAGACAGACAGCATAATCATAACAAGCAACCCATAACCTGGTCTTAGACACCTTATATGACCCCCTTTTCCATAATATTTGGTGCCACTACAGGACCTTGGTTGCAACCATGTTCTATATGGTCCCAGATTATATCAATAACGTCACAGTGGCCCTGCCACATGGAGGGAAAGCCGAGCTATTCATAGCCTTCCTGCTTTCCCAGGTCTCCAGGGCTCCGGGGGTGATTTAAAGGGCCAGGGGCTCCTGGCCACCTGCCGCTACTGCCCCGGGCCCTTTAAATCACCGACCGAGTCCCGCTGCCAGAACCCTGGGGTAACGGCAGCGGCCCAGGGCTCTGGCGGTGATTTAAAGGGCCGGAGGCTTGAGGGCACAGTGGAGCCCCAGGCCCTTTAAATCACCGATGGATCCCGGCTGCTGCCGCTACCCCAGGACTCAGGGCCCAGGGCTATGCTGCAGTAGCGGCGGTGGATGTAGTCTATTAAATTGCTCTCCGTAGTACTGTCCTACTTACAGTGCACTGAGCATGCTCAGTACATCTGCTGAAGCCACTGCCCTTCACCCTGCCCTCATTAGCCATAAGATTCTGCGGTCTGCTTTTGACAGGGGTTAAAAAACTGGCAAAGGGGGGAATCGGAGGAGGGGAGTGGCCAGGGTCTGAGCAAGGGGCAGAAATTAACTGGTTGTGGGGGTCAAGCAGCTGGTGGCAGGATTAAGAGAGGGGCTAAAGGGCAAAATCAGGGCTGGGGTAGAGAAGCAGGAGTTAAGCTCAGGGTGAGACGCTGGCAGAAGATGTCAGAGGGCAGAACCCAGCACAGGCAGGGGCACAGGGGGCAACAGTTACCCCAGTGGCATTGAGACACCCGTGTTTGCAAAAATGGTGTGGGGCAAAGGGGCTTTTTTTATTTCCCCTCTCACAGACAGCACCTCTCAGCATCGGCTTCCCGGGGCTGGGTTCTTAAAGGCACAGACACAGGGCTGGGTTAATAAAGGCACAGGCATCCCAGTGCCTTGTCAATGCAACTCCTGTTTGACTGATCTAACCTACTGAGGCTATGTCTACACTACAAAGTTCAAAGCGCTGCCGTGGGTGCCATGCTCCTGGTAATCCACCTCGATGAGGGGATTAGCTCCCAGCAGTGTCCACACTAGCGCTTTAAAGCACTCAAACTTGCTGTGCTTGGGGGGGGGGGTGATTTTTCACACCCCTGAGCCATCAAGTTAGAGCGCTTTAACTTGCCAGTGTAGTATTTGATTGCATAGCATCTCCTAGCAGTTGTCTCATCTGTTGCTGTGATTCCCTGAATTCCCTGCATTTTTTTAATTAATTTTTTTCTTCTCATTTTAGAGCTGACTGAATTTCTGGCCTAGTGTCAAAACTTTGTTTTGAGTCAATCCACCAATGGGGATTGCATTTTTGCAACTGTTTTTTTGCCTCTCAGTCTAGCCCTTAGTGTTTTTCCGCATGCCATTGTGTACAACTTGATTCTCAAATATTCAGTAAAGGCAGTATATTATCTCCTATGACGTTTTTCTCCCTGTAATTACTGCCATCATGGGTCAGACCAATAGTCCGCCTAATCTAGTATCCTGTCTTGTGACAGTGGCCAGTGCCAGGTGCTAATTTGGGAATGATCAGACCAGGCAATGACTCAGTGAACCATCCCATTGTCCACTCCCAGCATGAGTTATACACCCTTGAGTCAAGAAATTTTAATAAATAAATGATTTTTTTATGTGCCTCTTTGTTCTTGAGCCTGTAGGGTGCAGTAAGGCCAGTTCCATTGCCTTGAGCCTAAACACCTGAATGAATCTTAGGGCTGGCCTATACTGGGAAATCAATCTAAGATACACAACTTCAGTTACGCTATTCGTGTAGCCAAAGTCGAAGTATCTTTAGTTCAACTTAGCTGGCCGTCTTCACGGCCGATTCTGCTTACTCCTCCTGCCTAGGTGGAGTACAGGCATCTATTCGGGGATTGATTTATCGTGTCTAGACAAGAAATGATAAATCAATCCCCGATAGATCGATTACTACCCGCTGATCCGGCGGGTAGTGTAGACTTGGCCTTAGACTACCCTCATACAGTTCCTGTTACCTGTTACCTCTCCCAAACATTGCATATACCTAGGGCCATATGTACACTTTAGGTGTGGGTTAACTTAACTTATGTCAGTGTAGAGTCACTACGGTTACTATGCCACTTGTGTACATGCCTCCTGGACTCCTTGTCTCAGCAGTCAGGGTACTCACCAGAAGCACTTGTATAGAGTCAGAGTGAGGTGCACCATGAATAGATATCCTACTGTATTTTGGGAAGCTTTTTTTGTCAGTGTATGCTGGGTACCAAAGAGATTAGACAGGGTGGTTGTGGCCATGGGATCCAACTTCTTATAATGCATTGTTGACCACCCACTAATTTTATATGTATCCCATATATAAATGTATACATAATGTTTACACCTTTTTTTCTAAACCCGCTAACCTGCCTGGCCCTTCTCACTGTCTGTCATCTCACACAGAATCATGGAACTTGCATGGCTCTGCACTATTGTCATGAGCATTTGCACCCAAATGTGCATGCTCCTTTACTGTTTGCAGATCAGTAAACATACACGTGGGGTGTGACATTATACTCTATATTCTTTATGAAAATATGCTTATGATATGGATATGACATAGCTAATATATACTTTATGCAAGATGTCTAATGTGGGGTATCATTGCAAAATTGTAGACCTATTGACTGTGTTTATCCAACCTGTATGCATGTAACATTTGTATCTGAGGCTAGAAATATTGACCATGTCTCTGTATTTCAAATGAAGTAAAAATCTTAAGTGAATCCGCATGTTCCATAGAATCTCTAGGAATAGTAATTTCATGCTGTAATGAGAATATAACATTAGGGATCTATTATCGACCACCTGACCAGGACAGTGATATTGATGATTAAATGCTAAGGGAGATTAGAGAGGCGATCAAAATTAAGAACTCAATAATAGTGGGGGATTTCAATTATTCCCATATTGACTGGGAACATGTCATCTCAGGACAAAATGCAGAAACATTTCTCGATACTTTAAAGGACTGCTTCTTGGAGCAGGTGGTACAGGAACCCACAAGGGGAGAGGCAATTCTCAATTTAGTCCTGAGTGGAGCGCAGGATCTGGTCCAAGACGCAGCTATGACAGGACCGCTTGGAAATAGTGACCATAATATAATAACTTTTAACATTTCTGTGGTGGGAAGAACACCTCAGCAGCCCAACACTGTGGCATTTAATTTCAGAAAGGGGAACTATGCAAAAATGAGGGGGTTAGTTAAACAGAAATTAAAAGGGACAGTGACTAGCGTGAAATCCCTGCGAGCTGCATGGACACTTTTCAAAGACACCATAATAGAGGCCCAACTGAAATGTATACCCCAAATTAAAAAACACGGTAAAAGAACTAAAAAACAGCCACTATGGCTTAACAACCATGTAAAAGAAGAAGTGAGAGATAAAAAGGCATCTTTTAAATAGTGGAAGTCCAATCCTAGTGAGGTAAATAGAAAGGAGCATAAACATTGCCCAATTAAGTGTAAAAATGTAATAGGAAAAGCCAAAGAGGAGTTTGAAGAACAGCTAGCCAAAAACTCAGAAGCAGGAAGCCTGCTAAACAACCAGTGGGGCCCCTGGATGATCGAGACACAAAAGGAGCACTTAAAGATGATAAAATCAATGCGGAGAAACTAAACGTATTCTTTGTTTCAGTCTTCACGGCTGAGGATGTTAGGGAGATTCCCAAACCTGAGCCAGCTTTTGTAGGTGACAAATCTGAGGAATGCTCACAGACGGAGACGTCACTAAGGTTTTAGAATTAACTGATAAACTTCACAGTAACAAGTCACCAGGACCAGATGGCATTCACCCAAGAGTTCTGAAAGAACTCAAATGTGAAATTGCAGAACTACTAACTATGGCTTGTAACCTGTCCTTTAAATCAGCTTCTGTACCCAATGACTGGAAGATAGCTAATGTAACACCAATATTTAAAAAGGGCTCAAGAGGTGATCCTGGCAATTACAGACCGGTAAGTGTAACATCAGTACCGGGCAAATTAGTTGAAACAATCACAAAGAATAAAATTGTCAGACACATAGAACATAAATTGTAGGGAAAAATTCAACATGGTTTCTGTAAAGGGAAATCGTGTCTTATTAATCTGTTAAGAGTTCTTTCAAGTGGTCAACAAACATGTGGACAAGGGGGATCCAGTGGACATAGTGTACTTAGATTTCCAGAAAGCCTTTGACAAGGTCCCTCACCAAAGGCTCTTACGGAAATTAAGTTGTCATGGGATAAGAGGGAAGATCCTTTCATGGATTGAGAACTGGTTAAAAGACAGGGAACAAAGGGTAGGAATAAATGGTAAATGTTCAGAATGGAGAGGGGTAACTAGTGATGTTCCCCAAGGGTCAGTCCTCGAACCAATCCTATTCAACATATTCATAAATGATCTGGAGAAAAGGGGTGAAAAGTGAGGTGGCAAAGTTTGCAGATGATACTAAACTGCTCAAGATAGTTAAGACCAAAGCAGACTGTGAAGAACTTCAAAAAGATTTCACAAAACTAAGTGATTGGGCAACAAAATGGCAAATGAAATTTAATGTGGATAAATGTAAAGTAATGCACATTGGGGAAAATAACCCAACGATACATACAATATGATGGGGGCTAATTTAGCTACAACTAATCAGGAAAAAAAATCTTGGAGTCATTGTGGATAGTTCTCTGAAGACATCCACACAGTGTTCAGTGGCAGTCAAACAAGCAAACAGAATGTTAGGAATCATTAAAAAGGGGATAGAGAATAAGACGGAGAATATCTTATTGCCCTTATATAAATCCATGGTACGGCCACATCTTGAATACTGCTTAGAGATGTGGTCTCCTCATATCAAAAAAGATATACTGGCATTAGAAAAGGTTCAGAGAAGGGCAACTAAAATGATTAGGGGTTTGGAACCGATCTCATATGAGGAGAGATTAAAGAGGCTAGGACTTTTCAGCTTGGAAAAGAGGAGACTAAGGGGGGATATTATAGAAGTATATAAAATCATGAGTGATGTGGAGAAAGTGAATAAGAAAAAGTTATCTACTTGTTCCCATAATATAAGAACTAGGGGCTGCCAAATGAAATTAATGGGCAGCAGGTTTAAAACAAATAAAAGGACGTCCTTTTTCCATCACACAGCGCACAGTCAACTTGTGGAACTCCTTGCCTGAGGAGGTTATGAAGGCTAGGACTATAACAGAGTTTAAAAGAGAACTGGATAAATTCATGGAGGTTAAGTCTATTAATGGCTATTAGCCAGGATGGGTAAGGAATGGTGTCTAGCCTTTGTTTGTCAGAGGGTGGTAATGGATGGCAGGAGAGCTATCACTTGATCATTACCTGTTAGGGCCACTCCCTCTGGGGCACCTGGCATTGGCCATTGTCAGTAGACAGGATACTGGGCTGGACGGACCTTTGGTCTGACCCAGTACGACCATTCTTATGTTCTTATGCTCTGTTGGATGAGGTCAGACAATGTTAGAGGCTTATTGAAGGAATGCACAAACACATAAAGATTATCCCAGGAACTGTGTGCAATAGGAACCTCTGAAGGATAGTGCTATACAAAGGCCGTCTGATGTAGCTCATTGCTACAGATAGCAGTCTCACATATCTAGGGTGTGAGAAACTGCTGTCTGTAGGAATTAGCTTCATCAGATTGCAGTGTTACTGGTAGCACATCCCTACAGATTGCAGTTTCGTGTGTGTGTGTGTGTGTGTGTGTGTGTGTGTGTGTGTGTGTGTGTGTGTGTGTGTGTGTGTGTGTGTGTGTGTGTGTGTGTGTGTGTGTGTGTGTGTGTGAAAATGCTATCTGTAGAACCACGCTACCAGTGACAGGTCCTTCCTACTATGCTAAAAAAGGCCATCTGGTGTAGCTAACTTCTACAGATAGCAGTCTCACGAACCTACGGTATGAAAAACTGCTATCTCTAGGAATTAGCTTCATCAGATTGCAGTGTTACAGGTCTCCCATGACCTTCTCATAAACTATGGAAATGCAATCTCGATGGAGCTAAAATAAGATGGGTGCAAAACTAGTTGGAAAACAGTTCCAACAGTAGTTATCAGTGATTCACAGGCTGAAAGGGCTGAGTCAGGCTGAAAGGGCATAATGAGTGGGGTTCTATAGGGATCAGTTCTGTATAAGTTTCTATTCAAAATCTGAATCAATGATTGAAATAATGGCATAGAGAATACAATTATACAATGTATGAATGATAACAAGCGGCATGCATACAAAATGGAAAATGACTTCCTAGGAAGCAGTACTGCTGAAAGGGATCTGGGGGGTCATAGTGGACCACAAGCTGAATAGGAGTACTGTGGAAAGGGATCTATGTAAAAAAACAGAATATCACTCTGGGCTAGGGTGACCAGATGTCCAGATTTTATAGGGAGAGTCCCAATTTGGGGGTCTTTTTCTTATATAGGCTCCTATTACCCCCCACCCTCTGTCCCTATTTTTCACACTTGTTATCTGGTCACCCTACTCTGGGCTATCCACTCTACTGGAGTAAAAATTGGAGAGAGTCCAGAGAAGAGAAAAAAAAAAAAGGGTCTAGAAAACATGACCAATGAGAGAAGCAGCATCTTTTTACAAAAGCTGTTTCTTACAATCTACACTATAAACGATTGCTACAGGTAGCACATTTCTACACGTAGCAATTTCACATGGACCGTAGTGCAAGAAACTGCTACCTGTAGGCATTTGCTACAGCCGGGAGCAGTTTACGCCAATAGCAGTTTCTCACATTACGGACCGGTAACTGCTGCCAGTAGCACATTCCTGCCCAGAGCACTTTAACACACTACACCTGCCTGGTGCCGCCAGGCTCGGACCCGCTTACTGTCCCCTCCGCCCCCCGCAGTGCCCGCGAGCCCTTTGCTGTCAGTCCCGGCGGCAGGCAGGGCTCCCTCGGCGCGGGTCACGCCGAGCTGCCACTGGCCACGGAGCGAGCAGCCCCCAGAGACGCGGCCCCGCTCCTGCCGGGGAAGGGGCCCCGCTGCCCGCGTGCGCCGCTGAGCCCCCGCGGGAGGGGAGCGGGGAGCGGGGAGGGGCTGGGCGAGGGGGTCGCTCGGACACGCCGCTGGCGCCAGGGGGGCTGGAGCGTCCCCATCGCTCAGCCCTGGCCGAGCCCCGGCGGCCTCCTGCCCGGGGCGGGGGGTGGCTGTGGGGGCAGGTGGGGGGAGCCGGGCTCGGGGCTGGGAGAGATTCCTCAGCAGGAGACTGGCCCCGTCCCAGCGGTTCTGAGCCTCACCTGCCCGCTGCTCCCTGCGCTGCTCCCAGCCCGGCTGTGACTGCGGAGCGCCCGCACCTGCCTCCGCTCCCTGCCCCAGGCAGACTCCCCGCTGTGGTGTGTCCCAGACGCTGCTCTGCCTAAACCTCCGTGCCCGCTTCCCCCTGCCCCTTATAAACAGCAGGCTGCTGCCGGCCGCCCACTTTTCAGCTACCTTGTTTCCCTTCCGCCACATCCCGGGGGATCAGGTTTCAAGGTAACGCTCTGGGGCCCCCTTTCCACATCTCCTGGCAGTGACTCCTTCCCCACAGTTACCCCCGCCCAAAGCAAGAAAACCATTTCTGGTGAAGACGTGCTGCTGTGGGGACCAGAAATGGGTAAAAGAACTAAAGCCTCCCATTGTGGTTCTTTCCTGCTTAAACGATTTTAAATGTCTCCTAAAAAAGTTCAGAGGGTTGATTCAGAAAAACACCCCGAAACTCAGATTGTCTCAGTTACTCTGGGAAAACTTATGCAGACTTTACAGGACCCTGTGGCTCCCCACCCCTTTCCACTGTGCAAAAACAAAATCCCATAATTATCTTCCCATCCATCTGGGTGCTGATATCATCCTCATCATGCTGGAATCTGAGTGCCCAAGGGTTTTGGAAAGTCAGGGAAACCAGTGGTAGTTTTGCCTGATTAGGTTGTTCAGGCCTGGGTCCTGTGTGATGACTCCCTTTTTCATCCCACCCCGCTAAGGTTCAGGGTAAAATGATATAATTCCCTTTGAAAGAAAAGGCAACGTTTCCCATTGCTTTCTTCACTCACCCATCCCACCCCACTACCTTTTACTTTACAGATGGACTTCAATATTGCTCAAAACCCTACACCGCAAGTCTGTTTATTTCTAGGGCCCCACACTCTCATTATCATTATATTACTTTTTGTTGTCAAGCTTATTACAGGACTCAACTTCAGTCCCCGTTATGCTAGGCATTGTACAGAACACATTGGGACAGGGACTGACTCGTCCTAAGAGTTTATAAACTCCTTGGCTTCCATAGCTCAGAAGTCTGTGTCTGTAGATTAGCAGGGGGGAAAAGTGAGAAGCACAAATACATGATTGTCCCAAGCCCCAAACTGTGTTAATCCCAATGGAGTCAATGGGATTTTTGCCATTTCAGTGGGAACAGGAACAACTCCTACATCCACACTAGGAGCGTTTTGCTGGTGTAGTAGACTGGTATAGCTTTACTGGCAAAGACTTTTCAAGAGTAGACCTGGCCATAGGTTTAGTTGTGGTCATGGTTGATCTCAGATACCATAGCAATGAATGCCATCTGAGAATATAAGCAGAATTAAATAGGAAAGTCTTGACCAGAAGTTTGAAGATGCTAAGCACCCACAACTCTTATTTGACATCTTGAGGAGTTGCTGGGTGCTTGGCACATCAGAAAATCAGGCCATTTTACTAGTACAGTAGAACCTTGATTTTATGACCAACCAATCTGACGAACAACCAGTTACAGGAATCATTTCCCCCCCCCCCCCCCGCAATTCCGGGGAGGAAGTAGAAAATCACAGCATGAATGTGATCTGATGAAGATCAAGTTGACATCCCTTCACATTCTGAGGCCTTCAGTGTGCTGGAAAATGTTTTGCTATGGTTTGAAGGTAGGGTGACCAGACAGCAAATGTGAAAAATCAGGATTGGGTGGGGGGCAATAGGAGCCTATATAAGAAAAAGACCCCAAAATTGGGGCTGTCCCTATAAAATCGGGACATCTGGTCACCCTATCTGAAGGATAAGAAGAAAGGGATTCAGTGCACCATGTGCAACTTGCACTGTACCTATTGTCATTTCGAGATATTCAATTTTATGAACTTTTCAGTGTTATGAACTCCTCAGTCACCAATTAGTTTGTAAAACAGAGGTTCTGCTCTTTTTGTAGAAGCCCCAACCAAGACTGGAGCCACATTGTGCTAAGCATTGTAAATACACATTGTTCAGCATTATCAAAATGCTTTTCCCCTCCAAAATAAAATATTGTCATGGTTGACACAGTCCCACAGAAAGTTTAACTTTTGATGAAATGGCATTTTATGAGGGGAAAATGTTCTCTCTGAAAAATTTTGACCAGCTGTAATGTTAATAAGCAACTTTAAAAAGTAAAAACCAGGGAAGCAAAGGGAAAGTGAGAGGAGGAGAAAGGGAAGAGTTGGCAAATATTTCCTTCAGTAACCTGGTGAGATATAAGGGCCCCACTTGGTAGAAGACCAGGGGAAGTCAAAGCAAATTGCATTATTTTTTAAAATCTCCTTTATAAGTAAAAGATGCCCACAATTATTTAAAAGTTGAACAGAACGGATAGTAGTGGACTGAAATAAATGCGATGGTAACTTGAATGGACATAAACTTATAAATAAAGCTTCAGTATTTAACTGTTGTTGAAGAAACAAACTTTATTTTTAGGTTGGAAGCAATAAAATTAAACAGCTTTTTTTAGGACATGCAATTGTAACGGAAGAACATAGCTGATAGAGAGCATTTGTTTTAGTTTTTTTTAAACTACAAGCAATATTACACAAGCATTTATATATTTTAGTGACATGTATTAATTAAAAACATTTGTAGTTTGTTTATGTTATGTTTTGCTTATTTTTCTAATTTTCATTTTTGTTTTTAAATATTGCTATTTTAAGGCTGAGTTACATTGACTATTTTACTGTTTTTATTTGCTTTTGATGTGAGCTTTGCTTTTATAGGTTCTGCAATATTAGGCTAAGACGTAGCTTAACAGTTGCTTTGTTTTTGATACTTAAATGGCAACTTAAACCCTTTTTTTTTTGCTTTTACACTTCCCTTTTGTGTTTTTTTTTAGCATAACTAACATTTTAAAATTTTTAATTGTATTAAGCTTTGTATTTTTGTTTTTATTTTAGGAGGATTAGAATTAGCCTTATAAGTTTTAACTGGCTATAACCAGTGATGAGCTGCCAAAATCTTAACAACCGGTTCCCTATAAAAAGTTCTGATTTAAGGGGGGGGGGAGCGGGGGAGGGGCCAGGAGAGACATACCCATGGGCTTGGGGGCCCCTGCAGGGCCTGGGGCAAATTGCCTCACTTGCCCCCCAGCAACCCTAGAACTTGCAGCCCCCTTCCCCCTTACCTTGCCGGCAGCTCAAAACAGTAGGATGACTCAGGAGCTCAGCTGAGCTGCCCAGCTGCTGGCCATGCTGCAGCTCTGCGCGGGGTGGCTGGGGGGAGACATCCTCATGGGGCCACGGACCCCTGCAGGGCCCAGGCAAATTACCCCGCTTGCCCCCTCCCCTCTGGCCAGCCCTGGAGCTTGCAGCAGAACCCCCCCCCACACCTTGCCGGGACTCTCAAAAAGTGGCAGCAGGACGACTCCGGAACTCAGCTGAGCTGCCCAGCTGATGCTGGCTGCTGGCCACGCTGCAGATGGGGGGAAGCGGGGGAAGGGCCGGGGGAGCCTCAGCCTCCCCAGCTGGGAATCCTGGGAGCAACAGGATGGTCCGGCCCACAGACCGGAGTTCTTTGCCCATTCTCTGGACCTTTAACAACCGGTTTTCCACGGAAGTCTAATTTTAGCAACCGGTTCTTGGGAACCTGTGGGAACCGGCTCCAGCTCACCACTAGCTATAACAATAATGTATGATGAGTATGAACATGAAAGGCATTTTTGTTATTACATTTATTACAAGAACAACAACAACAACATATTTTTAGACTAAATAAAAGCAATAAAAGCATTAATGTTTTTATTGTAATAATATGCTGGGATTGTTTTACTACCTTAATTATATAGCACATTACATTATCATTAGTACATAGACACTCTATAGGCTATATGAAAAACATGCTTTTTAATTTAATATATATTTTGAAGCACATGGATTTGACCCTGTAAGTTAGAAATGTTTTGAACCTTTGGTAGGAGTAAGCGCAAATTTTGAAATTGGTTAGGTATTAAAGTGGTTCAGTTAAAAGAATTTGATACCTAAGGTTTGATTGTAGGACTTGTTTGCAAGCCAATAAATAATGTGATTTTTTGCGGTTATGGTGAAATTAAAATGCATATTTAGCAAAGAGTTGGCCTTAATGCATATGCAGCAATTATTAGCTTGGAACAGTAATTATTTTGTTAGGGTAGTTTTTGTTTTATTTTTTTTTAATACTTTTTTTTTGCTTTAATTTTTTTACATATTAAAGCTGAAGGGGTTTTAAGGGCCAAAATGTTTACTGATTTTTTATTGCAATTTAAATATTAGCTGTTATCTGAGGAGCACTAATAACAAATTGGCTAGACATTACTAGGTGGTTTAATTTTTTAGATATTACAGTGAATTATTTAATTGTACATGCATTTTTTTTATGGGCTTGGCAGGATTTGGTATGTGGGAGCCCACACCTCTCCTATCGGCCCATATGCTTGAAAAGAGCACTGCGAGTACTTGCACATTTATTCTGAAAAATTTTAAGTATGTTTTTATGGCCCCAAATTAGATGGCATTTTTGAAGCACTAGTAAGGGCAGTGGGCCATGCTTGATGCTTGAGATTATTTTGAATGCCCAGTAGTTGGTCATTTAGGAAATTTTGAATTTTTGAACATGCTAGATTTATTGCAATTTTTTTTTGCCTTAGTGATTTGTAATATTATTTTTGTTAACAGCTTTTGGGTTTTTAAACTAAGGGCAGAAATAACATGTAATTTACCAACTTTAGCTTGCACTTAGATTAGCTCTCCTTTAGTAATAAGACCTGTGGCTTTTTTTAGTTGCTTTAATTTTGTATGATGTTGTTGGCCCTTAAGAATATTTCAAATTGCTGCTGCACTATTTGCACCATTTTATAAGTATTTTGCTAAGCCTTTTTTTTTTTTTTTTTAGAGGAGGCCTGTGCTTTTTGCTATGCTAGACAAATAGCAACCCTTTTGAGCAGTTTGGATACATGAGAGTGATTTGAAAGCTGGATGGGGCAGGGTAAATTTTACAGTTTTAATGTAAATTTTACAGTAATTATTGTTGTTTGATATTTTAGTATATTTTTTCGGGGTGTGATAAACTCAGGACAGACAGTGGCAAGAGGGGGGTAGGAGTCAGTCCCAGAGGGTTAAAAAGCCCTCCTCCTTATCAACTAAGAGACAACTACAGGTCAATCAGGTTCAGCTCAGAAAGGGTTACCAAGGTAGCAAATTAGAATCAGCTGAGGGGGATCTACCTGAAGGTAATTAGGACCAGGTGATTTCAACTTGGGGCTGCCTGAGACCTTTTTAAACCCCTTCCTGGGAGGAAGGAGCAGGGAAGCAGAGAGAGAAGGAGCCTGGCTGCCAGGAGTGTTGGAGTAGCAAGCCTCCCCAGGAGGAGCGGCAGTATGCTCTCCCACAAGGCAGGAAAAAGACGTACTTTAAATAAGGCTGGTGGGAAGACAGGGAACAGACTTCCCCTGAGTCCTAAGGGGGACTGCAATTGCCCAAGCCTGTCTCCCCAGGGCTAAAAACAGCAGAGGCTGGGGAGACTGAGAAGGTACTTTGCCACACGTGGTGTCAGGAGTGGGATGTGAGCGAGACTTTGTGGCAAACCGTCTCGGGGATGGGTAAAGCACCCCCCCCCCCAAAAAAAATGGAAGATGTAGTGAAGGCATTGGTGCAGGCCACTGTGGCCCAACAAGAAGCTACTAGGGTGCAGATGGCTGCCCAGCAGGAGGCGGTGCAAATGCAGCAGGAGACAAATCAACTCCTGATGAGCCAGGCAGCTCAGGATCGAGCCACCTTGCATGAGGTTGTGAACCAGCTTGTAGCAGGGTGGATTCCCTGCTCCGGGGTTTTAAGGGGTTTGAAAGCAGCTTGGCAGGGCTTGAGAGCTGCTACTCTCAAGCTGGGCTGATTGGGGAAGCAGCTGCAGCTGGGCCATACCCCAATCAGGCCACAGCTGGCCCCTATAAAAGGCTATGAGCCAGGAACCCAGGCAGTCTCTCTCTGGCTGTAGAGAGAGATGGGCCTGGCTGCTTAGGAGCTTGAGACGGGATACCTGAGCGCAGCAGGGCTGGGGAAGGCTGAGGAGTTGGGAAGCTCCAGCCTAGAAAGCCCCAGGCTGCGGCCTAGCAGTGGGCCAACAGGTACTGTGGGTTGCAGAGGGCAACCTAGGGATAGGCCAAGGCAGCAGGTCCAAACCCAACTTTGCCTGTGATGAGTAGGCTGATACTGCAGTCTGCCCCAGAGTGTGGGGCTAGACAATGACTGGCAGTAGCCAAATACTGAGGCAAGGTAGGGATAGAGGGTGGGGGTTCCCTGAGACAGAAAGGGAGACCCAGAGAAAGGGGTTACTGCTAGGGGGCAGCACCCCATGTAAAAGGGCACTGGGTCCAGGGAGGGCCACGGGGGGCCTAAGAACAGGTGGATCACCAGCCTGCAGAGGGTGCTCCAGGGCTGGACTAAGCTAAATTTGCAGAGCAACCAGCAGGAGGCGCCTCAGGGGTGAGTCGACCTGTTTACACAGCTAAAGGCCCTGACCACCCTAACGCACGGCCCCCATGGGACTTGGCCCCTGCACGCAAGACGCTACTTACAGAAGATGACGATGGATGATGACGTGGAGGCATATCTCCTTGCGTTTGAGAGGACGGCCCGGCGGGAGGCCTGGCCCCAAGACCAGTGGGCCAGTATCCTGGCACCTTTTCTGTGTGGGGAGGCACAGAAAGCATATTTTGATATGACAACAGAAGCAGCTTCAGCAGCTCCAGCTAAAGGCGGAGATCCTGGCGAGGTCTGGCGTGACGACAGCTATAAGGGCGCAGCGGTTCCATGAGTGGAAATACCGAGCCAACAAAGCCCCGAGGTCCCAGCTGTTCGACCTGATCCATCTGGCCCGGAAGTGGCTATGCCCCGAGACCCGCCGGCCGGAGGAAGTCGTGGAGACCATAGTTGTGGACAGGTACATGAGAGGGCTACCGCCCGACATACGAGGATGGGTCAGTCAGAACGATCCCTCGTCCTATGATGAGCTAGTTGCCCTCGTAGAGAGACGCCTAGCAGCACAGGAACTCTCTCGGACCACTGGGGAAGGGAAGCGCCAGGATAGGAGACAAGTCTATCTACCAAGGGCCTGAGGTGCCGTAGCTTCAGGCCGAACTATGGCAGGGAAGAAGGAGTTTATCTTGCAGACGGATGCCTCTGAGGTTGGGTTGGGAGCGGTGCTTTCACAACTGGTTGGAGCGGAGGAACACCCAATCCTGTTCCTCAGTAGGAAACTCCTGCCCAGGGAACGTAAATATGCCGTAGTAGAAAAGGAATGCCTGGCCGTAAAGTGGGCCATAGAAAGTCTTCGCTATTACCTACTCGGACGGTGGTTTACCCTCGTCACGGACCATGCCCCTCTGAAGTGGATGCACCAAAACAAAGAGAAAAATGAGAGCGTGACAAGGTGGTTCCTGTCACTAAAACCCTTCCACTTCAGAGTACAACATAGGTCCGGAAGCAAGCATGGCAACGCGGATGGCCTTTCAAGGGTACACTGTTTGCCGACCCAAGTAGCCCAACCCTGTAGTGTTGCGCTGGGGGGGGGGGGGGGGGCGGGGATGTGTGATAAACTCAGGACAGACAGTGGCAAGGGGGGCGGGTAGGAGTCAGTCCCAGAGGGTTAAAAGGCCCTCCTCCTTATCAACTGAGAGACAACTACAGGTCAATCGGGTTCAGCTCAGAAAGGGTTACCAAGGTAGCAAATTAGAATCAGCTGAGGGGGAGCTACCTGAAGGTAATTAGGACCAGGTGATTCCAACTTGGGGCTGCCTGAGACCTTTTTAAACCCCTTCCTGGGAGGAAGGAGGGGGGGAAGCAGAGAGAGAGAAGGAGCCTGGCTGCCAGGAGTGTTGGAGCAGCAAGCCTCCCCAGGAGGAGCGGCAGTACGCTCTCCCACAAGACAGGAAAAAAATTACTTTAAATAAGGCTGGTGGGAAGACAGGGAACAGACTTCCCCTGAGTCCTAAGGGGGACTGCAATTACCCAAGCCTGTCTCCCCAGGGCTAAAAACAGCAGAGCCTGGGGAGACTGAGAAGGTACTTTGCCACAGGGGATAGCATTATATTTTTATTATATTATAATAAAATAATAATATAATAGCATTATATTATATATATATATACTGTTTAAATATTTGTAGGTACTTTTGAGAGGCATTAACATTAATAGCATAGGAAGGGGTATATTGTAATATGGCACAGGTTAAATTATTAGTGAATGGGATTATTTTAGTACAACTAAAATTTTTAGTAGCAGAACATAGTCTTTGAGTATGGGTTTGATTATTTATTAATTGGGTAACCAAAACAATAAGGACTTTTTAAAAATATATATATACTATAGACTTTTGGTTTGGCCATTATATTAACCCCATTATACAACTTAAATTTTAAATTTTTGAAGCTTATTTGTAGTGGTGATATATATTTTTATTTGTTTTTATTAGGTTTTTTTTATTTAATTGTTTGCTTGTATGGGATATTTTGAACTTTAAATTTTTTTAAAACAATATTTAAATAAATTACTAAGGGTATGTCTACACTACAAGACTATTTCGAATCAACTTAATTCGAACTTGTGAAATCGACCTTATGAAGTCGAAGTTGTGTATCCACACTAAATACACTAGTTCGACTGTGTGAGTCCACAGTAACGGGGCCAGTGTCGACTTTGGAAGCGGTGCACTGTGGGAAGCTATCCCACAGTTCCCGCACTCCCCGCTGCCCATTGGAATTCTGGGATTTCCCCCCAATGCATGCTGGGGGGAAAAATGTGTCGAGGGTGGTTTTGGGTAACTGTCATCATTGAACCGTCAATCACGCCCTCCCTTCCTCCCTCCCTGAAAGCGCCTGCGGGCAATCTGTTCGTGCACTTTTCTGCTCAGTGACAGCGTGGGCGCCACAGCACTTTGAGCACGGAGCCCGCTGCAGTTATGGCCGTCGTCAACTCCTCGCACCTTATCGTCCACCTCTTCCACAGTCAGCTGCTGAGAAATAGGGCTACTTTTCAATGGTGCTGCGAGCACTGGTGGACCATGGGGGACGTTTTACCAACATCAACGTCGGGTGGCCAGGCAAAGTTCATGATGTGCGTGTTTTCAGGAACTCTGGTCTGTTTAGACGCCTGCAGGAAGGTAGTTTCTTCCCGGACCACAAAATAAGTCTTGGGGATGTGCAGATGCCTATAGTGATCGTCGGGGACCCAGCCTACCCGCTAATGCCCTGGCTCGTGAAGCTCTGTGCAGGCGCCTTGCACAGCGACAAGGAACTCTTCAAGAACCAGCGAGCAGTGAGCAGCGTGACCTGTGACTGTTCAGTTTCTTTACAGAGAAGCTGAACCTGCCCCTGTTTCTTTACCAAGTTACTGTTGACTAGCATCTGCAGTTACATACCCCGCCCACCCCGCTTCCCCAACTTCCAACACACGTTTAAAAATAAAATACATGTTCCACTGTAACTTTACAAAGGTTTCTTTATTGATGACTTTGCGTTACAGGGTTGAAACTGGGACATGGACTGTGCTGGGTAGGGTGTGCAGTGATGTAAAGACCGCCTGTAAACTCGAGGAATGACAGTCTCCTGCTCCCAGAGCGGTCTGCAGTGCCGGACTGGATGTTTCAACGGAGCCTGCCATCCCTCCTTTTTGGGACTCTGTGTGCGGGGGCTATGTGGCCTTTTGGCGGGGGAGGATGGATACAGATTCCTCTGCTGCGTGGCTCTGTGGTCCAGGACAGGGACCGTTGCATGAGATCTGTAACCCCCCCCGCTACAAAGTCACGTAACCCCCCCACCCACACAGAACCTGCAAACCACCTCCCATACCGACCAGGGTGCGTACTGACTGCAGTTTGTGTGTGACCTGCTGCTGATCCTGCCCCCATGTCTGTACCCTGGTAAAGGTGATTGTCCTGTCCAATTACCAACCCCCTTCCCCCCCTTCAAACACAGTCTCCTCTAAAAGAACATGACAGAAACAGTAATTAACAGAAAAGTATTTTTTATTATCAACTAGACAGTTAGGGGATGAAACTGGGATGGGGGCTTGGGTGAGGCGGGAAGGAAAGGACTTCTCAAAATTTAGGGTATGAGAGCTTTGGGGTACTTGAGCACTCTGCTGGGGTGCAGTGACAGTTTTCACGGCCTCTGGCACCCCTCCTTCTGGTTATTTTGGGTGAGGGGGGTATGGGACTTTGTGGCGGGGGAGGGCGGTTGCAGATACACTGCAGGGGAGCTCTGTCCTCCTGCCTGAGGTCCTGCAGAACATGCACAAGGCGCCGGAGCATGTCCGTTTGCTCCCTCATTAGTCCAAGCAGCGTTTGAGTCGCCTGCTTTTCTTCCTCACGCCACCTCTCCTCCCGTTCGCTGTGTGAGCGCTGGTACAGAGAGAGGGTCTCCCTCCACTGGCTCTGCTGGGCCGCCTCGGCTCGGGAGCACCCCAAAGTTCAGCGAACATCTCGTCCCGTGTCTTTTTCTTTCGCCACCTAATCTTTGCCAGCCTCTGTGAGGGGGATGCTGTGGCAGGTCTGGAGACAGTCGAAGCTGTGTGATGGGAAAAAGGGAGTGAATTCCTTGCAAAGATACATTTTTGCGAACAATGAACACAGTCTAGTCTGTCTCTGTGAATTCTGGGTTGAGATCCCAGTGCCTGATGGGGCAAAAACCATTTTCGCGGGTGGTTCTGGGTAAATGTCGTCAGTCATCCCTTCCTCCGGGAAAGCTACAGCAGACAATCATTTCAAGCCCGTTTTCCCTGGATTGCCCTGGCAGACGCCACAGCGTGGAAACCATGGAGCCTGTTTTGCCTTTTGTGCCTGTCACCGTATGTGTACTAGATGCCGCTGACAGAGGTGGTCCAGCAGCGCTACACAGCAGCATGCTTTTGCTTTTGCATGACAGCAGAGATGGTTACCAGCCATACTGTACCATCTACCATACCATAAATTGGTAATAAGATGATCATGGTTACCAGTCCTTTTGCACTGCACCATTTGGCGCTGTCATAAGTGCCCCTGGCTGCTCTTAGCCAGGGGTGCAAAAGCCAAAATTGGGAATGACTCCCTGAGTCAATCCCTCCTTTTTGGTATCTAAAAATAGAATCAGTCCTGCCTAGAATATGGGCAAGTGTACTAGAGAACCACTGTATCAGAGAACCAGAGAGCACAGCTGCTCTGTGTCAGATCCTGCATAGATTATGAGCTGTATGCTATTCACAGGGGGTGCTCCTGCAACAACCCCACCTGTTCATTCCGTTCTTCCCCCAGCCTTCCTGGGCTACCATAGCATTGTCCCCCCACTTGTGTGATGAAGTAATAAAGAATGCAGGAATAAGACACAGTGACTTGTTAGTGAAAAATGAGTGGAAGGCAGCCTCCAGTTGCTATGATAGTCCAGATAGGACATTAAGGAGTGTGGAGGAGAGGAGCCCAGCATCCTGTTGCTAGTCCAGGGGCAATTGAATCTTTTCTTTACACATGAAGGGTGGGGGCTGATGAAGCTCAGCCCCCTGTTGCTATGATGAAGACGGTTACCAGCCATACTGCACCATCTACCATGAAAAATTAGGTTCACCTGACATTGGGGGACCTGACAGATGCTAGTCGGCATGGTTACCAGTCCTTTTGCACTGCCCCATGTGCCAATAGGCTGATGATGACGATGGATATCAGTCATATTGTACCGTCAGCCACCCATGGCGGGGGGGGGGAGCAAGGATATTGGTGTTGAGTGCTGCAGCATCGCATCTATCTGCAGCATTCAGTAAAGATAGGGTGACATATAAAAGAGTCAACAGAGGATTGTTTTCCCTTTCACTTCTGGGGGTGAGGGGGGTGCGTAAATTGCGGAGCTATGCCCTGACCCACCGCGGACACTGTGTTTGACCCTAGAAGCATTTGGAGCTCAGCCAAGAATGCAAATGCTTTTCGGAGACAGCAGGAACTGTGGGATACCTTGCGTCCTCAGTCCCCCCTCCCTCCATGAGCGTCCATTTGATTCTTTGGCTTTCCGTTACGCTCGTCACGCAGCAGCGTGCTGAGTCTCTGCTATGCCGTCTGTCCAGAGATTTTTTAAAAATACTTTGGACCAGGCGTAACATTACAGTAATTCCCCTAATTAGATGCAGGAGTCTCCGAGCGAGATCACCCTGAGGATGGTCACTGAAGGAGATAGAGAGCGCATGCTGCGTGAAAGCCAGCACAAACCAGGGCCCTATGCAGCCGTGCTGGGAGGCAATGCTCCTGAGTACCTCATGAAAGCCTCACATGAAAAGTGTGCTACCACGGAGCACCCAATAAGGCAGCTCTCCCCAGGAACCTCCTGCGGAGGCTTTTCGATTACCTCCAGGAGAGCTTCGTGGAGATCTCCCAGGAGGATTTCTGTTCTATCCCCATATAGAGAGAGACCTCCTTTTCACATACTTCAGATTCCTGTTATATTAAGAATAAAAGTTTACATGGTTAAAGCACTTACCGACTGCTCCTTCCCCTGATTCAGGATCCGGGTTAATGGCCGGGGAGGGTTGGTAGGGGATCTCCGTGACGGTGATGAAGAGATCCAGGCTGTCGGGAAAACCAGTGTTGTAAGCGCTGTCGCCTGCCTCGTCCTCCACAAACCCTTCCTCATCTTCCCCGTCCGCGAACATCGCCGAGGAACTGGCCGTCGACACTGTCCCATCGTCAGAGTCCATGGTCACTGGTGGGGCAGTGGTGGCAGGCTCCGTAGCGTCCGTTTGCCGCTTTGATTTTTTGGTAGCCTTGTCTGGGGTCCTTGATTTTCACGTGGCGCTGCGTTGCATCCCAGCTGTATCCTCTGTCTCTCATGGCTTTGGAGACCTTCTCGTAGGTCTTTGCATTCCTTTTTTTGGAGCGCAGCTCCGAAAGCACAGACTCCTCGCCCCACACACCGATCAGATTCAAGAGTTCCTGGTCAGTCTATGCTGGGGCCCTCTTTCTATTCAGAGATTACATGAACTCCTCTGCTGGAGAGCTCTGCATTGCTGCCGGTGCTGCTGAGCTCGCCCCGATGTCCAACCATGAAATGAGATTCTAACTGTCCAGACAGGAAAAGGAATTCAAATTTTCCCAGGACTTTTCCTGTGTGGCTGGTCAGAGCATCCAAGCTCGGACTGCTGTCCAGAGCGTCAACAGAGTGGTGCAGTGTGGGATAGCTCCCGGAGCTACTAAGTTCGATTTGCATCCACACCTAGCCTAATTCGACATAGCCATGTCGAATTTAGCGCTACTCCCCTCGTCGGGGTGGAGTACCGAATTCGAACTAAAGAGCCCTCTAGGTCGAATTAAATGGCTTCCTGGTGTGGATGGGTGCGCCGTTAATTCGAATTAACGCTGCTAAATTCGAATTAAAGTCCTAGTGTAGACCAGGCCTAAAGTGTGAAGGCTTTGCCCATTGGGTTTTATTAGATATATGGCATTGTTTGCATTTGGATGTATTACAGGGGTAATAGTGTATTGGAGGAGAAGGTGGGGGGCAGTGGCTACCACGTGCCTTTGGTATTTGTTATTTAAAATTTAATTAAGGAGGGCATTACATGCTAAAGGTACTTATTTAAAAACACAGAGCGCAGCCTGTAGAATAAACCCCAAAATTTAATTAATACCACATTCTCAAGCATGAGTTTTACAAGTATTTTTTTCTCCAGTGTATAATTGTTTTTTTTTTTATTAGGGTTAGTTAATATTTTTTGTAGTTAGGAATTTTTGGACTTCTGCAATTTTAGCGGAGCGAGGGGGTTTTTTGTTCTTCTTTTTGGGGTTTTTTTGGAAGCAATTGTGGCTTAGCATTATACCGAGGAGAGGTTACCAGCACATTACCCTTTAGTGCTTTGATTTTTGTAGCAAATACTGAATTCAGGTTAGCTTTGTCAGTGGACAAGGGAGAGGTTACTAGCACATTACCTTGTTTTTTTTTCTTTTGCTTTTAGAAGGAGGAAAAGAAATACTAGAAGGAGAGACAGGCGGATTAATAGTAGGAGTGGAATTATTTTGAGGCGGAGGGTTTTTTTTTTGCAGTGAGAAGCATGGGTCCAGGCAGTTAGTTTTGGGCACTTTACCGCGGTGTTGGCAGTTAGCAGGACTTGATAAGGGCCTTTTTAGCATGGAGCCACAGCAGTTTTTTGGTGGTGGACCTTTACATAGATCCAATGTTTTGATTTTAAGGAATGGCAGGGCTGCTAGGGTTTTTGGGTAGCGCTATTTTATTTGTGAGAAAAGAAACCTAACACATTTTATTAATGCTTGGCAGTGTATTGCAGATTTTACAGCTGCTTGGGCATATTTAAATCTTTTTTTTTTTTTTGGTTGTCAGCCAAGTTTTAGCTGTGAGCAGCATCTTTGAACAGGGACAGCGTTTTATTTTTGGACTGAGCTTGCTAGCTATCGGGTTTTTTTTTGGTTTGGGGTTTTTTTGGGGGGGAGCTTGTTTTGGGTTTTTTGGGGTGGAGGGCTTTTTTAATTTATAGGAAATTTTTACCACAATGCATTGTTTTTTTTCCTCTCCTTTTTTTTTTTTTTAAATCTGAGCCATCACCACAACCCCTTTGTCCGGACTGAACACACCTGTGTTATTTTTTCAGGGTGTTATCACAATCCCTCAATTCAATAGGTCTGACCTAAGCCACACATTGGCTTACCCTGGGACAACAACACATTTCTCAGCCTCACGTACGCATAATACTGACCTTACATTAAGAGTTCAATCCTTGAGGGGGCCGTATAGGGAACTGGGGTAAAAACCTGTCTGGGGGTTGGTTGGTCCTGCTTTGAGCAGGTGGTTGGACTAGATGACCTCCTGGGGTCCCTTCCAACCCTAATATTTTATTATTTCAAACTGCTGTTTTACAAGATGGCATGCACTGTGAAAAAACTGGGCCCTCTCTCTGTACTGGATTTGTCCGATGTCAGTGCCCCCAGGGCCATCCTTAGGCGTAGTCAACATAGGCAGCTGCATAGGCACCTGAAAATTTGAGGCACCACTGGGTCTTAGCATCCACCCTCCTGGTTTCCTATCCCTGTTCTGACCCTTCCTGCAGGCTCCCACAGCTGGCTGCTGCAGCCTGGTGAGTTTTCCTTAGGAGGGAATCTAGTAGTTAAAAGTGAGAGAGCCTCCAGCCTGCCAGACCTATTAGCACAACATTGAAACTGTTAAAGAGCCATTCCAGGGATAATGAAGCCATTTAACAGGCATTTGCCAACCCCCAGGTATATACTGACAGGTTTCAGAGTGGTAGCCCTGTTAGTCTGTATCAGCAAAAACAAGGACAAGTCCTTGTGGCACCTTAGAGACTAACAAATTTATTTGGGCATAAGCTTTCGTGGGCTAGAACCCACTTTGTCAGATGCCCACGAAAGCTTATGTCCAAATAAATTTATGTACTGTCAGTTTCTGAGTTTACTGACAAAAACAGTTGTGCATTAATGTAACATTTACTCAGAACATGTCAGTCTACAAGACTTTAGTTTAAAATTTGCTTTACAAATATTTCATTAGTGAGTTGGTGAAGATTATAAAATCACATGTCTAAAAAAATCCTTGCATAGACTTTTAGATGCACATTCATCTTTAGCCTTAAATGCTTGGATCTTCAGACATATAGTTTTTTAAATAAATCCTTCAAAAGACCACCCTTATCTAAAATACGTATTTTAATTACTATAGTTAAAAAAAAGAAACTAAAAAAAACCTTGCTTCCAAAGTCTTCTTGTCCTTTCTGTCCATCCCTTCGCCCCCTCTTTCCCCACCCTGCACTGAAGAGAGCCCTTAAAGGGACAACAGCCCTTCCCTTCCATATATCTGGACAAAGGGTTTCCCTTTTTTTACTTCTGACTATCCGATGAACTAGTTTTAAGAGAACCCTCCAGCAAAATCAGTACCTTAGTAAGACATAAAATCCTTTGTTATGCCTAAAATCTCTGGAAACATATTTATTTTTAAGTTGGTGAAATTTCATAAACATGTCTATTGTTATGGAGATCACACAAAGTAGATTAGTTTTCCCTTTTCCTAAAAGCAATGAACATTATGTACACACTAAACCTCTCTGACTGATTAATTTAAAATAATGTCTTGGTTTCAGTGAGTTAAATATGTAGTAATCAGGGATGATGGTTTAAGGTTTAAGAGTATATTTAAAATATAAATTCAGCTTGGAAATACTGATTAAGAAAATGTAAAACAGAGAAGAGCTGCATCATGTATTCCAGGCCTGCACAACATACGTCCTGCAGGCTGCATGTGGCCCACATGGGCTCACTGTGCAGCCCGCGTGGGATGAGTAGGCTTTTTTTTGTACTTGAAAACTGTTATGTCCCTGTGGCAAATTGCCAGCATTATTATGATGGGTCTCGCGCTTTCTTTTCTTTGGGGGGTGGGGTTCAGGGCACCATTTCTTGCCCCTGAATTGGAATATTAATTGCCCCACTAGTGTCTTTGAGGAGGGGAATGGAGAGGGAGGGACCTGGGCCCACCCTCTACTCCAGGTGCCAGCCCAGGGGCCCTGAGGATAGTGGTGAACCACTTGAACTGGCAGTTCCTTCCCCTGGGCTACTTCTCTCTCCTGCCCTTCAGCTTGTGGGGGGGCTTCCTGCCCTCCCTCTGCACAAGCCAGGTACCCCTTACCTAGGGTCTTGGACTTCTTAGCCCACCGCAGCACTCCTCCAAACTGTCCTCTGCTTCTCTTCAAACTGTTCTCTGCTCCAATACCAATCCTTTCTGCTCCAACTCCCACACTGTCTGATTGAAGCAGGGGTTTTTATCATGTGACTGGCTTCAGGTACTCTAATTGGCTTCAGGTGCTCTAATTGGCTTCAGGTACCCTAGTTAATCTATAGCAAACTTTCTTCCCCTTACAGGGAATAAGGCTCCCTTGTAACACTCTCCTGCTGCCTTCTGGCCATGCTGTATCACAGTCCCCCGCTCTTCCCATTCTTCTCTTCTCCAGATTAAACAAACCCAGTTTTTTCAATCTTCCCTCCTAGGTCATGTTTTCTAGACCTTTAATCATTTTTGTTGCTCTTCTCTGGACTTTCTCCAAATTGTCCACATCTTTCCTGAAAAGAATACTTTCCTGGATACAATACTCCAGTTCCTAATCAGCATGGAGTAGAGCGGAAGAGTTACTTCTCATGTCTTGCTTACAACACTCCTACTAGTACAATCCAGAATTATGTTTGCTTTTTTTGCACCAGTGTTACCCTGTTGACTCCTATTTAGCTTGCAGTTCACTATGACCCCCATATCTCTTCCTAGGCAGTCATTTCCCATTTTGTATGTGTGCAACTAATTGTTTCTCCTAAATGGAGTACTTTGCATTTGTCCTTATTGAATTTCATCCTATTAATTTCAGATCATTTCTCCAGTTTGTCCAGATAATTTAGAATTACAATCCTCTCCTCCAAGCACTTGCAACCCCTCTCAGCTTGGTAATATCCGCAAACTTTATAAGTGTACTCTCTATGCCATTATCTAAATCATTGATGAAGCTATTGAACAGAACCGGACTCAGAACTGATCCCTGCGGGACCCCCCTCGTTATGCCCTTCCAGCTTGACTGTGAACCACTGATAACTACTCTCTGGGAATGATTTTGCAACCAGTTATGCACCCACATTCTAGTAGCTCCATCTAAGTTGTATTTCCCGAGCTTGTTTATGCGAGATGGTATCAAAACCCTTATAAAGTCAAGATATACCACATCTACCACTTACCCCCTATCCACAAGGCTTGTTACCCTGTCAAAGAAATCTATTAGGTTGGTTTGATGCAATTTGTCCTTGACAAATCCATGCTGACTGGTACATATCACCCTTTATCTTCTAGCTGTTTGCAAATTGATTGCTTAATTATTTGCTCTATTATCTTTCTGGGTACTGAAGTTAAGTGGACTGGTCTATAATTCCCTGGGCGGTCTTTATTTTATTTTTTTTATAGATTGGCACTCTATTTGCCCTTTTCCAGTCCTCTCGAATCTCTCCCGTCTTCCATGACTTTTCAAAGATAATCTCGAATGTCTCTGATATCTCCTCAGTCAGCTCCTTGAGTATTCTAGGGTGTAGTTCATCAGGGTCTTGTGACTTGAAGACATCTAAATTGTTTCAGTAATTTTTAACTTGTTCTTTCCCCATTTTAGCCTCTGATCTTACCTCATTTTCACTGGCATTCAGTATGTTAGATGTCCCATCATTACTAACCTTTTTGGTGAAAACTGAAACAAAAAGAGTCATTTAGCACTTCTGCCATTTCCACATTTACTATTACTGTTTTCCCCTCCTTACTGAGTAATGGGCCTATCCTGTCCTTGGTCTTCCTCTTGCTTCTAATATGTAATAATGTATAATAATATTTCCTTCTCAATTTTAGGTGACTCAGGAATGTGAAAAAAATTAACTATTGGCCTTCTACCCCATGTAATCAATTTTCGATTCCTACAGCATGGATTAATTAAGGGCCAATTCTCAACAAGGTATTGCCATGTTAGGTCCATTATTATTGGTAGGGAACATTCTTGGAGCGAAGGGAGCTATACAGCCAATATACTCATTGCTTAAATGCTGTCATCTGAATTTAGCAGTCAGCATTTTGTGACTATGCTTCAACTTTCCCCTCCCCCATAGGTGCCAACTTTTCCCAGTGCCGGTGGGTGCTCAACCCCCCCCACCTTGCCTCAGCCCTGCCCCGACTCCACCCCTGCCTTGCCTCCTCCTGGCCCTGCCCCGCCCCCACTCCAACCGCTGCCCAAAGTCCTTGCCCCAACTCCGCCCCCTCCCTGCCTCTATTGGACCCCTTCCCCAAATCCCCGCCCGACCCCGCCTCTTCCCCTAGCGTGCCGCATTCCCCCTCTTCCCCCCTCCCTGCCAGCTCTTGCCACCACGAAGCAGCAAGCGCTGAGAGCTAGGGGGAGAAGCAAGGAAGGCACACTCGGGGAGAAAGTGGAGGTGAAGGTGAGCTGGGGTGGAGGGGCAGGGTGAGTAGCTACCGTTGGATGCAAAGCACCCACCAATTTTTCCCTGTCCGTGCTCCAGACGCGGAGTGCTCACAGAGTTGGTGCCTAAGGAGGGAGTGTGTGATGAGAAGAGACATTATGATTAACTTAGGAATGTGAGAGAGTTTTCTCAGTTATCCTCTTACCATAAAAGGAAACCAAACTAAACTCCATCTTTAAAATGTATGCAGATTCTGCAAAACCTCTGTGTTCAACTCCGATTGTACTCAATGGTACTTCCTTATGCAGAAGATTTGCAGGATAGGGTCTATAAAAGTGTATTTCGTTTTTGTCTTATTTGTCAGACACATAGAAAAACATAAACTGTTGAGCAATAGTCAACATGGTTTCTGTAAAGGGAAATCGTGTCTTACTAATCTATTAGAGTTCTTTGAAGGGGTCAACAAACATGTGGACAAGGGGGATCCGGTGGACATTGTGTTCTTAGATTTCCAGAAAGCCTTTGACAAGGTCCCTCACCAAAGACTCTTACGTAAATTAAGCTGCCATGGGATAAAAGGGAAGGTCCTTTCATGGATTGAGAACTGGTTAAAGGACAGGGAACAAAGGGTAGGAATTAATGGTAAATTCTCAGAATGGAGAGGGGTAACTAGTGGTGTTCCCCCAGGGTCAGTCCTAGGACCAATCCTATTCAATTTATTCATAAATGATCTGGAGAAAGGGGTAAACAGTGAGGTGGCAAAGTTTGCAGATGATACTAAACTACTCAAGATAGTTAAGACCAAAGCAGATTGTGAAGAACTTCAAAAAGATCTCACAAAACTAAGTGATTGGGCAACAAAATGGCAAATTAAATTTAATGTGGATAAATGTAAAGTAATGCACATTGGAAAAAATAACCCCAACTATACATACAACATGATGGGGGCTAATTTAGCTACGAGTCAGGAAAAAGATCTTGGAATCATCGTGGATAATTCTCTGAAGATGTCCACGCAGTGTGCAGAGGCAGTCAAAAAAGCAAACAGGATGTTAGGAATCATTAAAAAGGGGATCGAGAATAAGACTGAGAATATATTATTGCCCTTATATAAATCCATGGTACGCCCACATCTTGAATACTGTGTACAGATGTGGTCTCCTCACCTCAAAAAAGATATTCTAGCACTAGAAAAGGTTCAGAAAAAGGCAACTAAAATGATTAGGGGTTTGGAGAGGGTTCCATACGAGGAAAGATTAAAGAGGCTAGGACTCTTCAGCTTGGAAAAGAGAAGACTAAGGGGGGATATGATAGAGGTATATAAAATCATGAGTGATGTTGAGAAAGTGGATAAGGAAAAGTTATTTACTTATTCCCATAATACAAGAACTAGGGGTCACCAAATGAAATTAATAGGCAGCAGGTTTAAAACAAATAAAAGAAGTTCTTCTTCACTCAGCACACAGTCAACTTGTGGAACTCCTTACCTGAGGAGGTTGTGAAGGCTAGGACTATAACAATGTTTAAAAGGGAACTGGATAAATTCATGGTGGCTAAGTCCATAAATGGCTATTGGCTAGGATGGGTAAGAATGGTGTCCCTAGCCTCTGTTCGTCAGAGGATGGAGATGGATGGCAGGAGAGAGCTCACTTGATCATTGCCTGTTAGGTTCACTCCCTCTGGGGCACGTGGCATTGGCCACTGTTGGTAGACAGATACTGGGCTAGATGGACCTTTGGTCTGACCCGGTACGGCCATTCTTATGTTCTTATGTAAAGAATCTTTAAGTACTGACAGCATGTACCATTTGGGGCTTTTAAAGACACAGAAGTGCACAATGAGTCTGCTTGATGTTAAAAGAACACACACAATGAACACTAGCCCTGTTTATGAACGCAACTAGAAAAAGTAGAAAAATGAAGGTAGAAAGAGAATCATGTTCCCAACTGATTTTAGATACAGAACAGGCCCCACTTCAGACCTAACATCAAAGCATCCACACAGGGCCGTCCTTAGGCATACTCAAAATACGTAGCTACATAGGGCACCTGAAAATTTGGGGCACCACTGGGTTTTAGTGTCCAACCCCCGAGCTCAGGGCTGTCCTTAGCCATAGGCAAAACAGGCAGCCGCCTAGGGCACCACTAGGTCTGGGGGTACCACTCTGCTGGGAGCCCGGACAGATGGGAAGCAGTGGAGCATGTAAGAGCAGGGCTGCTGGGTCCTAGAGAGAGCTGAATGCAGCACAGTCTGAGGGAGGGGATTGGCTGCTGGTGTCTCTGGGAAGGGGTCGGGGAAGGAACTCACCTCTAGGGTGACCAGATGTCCTGATTTTATAGGGACAGTCCCGATTTGTGGGTCTTTTTCTTATATAGGCTCCTATTCCCCCCCACCCCATCCCGATTTTTCACATGGTCACCCTAGGTGGGGGTAATTGGTGCCTATATAAGACAAAGCCCCAAATATCGGGATTGGCCCTATAAAATCAGGACATCTGGATCTGGTCATCCTAGCTGGGGAGTGCATCTCTCCCCTGCGTGGAGCTGCACAGGGCAGGATGTGCTGCTGTGGCTCCATGGGTGCCCTGTCCCTGAGATCAGATGCTGTGCTAACTTCACCATGGTCTGTTGGGCTGGTGATGGTGCCCATTGGCGTGTGATCGGACCTGAGGGTTTGCTGCTGCTGTTGCCACTCTGCACCCCAAGAGGTGGATTTTGGGGTCCTGCAGTTTTCCACCTATCTCCTCCTCTACTGCAGCTGTTGGACCAGCAGGCTGGGGGGTGAGCCAAGCATGAAAGCAGTACTGCGTTGCCATTTAGATTGTCATTTAACAAATTTGTTCGCCAAAAGAGCTTGTTAACAATCCTGAATTCAATTTCAATATATTTTTAAAAAAAAACAATATCTGAGCCAAAAACAGAAAATTAAGTTGTTGACAATTATTTGTGACAAGTTTGGTATGGGGAAGGGAGTGGGCCAGTTTTCATCAGAGAAACAAAAAATGTTGACTGACTTTCCTATAGCCCTGTTACTGCTAACTAGAGCCCTCCAACAACTGTAATATGCTCATCTCCTTACTAATGTACAGAGCAGGGGTCGGCAACTGTAGGGAGGCAGGGCATCGCGGAAGACGTTGTTGCGGCCTAGCTAGGCAGCTCTGCTTTCTCAGCGCCCGGTTACTGTAGGGCACGCTGTGCCTGCTTCAACCGGCCATGACCGGTTGCAGCCGCTGTGTGGAAATTCCCTGGCCCTGGGCCATGGGGGGCGGCCCCGGGCGGTCCCGGAGGCGGAAAGCCCCTTTTGCATTATGTATGAGCTGGCTTGCTGCTGTTTATATAAATATGAGCATGTTTTGTAGTGGCTTTTGGACTCCGTACCAGGCTGAGCTCCAGGGTGCTGGGTTCCCCGCCTCTGTGACAGCAACGCTTGGAGTCCCCGTTGCGGGTGTATCACGTTACCTTCAGTAAAGCCAATTACTCACAGAGTGTGTGTCAGCCTCATTCTTGCAGAGCACCTTGGGTAGGCCGAGGCCTCCCTGGAACCTAACAGCAACCTATGGCACATGTGCCAAAGGTGGCACGCGAGCTGATTTTTGATGGCATGCGGCGGTGGGCTGAGCGGCTCAGCCCGCCGCTGCTCTGGGGTTCTGGCTGCTGCCCCATTGCCACCCAGAGTCCCGGCCGCAAGCCTCATTCAGCACCCACTGCTGGCCTGGGGACCCCCAAGAAACCCCAGGCTGGCAGCGGGCTGAGCAGGCTGGCGGCTGATACCCTGGCTGAGCCACTCAACCCGCTGTCGGCCTGGGGTTCCATTCACTCAGCTGGTAGGTGGGCTGAGCAGGACTAAATTCAATGAAATAGGAAAACAAGAACAACTAATGACAAAGTGCAAGAACCTAGAGCAGTGGTCCCCAACTTTTTTTGTCTGGCGGGCGCCAGATGAAGGACCGTGGCGGTTGACAAGCATCCACCGAAATGCCGCTGAAATTCGGCGGCATTTCAGTGGCGATGCCTCTGGATAACGCTGCTTATCGGCGGCAAGCAGTGTCATCAGAGGCATCGGCGCCGAAATGCCGCTGAATTTCGGTGGCATTTCGGCGGATGCTTGTCTGCCGGCCAGTACGCAGGTGCACTGAGAGGCCCCTGCGGGCGCCATGGCACCCTTGGCACCGCATTGGGGACCCCTGACCTAGACAGCCTCCTGAAGCACGGCGATCGTTTTAATTTAAATGGACTTGAACTGAACAAAGAATTGAGTACACTGTCATCAATGTTGCCACATGCAAAATCGATGATGGACATTGTACAGTTTACTCATAACAAGCAAACTTGTTGACATATATCCTAATGTGTACGTTGCCACTCGTATTCTACTGACAATTCCTGTAACAGCAATATCAGGAGAATGGAGTTTCACAAAACTAAAAACTATCTCTGCCCTACAAGGAGTCAGGAACACTTGATTGGTCTTGCTATTCTTGCAATCAAACAAGACATCACTTTGTCTTTGTCATATGATGACATTCTTACTGATTTTGCAGCCAAAAAAGCCAGAAAGATTGCTTTTAATTAAAAACAATCCTTGTTTCAATACCTCTTCATAGAAATTTCCAATAAAATGTTGACAAATTAAAAAAATTATATTATTTGCATCATTCTGTCAAATCAGAATTTTTCTCTATAGTGCTAGTCCATCAGCATTACAGTGTCCTTAATTAAGTTAAACTGGTTTTAATAACATGCATGTTGCAAGTTTTCCAGTAGTGTAAGCTTATGTTTCTGTTGCTAAGAGCAAAACAGGCACAGGGGCACCAGTTTAATAATCCCGCCTAGGGCACCATAAATCCTAAGGATGGCCCTGCCCGAGCTTTCCTATCCCTATTCTGACCCTGCAGGCTCCCACAGCTGGCTGCTGCAGCCTGGTCACTCTCACTCTGGAGGGGATCTAGTAAGTTAAAAGTGAAAAAGCCTCCAGCCTGCCAGACCTATTAGCACAACATTGAAACTGTTAAAGAACCATTCAAGGGGTAATGAAGCATTTAACAGGCATTTTCCAACCCCCAGGTATATACTGTCAGTTTCTGAATTTACTGACAAAAACAGGTGTGTATTACTGTCATATTTACTCAGAACATGTTAGTCTACAGAACCTTAGTTTAAAATTTGATTTAAAAAATGTCATTAGTGAGTTGGTGAAGATTATTAAAACACATCTTTAAAAAATCCTTGCATAGATTTTTAGATGCACAATCATCTTTAGCCTTAAATGTTTGGATCTTCAGACAGATGTTTTGAAAGATTTGTTTAAAAAACTAATCTTTCAAAACACTACCCTTATCTAAAATACACATTTTAATTTTAATTACTATATTAAAAAATACTTGTTTCCAAAGTCCTCTCTGTTCATCCCTTTTTCCCTTCACCTCCCCTGCCCCCAAGTTGAAGAGAGCCCTAAAAGGGACAACACCCCTTTCCTTCCAGATAGCTGTACAAAGAGTTTTCCTTTCTTTACTTCTGAGTATGTGATGAACTAGTTTTAAGAGAACCCTCCAGAAAAATCAGTACCTTAGTAAGATATAAAATCCTTTGTTATGCCTAAAATCTTTGGAAATATACTTTTTAAAGTTGGTGAAATTTCATAAACGTGTCTATTGTTCGGGAGATCACATAAAGTAAATTAGTGTTCCCTTTTTCTAAAAGCAATAAACATTGTTATGAACACACAACCTCTGTGCCTGATCAATTTAAAATAATGTCTTTGTTTCAGTAAATTGAATATATAATAATCTGGAATGATTACTTTATGAAGGCGTAAGAGTACATTTAAAATATAAAATCAGTTTAGAAATACTGATTAAGAAAATGTAAAGCAGAGAAGTGCTGTGTCATCTTTTCCATAATATTTAATGGTGTATTCAGGAAGACAGTTGACTCTCCCTTACTACAAAGTTTTTGCAAATAAATGTCTGACAAATTTCAGGGCATATCAAAAAACCTGTGACTGACATTTTTTATTCCCAAGTTTAGTGCTTTTAATTAGGTATCTTCTTCATGTCCATTCTGCATGAGGGAGAGGGTACAGGAGTCTCTGCATGGAACTGTGACTCCCCGCCACCATGAGGTGGGCTGGGCATCTCGCTATCCTTTGCTGCTTCGTCCACCCCAGCACCGCACTATGAGCCCAGGCTGTGTCACGCATAGGGGCACCAGTTTAATTATACTGTGTAGGGCCCCATAAATCCTAAGGACGGTCCTGCATCCACAACACTTAAAAATGAGAGGGAAGGAATCTCAGCGCTTGTCTACATGGCACCACAGTCCTGTCTATGGGAGTGTAAATTGTAGAGAACTCTAAAGTGTTCCCCATATTGTGACATATTTATGTTACCAATCTGTTTGAGGCGTTAGGTGATTAGGTTGAGGCCACAGGATTGTTAGGGGAGGAGATGAAGGAGCACACCAAGTGACTAATTTTAAAGCTTTATTAATTAAATAACAGTGGTGAGTTCTGGGTTTTTCCCACATCACTCAAAGGAAGGAAGGAAGTGTTGATGCCCAAACCCTCACCTGCTTTCATACTCACACATGCACAACCCAAGTCTGGCCATGCCTGGGTGTAACATAAGAAGAAGAGGGGGGAGAGTGGACAAGAGTTCTGTCCTGTGCACAGGCCGTCCAGTGTCCGCTGTTGATCTCTGACTTGCTTCAGCTCTCGGGAGGGTTTTTAAGCTCTGGGTTTTTCCAGGGGTGTTTTCGTCCAGGGATCCTGCTTTCTGTACCAGTCCAAACTGGCCTTCTGTGGCTCCCTTAGCTTCTCCAAAACACACTGGCTTCAGGGTCGCAAGACTGTCGTTTTTTAACTCACTGGCCTTCGCAATCTTTCCTGGTTTACAGGTCTGTTTGGTTCAGTTCTCCTTTCCCACAGGCTTTTGGCTGTTTGGCAGCAGGGAGCTTGTTTGTGTGTGTTGGGCTTCAGCGACAGTTTTGCTCCTTATCTTCGAGCCTAGCTGAATCGTTGAGTTAACCCGTTCCTTTCTCCCTTCCTCCCCCTTTGGCCTCTTGCAATCTGTGAAGGAACCTTTCACTCCACACTCACACCTCCAACCCTTCCCAAAATCCTTTCCAATGTGTGTAAAAGCATTAGCAATATACAAAGCTGGTGCTTACCCAGGGGACCCCCTGGGGTGGCAATTTTATTGTGACATTCCCCCCCTTGACCCTGAATCAACATTATGTTTTGAGGGGTCATCACTTAGGTTTCCACCCTCCCTTCAACACCAGAGCCAGTGTTATCACAAGCAGCAATATAACCCAAACAAAATTATTAGGGCAGCAACAATTGCACACACAAGTCAGTGATGGCTCCTGGCTTTAGTAACACAGCATAACACATTCCCTTGTTGACAGAGATGCCCCATCCAAATGGTGGTGGCAAGGGCAGCTTTCTCCACATTGAAGGTGTGCTGCAACACTGTAGAGAAGGAGGCATTTGTCTGGAATACGCCGAGTTGCTCCCGGATGTGTGTCAACGGGAGAAAAACTTTGGGCATAATCCATGAAAAATTAAACACAATATTGTTAGAAATATTAATCATACTTGGCATAATTGCAGGCGAGTGCACCGAAACATTTTGCACCTAAGAGTATAACCGCAAATCAAGGGGCACCCTGAGGTAGGTGGTCCTTAAAAAACACATGCAGTGGTATTGGTAAACATATGTGCCTTAGTGGGGGCATATCCCGATTCCTCCTGTTTTCAGCAGATGTGTTGACCCACCTCATAAAAGCAACCTGGTATTGCTTTTTATTTACACATTATTTGAGGGGGGTTTATGGGTCATAGCTGCCAAGTGTTGCCCTTTGCAATTCATATGTGCTGATAGTCAGAAGATGTCGTCAGCACATACCGCTTAGCCGTGTCATTGGGGGGGGGGGGGGTGCCACCTTCCACACGTCGCAATGGACCACCCAGACCCAGAGGCAGCCTTCCCAAAGGCCCGGTTGGATTTTTATAGCGGGGGCCCACACTCATTTTATAGGATCAAAGGCCGTGCAGGAGCAGGCTATGTCTGTGCACTCCCAGTTAGTGAGCCTCCAGGAATAGCGAAAAGGCCATTGCTTCAGGGAATCCCTGAGTGGGATTGGATTTTCCCAGGCCAGGCTCCATGGAGAACATCCTTATGTCTGCTATGGCCTTGTTGGGTTAACTATTGTTGGAGCTGAGAGCACACCAAATCCCACGCTAGTTGGTCCCTGGCCTCCATTATGGTTTTAATCAGTTCCCACAAGGTGTCCCGTGTGTGGAGGGCCAATTTCACAGTATGTTTGAGTGCGGAGGTGGCCACTGTAAGGTGGATAAGAGCCCCACTTATGACCAGCCCCATAGCCTTTTTTAACTGTTTTAACTGTTTGTTTTTTATGGCCTCTTGCTGAATATTTTAAATACTAGCCACTGAATTGGCCCCATCCCACAAGGACCTTACTAAGGTTCACCCTTTTTGCGGGGGCAGGGAGAACATCTGTGTAAGGAGGGCAAGTTGGAGGGTAGCCAAATATTACATGCCCTCCTCATAATTATAATTATCCAGATAATCCCATGAGCAGATGGCGACCCGGATTTTAAATGGCCGTTACAGCTTTGAGGGTTTTACATAGATTTTTTTTTTAACTTTGCAAAGCTGAGACTTTTTTGGTTGTGGCAAACAGTAAATGTGATGATTGGTAAACACAGTATTTACATTACATTTACATTTGTTTGCTAGCGGGTTGCTAACACTTTTATTTTTTAAAAACACTGTTTTTTAGGAATTAACACATACACATTGCCCATTATACAGTACTTTGGTTTTATTATTTAATTTATTTTATATATAGGATTTTAGTAAAATGTTTTTAATATAGGGCTTTGGAGCAACAAGCAAAGACAAGTACACCCACTTTTGAGAAGTTTACTTGGTACAATCTCTGATGTTCAACAGCTTCCCTCCCTCCCCAGCCCACTGTAGCCAGAAGGATTTTATGTGTCATATAAGGAGTGGGCTAACTTTTTATATTTTTGCTTTTAGAGCTTGTTGGTGTGCATTTTTAATAACAATTTTTTTTAATTAAAAGGTTTGGCCTTACTATGCTAGAAACATACTGCATTTATTTGTATTGATAAGTATTAAACAGTGATTTTTTTAATTGTTTTTTTTTTTTTGCTTTAGCAAGTGTATTAAAACCTTAGTATTTTTTGATATTACCCAAAACATTTTTTTTTTGGTAAAAGGGCCTATTTTTCTTCAGAATGGCTACAAAGAAACCAAGGATTTTTTTTATAACACTTTTAAAAAAAACATTTTTACAAAGTTTAACCACTTATTTTTTTTAGCCTTTGCAGAGTTCATGTTTTACTTTTTTTTAATAATTACTTGCTTATTTTTTAAAATGATACCTTACCTAACTTAGATGTTACCATTTTAAGTACTATTTTAGGGATTTGAATTTTCCATGTCTGCACTTACTCTTTTCCTTACTCCTGCCACTATGCCCTCAGGGCATCCAACCTGTTATTTAATTTATTTATTTATATTTTATTTTTATTTGTTGCCTGCCTGCTTGTTTGGGGCCAATTTGTTGTTGTTGTTGGTGGTGGTGAACCGTCCCTTTTCATGGGCACATTGCGTTGCCACCTTGGGTTGCCGCCTGGGTAGTAATTTGCGCTTTTAGTGGCTTAATTTTTACCAGCTTCTGGCTACACATTTCTTCACTTTTCTCCAACTTTTTTTTTATTTTGACAACATTTGGTACCACATGGCCGCTGCAGTTTATATCAATCCCATAACTGCCTCTAAATTTTCACCCTTCTGCCTTTCATACTTGGCATACAGGTTTAACAAATTGGGCCAAGTATAGACGCTTTTTTGAAGCTTTGCCATGGAACCCCAGGGATTGTATCCCACCTTGCTGAGGTTCTTACCCCTCCTTTGAAAGAGGTAACAGAGTCCCGTCCATTCTTGTCGCCCCTTCCATGGCACAGGCATCAAGTCCACCAGCCTTCCATGACACTAGCAGGCCAGGCAGCGGGATTCCCATGTCCGAGCTCCCTAATGCCCGTCCGTCCAGCCTTGAACCCATTGTTGATGCCATCACACACGACTGCGGGACTTTCAAGTCTGCACTTGTACCCTTCTGTTTCCTGAACATATTGTCACAATTCATTAGTACAACTTTTAAGGTTTTTTTTAGTTACTTGAGATTTTACGTTGCCCACGCCGGCACCGGGGCTGACAATGTTAACCCAGCCTGGGCCAGAGGGAGAAACACTAGGCCTTCCCCTGTATTACTTGGCCTACTACCACCGAGGGTCCATACATCAAATACAAAACCCTTCCCGGGCAGAGCGAGAAACCCTGAGTTCTTCTTTATGCTTAGTTATGCTACAGCTGAGGATGTATGCACCAAGGATTTTTTGTTGTTGCTTGGAGTGGGAATTTTTAAGGGTTTTTTTAATTGCTCATCACCTTTACGACTGGGGGTATACCCACCTGCAACTGTGTCCCCCGCTGCCTGGAGTAGACCAGGGTGGAGAGAGGAATGCTAAACCTTTTTTTGTTTTTTAGCCCATGAGCAAACATAAAATACCAAGGGCTGAACAGCTGGTGTGCTCAATATTTCATTGTATGAAAAGACCTGCAATCCCCTTGCTAAAGCATAGGAGGTCCAATATTGTTGTCAGAGAAGGGAAGCCTGTTGGAAATTTTTATTGTCTCTTTATAATACCAGCAAACCAACAAAAGGTTACGCTTTGTATAGCGTATGAAAGGTTATTTACTTTAAGATTACACATGTTTTTAATGTTCTGTAGTTCGTTTGCTTGGCCTTTCCTCTTTTCTGTCAAACTATATGCTATCAACACAGGAGGAGGAGAATCATCAATCAGTTTTGGAAATACTTAGAAATACTAATATAAAATGTCCTGAAGTAGGTCATTGAGCATGAGATTATGGCTGAGTTATGTCAGGTCAGTTGTGAATAATGTACAAACTTTCCATGACTACCCTTAATGTAAATTTGTTTGTCTAGTAGCGTTGCCTCCCTCCCTGGTTATCATAATGAGAAACGAGGAGTCCATTAGGTATAGTAATTGAGACTGAAATATTTCTAGATAAACAAACACTAAAAAGAACTTGAGAAAAAAATCCCGTTCCCAAGTTTTTTTCTAATCACTTTAACTTAATTGGAACTGGAAAGGGACTTTCAGTTGCATCCATCGTATTTTTTTTATTAAACATAACATTGAAGACTTGCTAAACTAACCCCTTGTTTCAAAAAGCTGACTTATTAATGCTGACATTTAGCTAATGGACTCTTAGGCCTAAGCGACTAACTTGGAAAACATAATGAGAAATGGAACTACAATACAGTAACTCCTCCCTTAAAGTCATCCCGGTTAACATTGTTTTGTTGTTATGTAGCTGATCAATTAGGGAACATGCTCATTTAAAGTTGTGCAATGCTCCCTGCTAACATTGTTTGGCAGCCACCCGCTTTCTCCACAGCTTGCAGGATGAGCAGTCTGTTGCAGCTAGCTAGTGGGGGCTTGTAATGAGAGTGGACCGGCAGCCCCCCCATCAGCTCCCTGCTCCACTAAGTTCCCTGTGCTGCAACTGCCCAGCAGGTGATCAATCAGCAGTTCAGCTGGGGGGGGGAGGGACTAATCTCAGGGTGTCCCCTTCCCCCCTGCTCCTGCACCCCACTTACCCCTTCTCCATATAGAGCAGAGAGGGGACATGGATGGAGAGAGCTTGGGGCAGCAGCTGCTGTCTCAACTTCCTGATCCACTTAAGAGGGGGTCAGCTTACTTAAAGGGGCAGTGTGCATCTCTCTCTCTCTCCCACACACAAGGTGTGTATCTGTCTCTGTCTGCTATGCTGTCTCCCCTCCTTCCTGTTTCTGCTGCCTTGTGTGAGAGGCTACATTAACAACAATGTGTTAACCCTTGAGGGCTCAGCTGAGTGCTAGTTCATCATTTAGCAGCAAGGCATTCCCTGTGAAATATCCCTCCCTCTTCTACCCTCTAACTTCACCACCTCAACCAAGCTTCACAGTCATCATAGCTGTGAACAGTATTAAATTGTTTAAAATGTATACTATGTGTATATCTATATAATATATAGTTTTTTCTCTGGTGAAAAAAAATTTCCCTGGAACCTAATGTACATTTATTCTTATGGGGAAATTGGATTCGCTTAACATCATTTCGCTTTAAGTCGCATTTTTCAGGAACATAACTACAATGTTAAGCAAGGAGTTACTGTACTACAAAGAAGGAAAAATGATATTACTGTACCCTCAAATGGTGAGCAAAAATGAAGTAACGTCAGACAGGCACAGCTCCAGTGAGGAAATGTAAGTAAATGTGCTGTCATCTTCAAATATTCATGCCCTTACCATCAGCTTTTAAAGTTGTGTGAATAAGGGTCTCAATTCATGTGCAGTCATTACTTGTGCCTAATGAGACACAGCTACTGTAGGCATTGTACCATTGGCATTCACCACACAGACTGTTAGAGCAATTCATATCCAAGAGCAATTGGTTTCATAGTGTTTTGAAAACACTATGCCACATAGCAGTCAGAGCCAGGAAACAATAGAGCCAACACTACTGACAACATGACACTACAGACAGAACACTATAGACAACATTTTACATGTCACTTTATCTAGACACTCTGGTGTGGCAGGCCAAAAGATAAATCATTTCAGCCAGGTAAAGAGAATTCTCCTGAAGGGTCAGACTCAACTGTTCTGCCTTCCGCTATGTGTGTGGGGTGGGAGTGTGGGGGCAGGGATACCTCCACACAGTGCAGTTTTGGAGCAAATACACATAAAATACCATGGTGCAGAGGTCTCACTATGCTTTACTGGGTTAGACCCGTGTAAACTGGACTAATACAAGAGTGAATCAAGCTCTCTAACTAATACGAATTTTGTTGCATTTACAACTCTGAGCGTTTTGCCTGCAAGGACAGCTGGCTCTAGAAAGGCAAAAAAAGAAGGAGAAACTTCATTGGATGAGACCTGCAGACTCAATACATTACATAAAGCCAATGAGATATGCTAGAGCGTTACGTACAGACCTCACTGAAAATCTGCCTCCAGTGAATGCCATAGTTCTTCAACTCCAGCCTGTAGTTGTTTTGAAAGGCTTTTGGCTACAGCCAGTTAGAAATGTGGGATATCAACATTGCTTTCCTTTCACTCATACGCAGAACTTCTGAGCCATTGTCACAATCTACGGTACATACAATGTACCACTACATCTGATCACCTCATAGTCTTTAATGGGGATAGTATGAGACTGTCTACAATAGCATGTAGCTGATTTGCGATTGCTAGCAGCAAATATCTCCAAAGGCTAGAGATGGGACACTAGATGGGGAGAGCTATGAGTTACTACAGAGAATTCTTTCTCAGGTGTCTGGCTGCTGGGTCTTGTCCACATGCTCAGGGTCTAACTGATGGCCATATTTGGGGTCAGGAAGGAATTCCCTCCTGAATCAGATTGGCAGAGACCCTACGTTTTTTTTGCCTTCCTCTGCAGGCTGGGGCACGGGTCACTTGCAGGTTTAAACTAGTGTAAATGGTGAATTCTCTGTAACTTGAAGTCTTTAAATTATGGTTTCAGTAACTGAGCAGAGGTTCGGGGTCTATTACAGGAATGGGTGGGTGAGGTTCTGTGGCCTGTAGTGTGCAGGAGGTCATGCTAGATGATCATGATGTGTCCTTCTAACCTTAAAGTCTATGAGTCTAATTCATTTATGAAGGAACATAAATCCACACAGTGTAGAGGTTCAAGCATAGGAGTTTATTACACACAGCGCTGGTGGAATGTCACTTTGCTTATCAGGCTCAGAGACACTGTCAATCAATTGATTACAATGGAATATACGGATTTTCTATAGGCGGGGGAAAGTGACGGGGTAGGCAGTTCCACACCCCGGGATAGGTCTAGCCGCAAGACAAGATAGCATATTAACCAATGGTTAACAGGTTATATAATGTCTCTGCTGAAGTTAGCAAGTTAACATTTAATTAATACTTTGACAGAATGTTATTAGGATAAAATATATATGTTGAATTCTGATTTGGGGTCCATAGGAATGGAGTAGCTCCTCTGATTGTCCAACAGGTACATTCCTAGGGGTTAAAACAAAGAAGCAGTGAGAGTATATGACAATAAAGATGGTCTCCTTTGTGTTTTAAGGCAGGCATTGGTCCCTGGGAAAGGGAGGTGGGAGGATGCCATATCTTATACTGACATGTGCCAACCTTTCATAAACTCAGGTTTGGATCTATGGGAAGAATGTCTCCCTACAGAAGAAACTAACACAATAGGAACAGGGATTCTTTGTTCAATTTGAAACATTGGATGAAACATAATTATTCAGTTATTGCTCCAACATCTGGCATTTCTACTGACCAAGCATATCTTAGCAAAGGAAATGTTATCTTGTTTATTCTGCTTTCTCTTAGCTAATCACTATTTGCTAGGCCTCTGGTCCCTTGACCAAACTCTGAACTTTGGGTCTGGAAAAGAGCTGGCAGAATCCTTATACCAGGTTGTTATATAAAATGCACAAGGATTTTAACCCTTCAATTTATCCTCATAATGCACTTGTGAGGTAGGGAAGTGCTGACATCCATATTTTACAGAGGGGGAACAGCAGCACAGGGAGACCAAGTGACTTGCCCAAGGTGAGACAGGAAGTTTGTGGTGGAGCAGAGAATTGAATCCCTGTCTGTAGAGGTTCAGGCTAATGCCCCAACTACCATACTTCCTACCAGGGAACAGAGCATGCTCCCTGCACCATCTCTCACTGAATACATAATTCTTAATACACATATCAGTTTAGAGAATCTGTGAGATCTGTGATGTCATTGCTGACCACACGATGGGTTTTCCATCCTTCTTTCATACCCTCAGTCCCTATGAAACTTGCCTTTTATTTTCACCTACATCACTCCATCAACTTACCTAATCTTTTCCCCAAGCCCCATTCAATACCTGGGGCAGCCAGGCTGCAATGGTTAGAAACTAAGCTTCATAGGCCTTGCCAGCTCATAAATCACACAGAGCTATTGTTGCTTATGGGGATGATGTTAGAAGGCCACCCAGACACTGTCCAAGTTAGCAGTGAAGATGTCCTCATGCTGCCCCCTCTCTGCAATGAGTCCCACCACCTCTTGGGGATAACTGGGTTCCTGCTCACCCAGGTGCTCACTAAACTACATGGGGAGATTTTTAAAAAATAGGAAATTTAGGACCTCAAATTCCACTGGGACTTGGTAAAATTTTCAAACACATCTAAGCAATGCAGGAGCCTAAATCCTATTCAAAGTCCCACACAGTTGCTCCTGGTTAAGGAGATATTCAAAAGCAACTGGTCTTTTAAATCCTTTAGCTGCTTTTGAAAATCTATCTCATGGTATTTACTGAGCAGGAGTGTTAACTGGAGAAATATTATGTTAGGCAAAAAGTCACAAGTCATAGCATCAGCCATCCAGTTTCCTTCATTTAAAGCTCACTCAGAAAACATACCTTCTTTTGGGACCCAATCCAACTCCCATCAAAACCAATGGAAAGATGCCCAGACTTAAAGGGGAATTAAATTGGGGGCCTTAATTAACTGTTAACTAAATCCACAGGATTCAATATGTGTTACTATAACAATATATATTATTTTAAAATCTAAACCATTATTTCTCTAAGATGAAGCATGCTTCACATAATACTAAATACAATTTCTCATACTTTGCCCATTTGCTTTGGGTTGATTCTAGACAACTTGAGATGAATGCGATTCTGATGACTTCCCTGCTGTCCCTTTTTCAAACACAGGCATTTTATTTTAATTTTAGGCAATGTCTCTTTCCTCTCCAGTCAGCACAGTCGGATCACCCGGGGCCTTTTAAGGGTGAACTGAAAAGGTTTTATAAATGAACAATGAAAGAATGATCCCCCAATACGTGAGTCAATTTTAACAAATACAGAGTATTGTCTTTAAAAGCAGGGCCGGCTCCAGACCCCAGCGCGCCAAGCGTGCGCTTGGGGCGGCATGCCGCGGGGGGCGTTCTGCCTGTCGCCGGGAGGGCGGCAGGCGGCTCCGGTGGACCTCCCGCAGGTGTGCCTGCGGATGCTCCACCGGAGCCGCGGGACAAGCGGGCCCTCCGCAGGCACATCTGCAGGAGGTCCACCGGAGCCGCTGGACCGTGCTTGGGGCGGCGAAATTCCTAGAGCCGCCCCTGTTTAAAAGCCACATTTGAATTCAAACACCAAGATGTGTGTTTAACTAAATGGAGTACCTGTGTGATCTTACTGTTATAATCCTCATCTTTCCTTCCCCCTTCACCATCTACTGGTTGTTATCCTATACATGGTATCTTTTCTTATTTGATATTTTATGCTCCTCGGAGAAGGGACAATGTCTTTCTCTGTGTGTTGTACAGCACATATTATTTTGGCACTAACATAATAAATGACATCTCAGGACAGACTGCTGTACTGTCAGTAGGTGTGACAGAATTCTGTTGTGAGGTTTAACAACATCTTCAAATTTCAGTGGCACAAAGAAATAGTTAAATAAATATTAAACAAAAATGGGGAGAATGTGGGTGCAAATTACATGCAAGCCAGTTCTAAGAAAATTACTTATGGACAAGTAAGAATGGACATAAATTAGAAACATTTAAGTAGGATATGGATTAGCCAGGCTATGAGTCTAAATAGCAACACGTTCCTCACCTTCAATTAGTTATTTCAAATTCTTCCTGAGTGTGAAGTTTAATATTTTATAGTATACCCAAAATATTTATTAAAATTTAATTGGGCAGGGCACAAAATTAAGACAAACTAGGACTTTTTATACTCACCCAAATAAAGGAGAACTTGCTTTCCTTTAAAATCCACAATATTTCTTTCAAGCATAGAGGTTTTGCTAACAGTGATGTCTTTTCTTGCCAAATACTAAGGTGATTATATTCTACCTACCTAAAAATGAGTGACACCACATCTCTGCCATGTATACTTTTATATACCCTGGTACGTGGTTTTCAATTTTTACTATCTAAGGATCTTATTTTTATTACTATCTAACAAAGTGCTACTGTGACAGCTAGCTAGTTTAGCACTTATACGGTCTCATTAGTGTTGTTACTGAAGCCCAGATTCTCAAAGATATTTTGCTGCTGATTTCAATGGGAATTTTGCACCTGAATAGCTTTGAGTATCTGGGCCTGACTGCCTTCCAAACACTAATGAACTTATCCTCAGAAGGAAATTTGGAATGTGAGTGATTGATGTGTATTTGCTCTAGAGATAGCATGGAGCCCTTTAAGAGCAGATGAAAGGACCAAGTGATGCTCTCTTGCCCACACACCTTCCAGTTCTAGTCAGAATCTAATGAATTGTTAGAAGAGCACAGTTTCCAGCAGTTCTGGATTTTACACTCCAACCCATGTATCTTCACTATGTTAAAATAAGGCAAAAGTAAAAAATGTATTTACAGAACTAGAGCAGAGACTTTCCAATCCCTCATGTTGAGGTCTTCTGGAAGGAAGCCTGGAATGCCACCTACATCTCCTACCTCTGTTCCAATCAGCCCCATATCCTATGTCAAATACAGCACCAAACGGATAAAGTTTGCTAATAATTTCAAAGCCCTCTAAACAGAACAGATGCCACCCTCATTGCCGAGAATCCTAACTGTGTCTGGTGCCAACCAACGTTTTTTCCTGTGTGTGTTTTCCTATGCCTAAAACCGGGTTTCAGCTGGAAATACCATGAACGACAAACTGCTCAATGATTTGATTAAGAATAACTCAAAAATAACCCAATGTAAGATAACTAAATTTACCCAAAATTTCACCCTCAACTTGAGACCAAATATGAGATTTCAGGGTAATGGATTTTTTTTCATAAAAGCTGGCAATGTCTGAAAATAAAGATTAATAATACAAGTGCCTTTTTCAGCCTCAGTGTTACAATATAATGACACATACCAAAGCTGTTTTACAGATGTGGATGTTTTCAGGGGGACCCGGGCATCTCGGACTACATTCTAATAAATGACTAGTGGTTTTGGATGCCTTACTTTCTGTGTCCAAAGTGACATGTCTTGGAGGGGCCTGATTTTGAAAAAGGAGCTGAGTTCCCACCATCTGGAAACAAAGCCATTTTAAGGTGTCTTAAATTGGACACTTAAAATCCCAAACACCCCACCTAACTAGCCATTTAAAAAATTTAGGCCAAGATATAATTTTGAGTAGCTCAAAGCACTTCCCCTCAAGAGACATACACTGTTTCCATAAGAAGAAAGTTACAACTGGGTCAACTATTCTTTCTTATCAAACTGCAAATTACAAAATACAGTGAGAACCCACAGCAAGTCAAGTTTTTCAGGGGCATTATCACACTACAGTGTTACCAGGAGATTTCATAGAAACTCTCAGCTGCTGACTGTGCAGTTATTATCCCTTGTCATACAGAAAATACATATCCAATTCCTAGGGAAACATTTAATTCTTTACAGACAATATCATAACTCATGGTCCATGTTAGGAATGTGTGGAGAAAGAGAACCCTGCCTCCATGATAGTGGTGGTTCTAAGAGCTGATATGGCTGATTCAGTCAGAATTCCTCTGCGGGAGCACACATCAGAGTGGGAGCTGCAATACAGGGTGCAATATATGCCTTACGATGGGAGCTCTGCTCTCCCTTGCTTCCACTCCTTTCCGGTCCCTTTAGGTAGCGTTTGTACTTGAACCTGGGGAGCACAAGGCCTGTGACAAGCCCAAGCAGAAGTGCAGAGGGATGGGAAAAGGCTCCTTGCATCCTTCTCTACTCTGTGAACTCTCTTGCAGGGCCAGCAACAATATTGCCCTTTACTTGTATTGTAACTTTGCATATTTCCGAACTTACCATACACAGTGTACTGCACTATGAAGCGGGGCTGGTTTGGGCACTTTTGGTGTTGAGTAATACATGATCCACAACTTATCAATCTACCATCCTTGTAATGATGCACTCTTTCTCCAAACATTGACTCATGGAGTGGTGCCTCTTACTGTATGTTGTGCCATTAATGTCTATATACAGAAGAGGGTGGCTAGTACATTGAATTTCTCAAGCCTGGAATTTCTCAAGCACGTGACAGCACCAGCACAGTCCATAGGAATATTCATCTTATTCCCATTTTTCTGTCTCAAATATCTATTTTAAAAAATTAATTGAGTGGGTTCTTGCACATCCACAACATCCAGTCTGTTACTCTCGTCACATTGTAGTCATTTACTTTAAAAAATCCATGTTAATTAAATCTATCCTTAAATAAGAAACTACCTGAATGATCACACTAAAATAGTTCATATGAGTTCATCTAGCCAGCCATCGGATGGAACAATTGCTCTACTTAAATAATGCTAAACCATTTTTTTCTTTTACTGAATAAATAACGTGAACAAATAACGTGAACAGTCTCAATTTGAACTACTTCTCTTAAAAACAATGTACAAATGTAAGGGCAAATCCAACAAGGTACAGCAAGGAAGAAGCACAGTGTTTGAATCCATAAGTTTATAACATTCTGCAAAAACTACTAATTTTAACAAATAAAAAAATCAATTATTTGAGCAATAGACAAATGTCAGAACTCTGCTTTTATTTACACCCGTGCAGCTTCATTAACTTCAAGGGAATAAACAAAGGCAGAAACGAAGACAGGTAAGTCCTTGTGTTGAACCTCTGCACAAGGGTGAATTTCGCCGTCAGGCCCTGCTGTTGGAAGTTGTATCTAATGGGTATATTGCTGACTTCAGTAAGGTGCATGAGAACAGGTGTCTCCTCACACAAAACAAGGCACAGAAGTGGAGTCTACGTGTTTATGACTTTAAATTGATTGGTTTTAAAATGTGTAAGGCACCTAGAATCCCAGACAGGCCTTATAAAAGTGAATGGAAATAAATACAACCACGCAGTTGTAAAAACACAAAGCAACTGTGGAGATTGAGAATAACTTGGAGTTTTCATGTGGAAACAATGGCACATGGCCAGTTTAGAATCCCAGAGTCTCCCAAAGCAGATTTTGAATAGGCATAATTCAGAAACAGATGAATAAACAGTAGTTATATGAATATTTGACCAATTCAAGTGTGGAGGAGGGATTCCTTGATGAGGAAAGGAGTGTTCCCTTGAGATTTGAAACCACTGGATAGAACTGAAAAAGCCCATGTTATTATTTATTATTTAGTTATAAGTCTATTCTAAAACTTTAAAATGAAAAGCTTATACTAAATCAGTTTAAAAAATATCTTATTCCAAAAAATAAGAAACATTTTTATGAGTTGGCTCTGTAAAAAACAGAGAATTTTCCTGCCACTTCACCAACAACAGAGTCCAGACAAGACTGACTTACTACACAGCCAAAGTTAAGAGCAAGTTTCTATTGGCTAAGTTAGAACTGATGTATGCCAAAATGTATGCCAATGAGTACATTTTAAACAAGAAAGTCCAATTTTGGCTTGAGAACCACATAATTTTTATTTATATCCAGCCACACATACAAAGAAGAATTCCCCACACAAGTCATAATTATCTCAGGTATTGAAGAAGTGAATGCACTGCTTTTTGGAGGGCACACTCTTAGGGTGGCAAGCCAAAAACATAACCATCAACTTGTACCCTCTCAGATTGTTTAATAAATGAGTACATGGAGTTGAAGGTGAGAATGGGAATTTATGATCATGTAGCCTACATAACAGAGATTACAAAATTTCACCCAGTCACTCCTGTATCAAGACCAGAAACTTTTGGGGAACTCGAGTATAGCTTTTAGAAAGACATCCAATCTTGTTTGAAAGACTTAAATACACCAACTCCTTATCTGGGCCTCTCTGTAGTTACTATGGTCCATAATGGCCATTATGTGGCAACACTTTGGAAGAAGGCACAGGTTTTTTCTGTGCCTGTAATGCAGTATATTAGAGTTGCCTTCACCCTTCTATCTTGTTTGACATGCCAGACACCTTCATTCCCAATAAGTAGGACAGCCAGCAACTGCCCCAGATAGCAGATAGCAGTTTCCTGGTTTATTTTGACTGAAAGTGCAGATGCACACTGAAAAAGTATTGCAAAAATGGCACGGAGCAGGAGGGTTTCCATTATGATTGTGTCTAACACTTCTTGCTCACTTTCCAATTGGAAAAAATAGTTGTGTTAATTGCCAATCCTGCAAACTCATCCTGGAATCTGAAAGTCAAAATGAGTTCTTTCCTGCTTGCATACCACCATATTGGCACCCCCTCCCGCCACAATCTGGCACCTGAGGCAGCCGCCTCAGTTCGCCTCATGGTAAGGCCAGCCCTGGATATTCTTCTCAGATTAGGTGGATTTCCTTTTCTTTGTGGTTCTCAACACACGTCTCCTTGAATGCACTAACTTAGGCCAGCATGAGGTACTGAGCATCTTATGTCAGGTGCTACTGTCAGGGAGATTAAAATTCATACCAAGGGCCTCTTTATTGTTCAATGCCACTGGCCAAAGAAGATAAGCATTCGTTTGACATAAATAAAAATAATGTTTAGGATAATGGTGGGCATCTGTCAGCAGACCAAAGAAAACCAAGTTCAGCAAGTAAAAGCAGGAATATAATCTGGTCATTCAAAAAAGCCATCTGGTTTAAAATTAATCTGGTTTAAAACGAAGTAGGTGGAAACCTCAGGTCACATCCACACACAGACAGACAGACAGACACACACACACACACACACACACACACACACACACACACAAGAACCTGATTAACAACTGCAACTAAACTTGGTTGCCACTCAACTCTGTTCTTACATGGTATAGCCCAGATTGCATGGATGGGACATAATCACGTTATAATGGGATTCAGAACCCTATCCCAGTTGTTAGGAACAAGCTTGAACTTCAACCAAATTTAATGACTGTTTTAGGTGTGGTTGGTTTTAGCCTGTAAATGAGGTCTTAGCTCGGTAGCATGTAGCATACTTTCATAATGAGGTTCTAACACGATTTCCAGTCAAACAAATCTTTATTCAGAGTGGTCAAGGAAATTTCCAATAATAGTAGTTAATCATGGTTAGAATTATTATAGTTCTTCTCCTACTTTGGCTAGAGTAAGTATACACATAATTAATACCTAAATCTTCATGTGAAAGGTGGTGCAGTAAAATTGTGCTGTGTATGAGGAAAGAGGGTGCATTAATCCATTTGCAATTTGTTATAGGAAAGGCAAGTGAGAAAATGGTGTATTTATAAGAAAAACTTTAGCACTAACCTGCCGCAGCATGGCTTTAAATGCCATATGCCTTAATCTTATTGTTATGATTTCTCCTGACCTCCCATAAAGGAATCTCTGCAAGAAGAAAAAAACAGTAGTGCCTCATATCTTTGAATTTTTACTACTTGTAATTTAAATGGCAGTCTGATGCTATTTATACATCGAGTGCAGTCATTTATTACAAGCATAGCACAAAATGGTGAGATGTGAATATAAAATAAAAAAAAACAACCACAGCTGAACAATACAGCTGCAGAACCAGACAGACATTCCCCCATCCCGTCATTCCATGATCACTCAGCTGCCAACTTTAAATCCACAGCTGATTAAAGCAGTTACTAGAGTGCAAACTGCTGTTCCAACCAATTGTTTTATTGATTATGAGAGTTTACCTGCAAAACTCAAGTGATAAAGCAAAAACCACCTATAACAGCAAATGTGACAGAGAAAATGTTAGCTTCATGCCGGATCTTCTCCCAATCATCTTTTATTGAAAAGATCTGCAAAAATAGAAGGAAAAACATCCAAATATTTTGTTAGCCAGCCTATTAATAGATGCTGTATAACACTATATAGACTAGAATGGAGTTTCTTACATACTTGGGGAAGAAGAGAGGAGAGCATTTATATGAATGAATATTTCAAGGTTAAAATTAACGAGGACTAAGGGTTACATTTTTAAAAGCCTCACATGGACTTTTCTGCCTCACACTCACTCCCCTCCTGCTAGTCATGGCGCTGTACCTCTGCTGCCTGGCTACAGAGAATTACCTTTGTTCAGACCTTTACCCACTGGTGTCAGACACTGCAGTAATGATTGTGCCCATTCCCTGGCTTTGGAACGCTGACACAGCACTGAAGTCAAAATTAGAAGGAATGAAAAAAGCAATCTTGTTAGCAACTGGTTGGTCAGTAGCTTCCTAATAGAAGTTGGCCCTCTGATGCAATCAGGAAACCTTTTTTCTTGATGATATTCCAATAGGCATAATCTTTCAGGAACAGGAGCACTACAAGAGGCCCTATTTCACCCTATTCAGCGCAGAAAGACCCCCATCCACATTAGAGAGAGGAAAAGAAGGTGTGAGCCAGCGATTAGCCCTGGCCAAGATAATTTAGTTGGGGTTGGTCCTGCTTTGAGCAGGGGATTGGACTAGATGACCTCCTGAGGTCTCTTCCAACCCTAATATTCTATGATTCTATGATGAAACTACATGAATGGGAACTTCTCGGTTCTACAACATGCTCCAACAATCATATCCTCTGTGGCTTTGGACAACTCACATCTCTCTGCCTCGGTTTGTGTAAAATGGGGATAATCCTTCCTTCCTTCCTTCCTTCCTTCCTTCCTTCACAGATAAGTTGTGAGGACTCATTCATTAATATTCATAAAATGCTCTGTGAATGGGAAAAAGTGCAATATAAATACTAAGGATTAATATACTACAGAGAAACTATGTTAGCCAGAACCATTTTCAAATAGAAAGATGTAAACATGGTATTCCCATGTTCTGAATTGTTTTACAAACCATGTTTATAATCTGCTTATGTTGGGCGCTCAGTGACCCAAGAAACAGTGGTGAAACTACGCTAGTATATGTTTTTGAAGAACTATGTATAAAAATGATTCTAACTCCCCTGATTTCACTGACGTGTACATAGGGCCAACGGTAACAACCAGGTCAACTTAAGTAGCCTCCTTCTACAATTACATTACGGAAAGGTCAGTACTGCACTTACTGTTATAATTTTAGCAAATATGATGGAAAAGATAGGGTGAAATTCTTCACTAATAACAGCAGTTAGTGTCCCCAGTGCAATGAAAGGCCACTTGGACTTGCTTATTCTAAAAAGCTTGAGGAAAGAAACTTTGGGAAGGTGTTCCTGGAAAAGAAAAACAGATTAAAATCAGATCTTTTATTTTTGTCAAATACAATTCAATTTTACATTTTTAAGAGAGCTGAGCTGCTTTATAGTACTGTCAGGGTTCCCTCCCCACTCTGAACTCTGGGGTACAGATGTGGGGACTCGCATGAAAGACCCCCTAAGCTTATTTCTACTAGCTTAGGTTAAAAACTTCCCCAAGGCACAAATCCTTCCTTGTCCTTGGATGGGTACTGTCACCACCACCAAGTGAATTAGACAAAGATTTAGGAAAAGGACCACTTGGGGGGATATTTTGTGGAAACAGGAACTCCAAGTCCCTTCACCCACCTTCCTGGGCAGGCTTGAAAATAATATACCAACCAAATAGGTAACCAAGGTGAGCACAGACCAGACCCTTGGGTTTTTAGGACACTAAAAACCCAATCAGATTCTTAAAAAACAGAATTTTATTATAAAGAAAAAAGTAAAAGAAGCACCTCTGTAAAATCAGGATGGAAGGGTAATAAGATTCGAAAGACAGAGGATTCCCCTCTAGGCCAAATTTTAAAGTTACAAAAAAACCAGGAATAAACCTCCCTCTTAGCATAAGGACAATTCACAAGATAAAACAAAAGATAAACTAATGCATTTCCTTCCTATTACTTACAACTTGTAATCTTAGATGGTTAGTTCAGGTATGGCTTTGGGAGATGTATTTTCCCTGCCCTGATTCCTCGCTGACCTGGAGAGAACCCACAGAGAGACAAAACAAAAACCTTCCCCCACAGATTTGAAAGCATCTTCTTCCCTCATTGGTACTTTTGTTCAGGTGCCAACCAGGTTATTTGAGCTTCTTAATCCTTTACAGGTAAAGGAGGGATTTTATGCTACCGTTAGCTGTAAATTCATGACAGGTGCCTACAAGAAGAGTTCAGTTTAAGAACCCTGGACTAATAGAGAACAAGGCAGGTAAATGGAATGACTACAAGTGGCAGGACTGGCAAAAATCCATTCTAAAAACACTCTGGAATACTCTTAACAGCAAACTTTACATGGATAATTATACTTTGTACTTACAATCAGTAGCACCTTTCACTCAAGAATCTCAAGAAGCTCTACAAAGGAGGTTATGTATTACCTATATTTTATAGATGAGGAAATGACACATTCAGAAGTGAAGTGATTTGCTGAAAGTTGTACATTGAATCAGTGATTCAATTTTAGGAAGAGGACACAGTCCTCTTGACTCTCACTGAAATCATTTTTGATGTACACCACCTTTCAGAAATGTTCTGATCTCTCTGGAAGAATTGTGCAGGTTTACCACTGAACTGCTGAAGCTTTTTAGGATGAAAACAAAGACCCACAAACCAAACAACCAAAACCAAACCAAAACAAAAAAATCTCGACTACGCTACAGTAAACCATTACCTCTTCAGGTGCAGCTTCTTCTTCAGCCTCTTTTTGTGGAACATGTTTTGAGCTTGCTCTTTTGGAAATCAACCCATTGATGGGGAACACTTCTTCGTGATCTTTTAAGGTAATAGTTTCTGTTGATTCTTCATGGTCTTCTGTTTTAATAGACTTTAACACAACATAAATTCAGTCACAAATACATCCAAAAGGTCAGTGTAGTTGCATTAGGTAGACTTAGGGTGACCAGATGTCCTGATTTTATAGGGACTGTTCCAATTTTGGGGGCTTTTTCTTATATAGGCACCTATTACCCCCCACCCCCTGTCCCAATTTTTTACACTTGCTATCTGGTCACCCTAGGTAGACTCCACTTCCATTTGCAGTTTCATGTAGGTTCTGTGAGACCCTGACTGCTATTTTGGATTTAGTCCTCTGAATTTGCTACTCACACCCTTATTTGGAGAAACATAAGAACATTTCTCCTAGTTATTGGATTCTCACTCCTCACGTCCTGAACTCCAGCTACAGGCATCTTCTGTGTTCTCTACATATTTACACAAAAAGCTAACATTTTGTGCCAAGCATTAAGGAAGCCATGCTCACTTTCTTCCAAAGAGCCTAATCCTGTGCAGTTAGTCCTGTGAGCTTCCATTGACTTCCATGAGAAATGAGGCTTCTCTGCCTCTTTCAGAAGTGGGCCCAAAAGGTTGTAAGCAAACAATACATTCAAAAATACTTTGACATATTGTTTTAATTCTGTTTTTCAAATGGTTTGCAAAACTCTTGAGAATACATGTGTGTTCTCCCATTTTAGGCTGAAATCCTGGCCACATTGAAGTCAGCGGCAAAACTCTTATTGACTTTGATAGAGGGAGGATTTCATTCCTAGTATTTGGAAACAATTTCTTCTGAATTTCCTTCTAGTTTATCTTCCCATGTTGAGATATTGATTATTTTATATATGGTTTTGTAATTTCATAGGTATAGATAGATCCCCTTTTAGGCCCCAAACCAAATCAAGCCAACAGAAAGGAATATAGAAGCTTGAGCACCAAGGACAAGTTAATTAAAACTATCCTCCCTGTATCTCTATGTGAAAAGTTACAAGGACAACTTGCTAATTGTATTAGCACAGCCACAGACAAAGAGTCTGTTCGAGGAGGTAATAAGAGTTGCCATCTGCTGATTAATTATCACTTCAAACAAACATCAGCATGATGAAGCGATTCCCATAGACTTGTATAAGGACAAGATCCTATAAGAACAGAACCAAAAACTCAGGGACTTTAAGTCTGGTTCGGCAACCACCCTCCAGGAGCATCAGATGCGCATCTGACAAGGACTCGGCTCCATCCTCGTGTGCAGGCTACCTGGCCAGTACTCTAGGCTGGTAACTATAACAATTCTGCAGAACTTGTATAAATAAGTATGTAAATTAATAAGGAATAGTAGTGAAATAATATTGAACTGCATATCCTGATTTATCTCTCTTTCTCTGTATTTACAATAAACACGGCATTTTGCCTTATCCCTCTTATAAGATCCTGTTGGTATTATTTTATTAGTATTATACCAGCACTCCCAGAGTATCAAAGTGGGTTGATTCTGAATTGCACAGATGAAAGAATCCATGACAGTACAACAGTTCTAAAGTATAGCATATAAGAAAGTTTCCTACTGATATGGTTTAAAACACTATTTCCAGGGTCAGAGCAGGCCATACTCGTTTTGAAACTGTTTTAAAAACAAACAAACAGTAAAAGAACCAAAAAGAGCCACCGTGGCTTAACAACCATGTAAAAGAAGCAGTGAGAGATAAAAAGACTTCCTTTAAAAAGTGGAAGTCAAATCCTAGTGAGGCAAATAGAAAGGAGCACAAACACTGCCAACTTAAGAGCAAGAGTGTAATAAGAAAAGCCAAAGAGGAGTTTGAAGAACGGCTAGCCAAAAACTCCAAAGGTAATAACCAGTGGTGAGCTGGAGCTGGTTCCCACAGGTTCCCAAGAACCGGTTGCTAAGATTAGACCTCCGTGGAGAACCGGTTGTTAAAGGGCCAGAGAATGGGCAAAGAACTCTGGCCTGCAGGCCAGACCATCCTTTTGCTCCCAGGATTCCCAGCTGGGGAGGCTGAGGCTCCCCCGGCCATTCCCCCACTTCCCCCCAGCTGCAGCGTGGCCAGCGGCCAGCATCAGCTGGGCAGCTCAGCTGAGCTCCGGAATCGTCCTGCTGCCACTTTTTGAGAGTCCCGGCAAGGTGTGTGGGGGGGTTCTGCTGCAAGCTCCAGGGCTGGCCAGAGGGGAGGGGGCAAGTTTAGCAATTGGCCTGGGCCCTGCAGGGGCCCGTGGCCCCATGAGGATGTCTCGCCCCAGCCACCCCACGCAGAGCTGCAGCATGGCCAGCAGCTGGGCAGCTCAGCTGAGCTCCTGAGTGTCCTACTGCTTTGAGCTGCCGGCAAGGTAAGGGGGGAGGGTGCTGCAAGTTCTAGGGTTGCTGGGGGGCAAGTGAGGCAATTTGCCCCAGGCCCTGCAGGGGCCCCCGAGCCCATGGGTATGTCTCTCCTGGCCCCTCCCCCGCTCCCCCCACTTAAATCGGAACTTTTTATAGGGAACCGGTTCTTAAGATTTTGGCAGCTCATCACTGGTAATAACAAAATGTTTTGTAAGTACATTAGAAGCAGGAAGCCTGCTAAACAACCAGTGGGGCCCCTTGACGATCGAAATACAAAAGGAGCGCTTAAAGACAATAAAGTCATTGTGGAAAAACTAAATGGATTCTTTGCTTCAGTCTTCACGGCTGAGGATGTTAGGGAGATTCCCAAACCTGAGTTGGCTTTTGTAGTTGACAAATCTGAGGAACTGTCACAGATTGAAGTGTCACTAAAGGAGGTTTTGGAATTAATTGATAAACTCAACATTAACAAGTCACCGGGACCAGATGGCATTCACCCAACAGTTCTGAAAGAACTCAAATGTGAAGTTGCGGAACTATTAACTAAGGTTTGTAACCTGTCCTTTAAATCAGCTTCGGTACCCAATGAGTGGAAGTTAGCTAATGTAACGCCAATATTTAAAAAGGGTCTAGAGGTGATCCCGGCAATGACAGACCGGTAAGTCTAACGTCGATACCGGGCAAATTAGATGAAACAATAGTTAAGAATAAAATTGTCAGACACATAGAAAAACATAAACTGTTGAGCAATAGTCAACATGGTTTCTGTAAAGGGAAATCGTGTCTTACTAATCTATTAGAGTTCTTTGAAGGGGTCAACAAACATGTGGACAAGGGGGATCCAGTGGACATAGTGTACTTAGATTTCCAGAAAGCCTTTGACAAGGTCCCTCACCAAAGGCTCTTACGTAAATTAAGCTGTCATGGGATAAAAGGGAAGGTCCTTTCATGGATTGAGAACTGGTTAAAAGACAGGAAACAAAGGGTAGGAATTAATGGTAAATTCTCAGAATGGAGAGGGGTAACTAGTGGTGTTCCCCAAGGGTCAGTCCTAGGACCAATCCTATTCAATTTATTCATAAATGATCTGGAGAAAGCGGTAAACAGTGAGGTGGCAAAGTTTGCAGATGATACTAAACTACTCAAGATAGTTAAGACCAAAGCAGATTGTGAAGAACTTCAAAAAGATCTCACAAAACTAAGTGATTGGGCAACAAAATGGCAAATTAAATTTAATGTGGATAAATGTAAAGTAATGCACATGGGAAAAAATAACCCCAACTATACATACAATATGATGGGGGCTAATTTAGCTACAACGAGTCAGGAAAAAGATCTTGGAGTCATTGTGGATAGTTCTCTGAAGATGTCCACACAGTGTGCAGAGGCGGTCAAAAAAGCAAACAGAATGTTAGGAATCATTAAAAAGGGGATAGAGAATAAGACTGAGAACATAGTATTGCCCTTATATAAATCCATGGTAAGCCCACATCTCGAATACTGTGTACAGATGTGGTCTCCTCACCTCAAAAAAGATATTCTAGCACTAGAAAAGGTTCAGAAAAGGGCAACTAAAATGATTAGGGGTTTGGAGAGGGTCCCATATGAGGAAAGATTAAAGAGGTTAGGACTCTTCAGCTTGGAAAAGAGAAGACTAAGGGGGATATGATAGAGGTATATAAAATCATGAGTGATGTTGAGAAAGTGGATAAGGAAAAGTTATTTACTTATTCCCAGAATACAAGAACTAGGGGTCACCAAATGAAATTAATAGGCAGCAGGTTTAAAACAAATAAAAGGAAGTTCTTCACGCAGCGCACACTCAACTTGTGGAACTCCTTACCTGAGGAGGTTGTGAAGGCTAGGACTATAACAATGTTTAAAAGGGAACTGGATAAATTCATGGTGGCTAAGTCCATAAATGGCTATTAGCCAGGATGGGTAAGAATGGCGTCCCTAGCCTCTGTTCGTCAGGGGATGGAGATGGATGGCAGGAGAGAGATCACTTGATCATTGCCTGTTAGGTTCACTCCCTCTGGGGCACCTCTGGCATTGGCCACTGTCGGTAGACAGATACTGGGCTAGATGGACCTTTGGTCTGACCTGGTAGGGCCGTTCTTATGTTCTTATGTTATGTAACAGTTTTCTAAAATACAGCTTAAAAACAGCCTAGTTTTATCTATTGGCCATTCTTAAACTGTGTTGTTAACAGGAGTGGTTTTAAAACCATGGTAACATGAATGGTATGAAAAAAACTGCTTTAAAATTGTTCCACTGTCACAACCTTAGTGCCAGTCCAGGCCTTGTCTGCATTAAACAAAACTACTAGCACGTCTCTCACAGCTGGACTAGCAATGATGACAGAATCAGGTAGATCAGCCTCTATTCTAACCCTGGATAGAGAACATGGTAGTAAAAATGCCTGTGCTCTGCCTACAGTAAGCTAGCACAATTTCTACCATTGAAGTTGCTCTGGGTGCTAGAGCAACAGTGAGGAAAAAGGCTGAAAATGGTGTATATACACACCTGCACTACAACTGTAATTGTACAAGCACCTGGTTGTCTAGCCATTAGGGGGCATCTGGATTCTGACAGATTCTGTGCATAGTGTGGATCCAACATCAAAATTAGGAAATAGAATTAGACTAGACTGTTATCTTTTCTTTGGAACCACCTTTGTGCTGTGAAAGCTTCCATCCACCCCTTTAGTTGGGATTCCACACACAGCGGTTGCCAAAGGAGCTATGCTACAAGGAAGCTGGAGGGTGGGGAAGGGGGCCTGATTTCAGCACATCCTGAGGTATCTGTGGGTTTGGGGATGCATGGGGGGAGGAGCGACATGTACGAACAGAACAATCTTGGTTTTTTGCAGGAGGCGGTGATTTGGCTTTTAGTTACCATCGTGCCTCTCACTTCTTGGCAGAGTAAAGAACTTAATGCATGTACTAGTGTATGCGTAACCTGCTTATTTTCAATAAATGAAGTTGATATGTCACAAACAAGGACTTTTACAGCAAAACTTTGGTATCTTTGTAAGGTACCTGTGCTGTTGCAAGTGAATAATATAACCCCTTTTTCTCCATAAGCTCTGAATGTGTTCCTACTTCAGCCACAGCACCATCCGCTATGGCCACTATTACATTTGCAGTCCGAATGGTGGAAAGCCGATGAGCTATTACAAGAGTGGTTCGACCTTTGCTGGCCTGTAAACAAACAACCAAATTGTCATTTGTGTCCCCTGTGGCTTGGAGATTTAGTGCAATTTACTCTAATTGGTCATATTGAGACTGTAGTTCCTCCCATCGATTTCATTTGCTAAACATCCTGACAATCCGTGAGTTTTTCCACAGCTGGCAACTAAAACCTTTCATATCCTGGTCCTGTCTCTGCTGAGCTACAGGAGACCTGCTTCCCGGCATCCACACTCAGCAAACTCAGAAAGCTTCTTTTGCTTCGCCTGATTTTCTTGTCTCTCTCTCTTTTTAATTATTCTATTCAAAATTAGAAAAGCTAAACTCTGAGCTGCTTTAGGTTATGCCATGTAGAACAGTCTCATAGGGACTGATTCCTTGCAGAGGCTCAGATGGAGCAACATGTGCTCTGGGCCTGCCCCAAAATGCCGCTGTATAGGGGTCCAGGTAGCATGAAGTTGGCTACGCTAGTCTCACACCTCCCAGGAGTTTTCCTGAACTGTGGGAGCTCTCAACTGTCTTCTTGAGGCTTCTGTAAGTGTAAGAGGCTTCAGAGTGGCATAAAGACACCCAGGATACATCTACTCTGCAATATCTCACCTGAGGCTGGCCCAGGTCAGCTGACTCAGACTCATGGGGCTCAGTCTGTGGGTCTTTAAAATTGCAGGGTAGACATTCAGGTTGGAAACCAGGCTCTGGGACCCTATGACGGGGGAGGGTCCCAGAGTTCAGGATCCAGCCCAAGCCCAAATGTCTACCCTCAGTTTTACAGCGTGAGCCCCACAAGCAAAAGTCTGCAGACATGGGCCCACTCACAGGTGTTTAATTGGTGTGTAGACATACCCTAAAAGGTACCTGGTTCACATTCATGTAGTCCCATTTGAAACAGGACTATATTAACAAGAGACACTATTAAGGGCCCAAATGCAAGCTATTCCACTGGGTAGGAAAGATAGAAAATGTGGCAAAAGACCACCTGGGCTTAACCATGAGATCTTGCATGGTGTAAAAAATAAAAAGCAGTCATATAAAAAATGGAAACTAGGACAAATTACAAAGGATGAATATAGGCAAACAACACAAGAATGCAGGGGCAAGATTAGAAAGGCACAAAATGAGCTCAAACTAGCTACAGGAACAAAGGGAAACAGGAAGACTTTTTATCAATACATTAGAACAGGGGTCGGCAACCTTTCAGAAGTGATGTGCCGAATCTTCATTTATTCACTATGATTTAAGGTTTTGCGTGCCAGTAATAGATTTGAACGTTTTTAGAAGGTCTTTATGTCTATAATATATAACTAAACTATTGTTGTATGTAAAGTAAATAAGGTTTTTAAAATGTTTAAGAAGCTTCATTTAAAATTAAATTAAAATGCAGAGGCCCCGGGACCTGAGTGCCACTGAAAATCAGCTTGCGTGCCGCCTTCGGCACGCATGCCATAGATTGCCTACCCCTGCATTAGAAGCAAGAGGAAGACCAAGGACAGGGTAGGCCCACTGCTCAGTGAGGAGGGAGAAACAGTAACAGGAAACTTGGAAATGGCAGAGATGATTAATGACTTCTTTGTTTCGGTCTTCACCAAGAAGTCTGAAGTAATGCCTAACATAGTGAATGCTAAGGGGAAGGGAATAGATTTAGAAGGTAAAATAAAAACAGAACAAGTTAAAAATCTCTTAGAAAAGTTGGATGCTTGCAAGTCACCAGGGCCTGATGAAATACATCCTAGAATACTCAAGGAGCTAACAGAGGAGGTATCTGAGCTTCTAGTTATTATCTTTGGAAAATCATGGGAGATGGGAGAGATTCCAGAAGACTGGAAAAGGGCAAATATAGTGCCCATCTACAAAAAGGGAAATAAAAACAACCCAGGAAACTACAGACCAGTTAGTTTAACTTCTGTGCCAGGGAAGATAATGGAGCAAGTAATTAAGGAAATCATCTGCAAACACTTGGAAGGTGGTAAGGTGATAGGGAATAGCCAGCATGGATTTGTAAAGAACAAATCATGTCAAACCAATCTGATAGCTTTCTTTGATCGGATAACAAGTCTTGTGGATAAGGGAGAAGCAGTGGATGTGATATACCTAGACATTAGTAAGGCATTTGATACGGTCTCGCATGATATTCTTATCAATAAACTAGGCAAATACAACTTAGATGGGGCTACTATAAGATGGGTGCATAACTGGCTGGATAACCATACTCAGAAAGTCATTATTAATGGTTCCCAATCCTGCTGGAAAGGTATAACAATTGGGGTTCCGCAGCGGTCTGTTTTGGGACCGGCTCTGTTCGATATCTTCATCAACGACTTAGATATTGGCATAGAAATTACGCTTATTAAGTTTGCAGATGATACCAAACTGGGAGGGATTGCAACTGCTTTGGAGGACAGGGTCATAATTCAAAATGATCTGGACAAATTGGAGAAATGGTCTGAGGTAAACAGGATGGAGTTTAATAAAGACAAATGCAAAGTGCTCCACTTAGGAAGGAACCATCAGTTTCACATATACAGAATGGGAAGAGACTGTCTAGGAAGGAGTAGGGCAGAAAGGGATCTAGGGGTCAGAATGGACCAGAAGCTAAATATGAGTCAACAGTGTGATGCTGTTGCAAAAAAAGCAAACGTGATTCTGGGATGCATTAACAGGTGTATTGTGAGCAAGACACAAGAAGTCATTCTTCCACTCTACTCTGCACTGGTTAGGCCTCAACTGGAGTATTGTGTCCAGTTCTGGGCACCGCATTTCAAGAAAGATGTGGAGAAACTGGAGAGGGTCCAGAGAAGAGCAACAAGAATGATTAAAGGTCTAGAGAATATGACCTATGAAGGAAGGCTGAAAGAATTGGGTTTGTTTAGTTTGGAAAAGAGAAGACTGAGAAGGGACACGATAGCAGTTTTCAGGTATCTAAAAGGGTGTCATCAGGAGGAGGGAGAAAGCTTGTTCACCTTAGCCTCTATGGATAGAACAAGAAGCAATGGGCTTAAACTGCAGCAAGGGAGGTTTAAGTTGGACATTAGGAAAAATTTCCTAAACGTCAGGGTGGTTAAACACTGGAATAAATTGCCTAGGAAGGTTGTGGAATCTCCATCTCTGGAGATATTTAAGAGTAGGTTAGATAAACGTCTATCAGGGATGGTCTAGACAGTATTTGGTCCTCCCATGAGGCAGGGGACTGGACTCGATGACCTCTCGAGGTCCCTTCCAGTCCTAGAGTCTATGAATCTATAAAACATGAACTAGGTATCTTTTAAAGGGCAGTTAGAGCACAACACTTTACCATGTTTCACAAATCACATCCCTTTGGTGCACTTTGCCAGTGCAATGTAGACAAATCGTTCGTCAGTGCTGAGGATCTATTTTTTGGAGTGACATGCAGTGGAATAACAATCAATGCACACTTCTTTGGCAGTGCACATCTCTATGAAAAGCATTAACTAGAAGGTATCAAGATTTACACACCCAAAAGATTAACAATACCCCATTTGGCATTTTTGTTAGCATTGGTCTGATGATCTGAAAGTACAGAAATATTTATTGTACCAATTCAGATGTTTGTGTATTTAAAATTGATTTTCAAGAAACAGACAAGATGTTGATTCTAAAAGTTCTAACAGTGACAAATTATTTGCCAAAGGGCAAATGTTGCCCTCAACGATTTGCACCCTATTTACAATCTGGTGGTAGCCAATGGGTTTGCATGTGCATCAGGGCAACTTTTGGGCCCCATAACCACATAACAATACATTCATTATATCTTAGTGATTTAGACCCCAGTCTTGCACTGAGGGCTTACCCGTACAGAGCCTCACTGCAGGATTGGGCCCTGGTCAGAGTTACCATGTGGTACTGTTGTTCCCAATGGGGCTACAGCATTGTTACAGCTGAACAATGGGCAGCATTTGGCAGTAATTGAGTAAATCACCCCTGTCATTGCAGTACAATAATAATCTTATTCATCTCTTCCTTGTTTTGAAAGAAAATATATTTGATTGAAGAAGATGGAAGTAGAGGTTGTGTCAGTAACCCAGCATTTACCTTTTCCAGTGCGGCTTGGACTACTGACTCACTTTCGGTATCCAGGGCAGATGTGGCCTCATCTAACAAGAGAATTTTAGGGTTGCGAACCAAAGCTCAAGCTATGGCTATTCTCTGCTTCTGGCCACCACTCATCTGTGCTCCTCTTTCTCCTACAAGGGTATTGAATTTCTGAGAAAATAGCAGAGACACCATCAGTTTTGCAGTATAGACAATTAAACACTAAACAGAGCTTGATCCACAGTCCATTGAAGTCTATGGAAAGACACGCCACCCCCCAACCTTGATTTCAATGGACTTTGGATCAGGCCTACAGTGAGAGCAAGATAATTGTGTATTACGGGAGCACCCTAGAGAAATGAAAGCTAAGGTTATATATTGTCTGATCCCCAGAGTGCAGGACACAAATCCCATTTGAAATGAAATCTACACAAGTCATTTTCAGTAGCAAAAATGTTCCCACAAGTAGGTGGACATGGAATTTTTTCAGATGGGGTACTAAGGACCAGAGGGGCAGCCCAAGGCGATAGAGGGAGTTTCTGCTTGATCTGGTACTGGAACACAGGTTTCTGATGTGAAAGACCCAAATCTTATTCACTCAGCCACAGCACCCCTCAAAAAATACATGTCAGATCTGCTGCCCTGATTCAGCCAGGTACTGAAGCACCTGCATAACTTGAACCACTGGGGTGACAAGATAGCAAGTGTAAAAAATCGGGCTTGGGCTAGGGGGGTAATAGATGCCTATGTAAGAAAAAGCCCCCTATAAAATCGGGACATCTGGTCACCCTATGAAGCATGTAAGTAGTTCTATTGACTGTGAGGATACTCATGTGCCTGAAGTCATGCACATGCTCAAGTGCCTTATTGAACTGGTGCCTTTGTGCCATAAGCTATTACTGATCACCACCTTATATGCCTAAAAATACAAATTTTGAATGACACTGCAAATTCCACTCTTGGCCACACGGTGGCTGTAAAAAACAATGTTTTGTGCTTACATTTATCAGCTGCTGCTGAGTTTTGGTTACCATATTCTGTGATTTTGCAGAGGGGCAGCTGTCCCTCAACTTGGGGCTGAGATTGAAGGAAAGACAACCATAGTTCTTACTTTTAAGATGCATTTATATCAGAGTCATCCATGCTTCCAGCTTTTGGATTCACAGTTATCCCTCCCCTGACCCCAGCCTAGATTTGTTTCCATTTCCTTAGATGTCTGTTTCAGAGAATTTAGAGAAACATTGCAATTGCTGGAAATTCCTTCTGTCACACACACACAAAAAATGGTTTCTTTTATGGTCATATCTCAATATCTCACTTTATTTCAGTTCATTTCTAAGAATGCAGGTTATTTTAAGTACCATACTTACATCAGGAAACTCCATGATAAAATCGTAAGCATTTGCTTCTTTTGCTGCATTCTCAATTTCTTCATCAGTTACATCCTCTCGACCATATCTTATAATGTTTCTAATTGTTGTCCCAAACAGAACAGGTTCCTGACTGACCACACCAATGAATTCTCGGTAACATCTCAGATTAAGGGACTTTATGTTGTGTCCATCCACTGTGATCTAAAGAAAGAAAAAGACTATGAGAGCCTGAGGTTGTATATTATTATTTTTCTTCTTATTTTGTATTACTGTAGCACCTAGAAACCCTGGTCATGGACCATGACCGCATTGTGCTAGGTACTGTTCAAACACGGGTCAAAAAGACACTCCTGTTCTTGAATCTTTCTAAACCTACAGATGTTTAGGACAAAATCTTCCCATTCGGTTTGTTAGGGCAGATTTAGGATTCATGAGAAAAGTGAGGATTTATTTTTGTTTCAATGAAGAAATAGTCCTTGGCCAGATGTTTCCATACACCAAGTGGAGATTTGCCTCTGCCAGCACCACATCTGCAGTAAGGCCAAAGTAAAGGGAAAAGGAAGGGGCCCTCAATCTGAATCCTTCCATCCCTTACATAGTGTTGGCTGGAGATATTTTTCATTTTTGCAGGAGAGGAAAACTTGAAACCAGCAGAGGCCATTTCTGCTTATCAATCGTATGGTATTATGGTTTCTTGACACACACCCTATGTGGGATTGTTGTGCATGAGAGTGTGAGAAACTGACATGCAAGTTCCAAGGTTGAGGCTAGTTCTTATCTGCTGGTAGGCAGTAAACAGGATAATAAATTAGAAAGTGGGACAGAATGACAATTACCCTATGAAGTCACAGCTGTGCTTGTGTGTACCTTGTTAACCAATTAGCAATTGCTTGATTGCTTGGCCTTAATTGTATATAAGAGCATGCTGGAGAGAAATAAAGGACTTTGCTGCCAATCACACTGATTGTTGAGCTTTGTTCATGTACGCCTGCGATGCAACAAATGGTGACCCCGACGTGATTCGTATCGAATGAAAGTGTCGGTGGCCTGACCCAGGCGGAGAAGCCCTGAGCTCAGAGGCGAGCATCCAAAAAGAGAGGCGCACCTGACCTCAGAGGTGAGCGGCTAACCCCGACGTGACTCGTATCGAGTGATGATAGTGTTGGGAGCCTGAGCCCAGAGGCGAACGGCCAGGAGCCTGAGCCCAGAGGCGGGGAGTGCTTATCCGACATGACTCGTATCGAATGATGATAGTGTCGGGAGCCTGAGCCCAGAGGCGAACGGCCAGGAGCCTGAGCCCAGAGGCGGGCGGCTGGAAGCCGCGGCGGGGAGTGCTTGAGAAGCCCCCGGACCCTGACGTGACTCGTATCGAATGATGATAGTGTCGGAAGCCTGAGCCCAGAGGCGAACGGCCAGGAGCCTGAGCCCAGAGGCGAGCGGAGGAGCTGCAGCGGGGAGTGCTGGAGAAGCCCCCAGGCGTCCGAAAAGAGAGGCGCACCTGAGCCCTGAGGAGAGCGGCTATAAGCCGCGGAGGAGAGGGGCGGCTATAAGTCGCGGAGGAAAGCGGCGGCTATAAGCCGCGGAGGAGAAGGGCGGCTATAAGCCGCGGTGGAGAAGGGCAGAGCAGCTAACGTGAGTACCGCTGTATCAGCTGAAGAAAAGATAACACAGAAGCTTTATTTGCACATTATGAACCGACAGGGGGGAAAGATTTCCCCTGCTGCACTGATTTACTTATTAAGAAGAGAGGGGGAGTTGGGGAGGCTCCTCCTGACCGGCCTTCGGGCACAGGACGAGGAGGTGCTCCGCTGGAAGCGAGCCCTGGACGGGAAGACGTTGGAGTGCACGGCGCAGGCAGAGGCTCGTGCCGTGGCCCCGGAGGTCGTTCGGACCTACAAGCAAGTAAGTTGTTTTGGCAGGAGCCTGGGGAAGGCGTCCTACGCTGGCTGGTCTGAGCCGGGGACAGTGCCGGGAAAACCGTTATGCTTCTCCGGTATGAGCAGCAACAGCTGGGTGTTCTGACACAGGCTGCACAGATTAAAAGAAGCCAAGCAGGGAAGGAGAGAGAACAAAATGATTTAACCGAAGAAAAGCTCATTCTTTTCTCGCCCCAGTCAAGGACACACATTGCTAACAGCTAAGACTTGGCGAACAGCCCAGACTAAAGAGAGCTTGACTGGGCCCAAAAAAGCTAATGAGAGCTGCAAAATCCTGCCAGGCACTAACGGAATGTGTTAGCTGTCTCCTTTCACAGGTATGGAAGAGCTGCCCAAAGATCCTAGCAGCCCTGCCATTTTTGCAACCAGGAGACTGATTGCCTGGACCCATGATTTTATTGCAAAAGACCCCTTCACATCAGGAGAATTTTTCTACTGATGATTGGCCTAATTATTTTTTAGTTTCATTGTGCTTTTAAACAGCAGGAAAAAAGGACAAGGTAACGTGCTGGTTGACCTCTCCCTTGTCCGCTGCAGCCCCCATTGTGTTATTGGATTTTTTTTTTGTTGTTTTTTGGCAGAAGCAAAATTACTACAGGATGATGTCCTGATTATTTCCCCCTTAGAAGCTGAACCACGACGGTGGTGGAAAAGAAGAGAAAACACTCACATCATTGATATTGCCAAAGTCCAGAAATTCCTGACTAAAAGGACATTGAGAACTGACCCTGGTGAAGAAACGAAGAATTGTACACTGGCAGGAAGAAATTTGGGACTCCTGCTAAAAAATGTGGTATTGATTGGATTTTGGGGTTTATTTTACAGGCTGCGCCCTGTGTTTTGGATAAAATTTTAGCATGTATTGCCCCCCCCCAACTGGATTGTAAATGATGTTACCCCCCCCCCCCGTTACTAACCCCAGTTTTTTAGAGTTTAATTGTTTTTTGTTTTTAAAGTTTGAGAAAACTCAGCCAAAAGGTTTGTTGAGTATTCTTAAGGGGGGAGTTGTGGGTTATTTAGGCATAAATTTAGGTAATTTGGGAGAATGGCTTTGAATTTATGTAACCCGAAGTACCTTTATGTAAAGTGCTTTTGTTAGCCTTATTAGATTTTTGTTAATTTTGTGTTATGTGCTGATTATTGGCTGTTGTAGATTGCTTGATATTAGATGTAGCCAATATTATAATAGATAGGTTGAATGCAGATGTTGTAATTAAAGTTATATGCATGAGAATGTAGCCCCCACGGTGGGAAAGTATAGATAATTGTTCATAGAAGAGACCAGAAGGGTAGGGGCTAGTTAAGAAGTACACCCTCCTAGCTAAATTGATAGTGGGATAAGTTAGTGTTTATGAAAGGAACGGTCTAGCAAGAGGAAAAAAGGATCGGGCCCAGGCAGGCAGGCAATAGACAGAGAACTTGGAAAGGAAAAAAGGATCGGGCCCAGGCGGCCAGGCAACAGACAATAAGCTTGGAAAACTGGTTGATAACCTTGAGGGTGTAGTTGATAGAAAAGGTAATTAACTACAAGCGAGTAATGTTAGGCAGAGTAAAAAGTTAACTCTGTGGTTGCTGGAGGGAATAGCAGTTGAATTTTGTAAAGATGCTAAAGAGAAAAGTTTTTGGTGTTTTTGAAATGTTTGTAAAAATATTTAGGCAAAGAAATTAGTTTGTAATTGTTTGGCTATGAATAATTTTGTTGCATTAGCTGAAGAATGTATATAGTGCTATGTAATTGAGATTGTATTAGGTTTTATGGGCATATAAGTGGTGATTTTTTTTTTTTAGTGTTTAATAGTAGAAGTTAATAGTAAGAATTTTAAGCTGTGATTAGCTTTGGATTTTAGAGGTAAGCTAGGAAGCAATTGTATTATTGTAAATGATTTACCTGATGAAGTAATTTCCCTGTTTTGCCTGCAAGCTATATAGGGTTTTTGGTATATTTTAAGTAATGGTTAATTGCCCAGTAGGGGTAGTTTTGTTTTTGTTTTTTAGATATTAAAGAAAATTGGTGTTAGCTGCATAGCATTTAATGTACCATGCATTTATTTATAGAGTTTAAATTTATGTTTTGTGTTTTATGTTTTGTTTTGTGGTGTTTGTTTTTCTGGCCAGAATTATTGTTGTGTTGTTAAGATTTTTATGTGGTTTATGTTGTGTTTTCTCTAGGACCCCCCCCTCCCTCAGTGTTAGTTTGATCACCTGACATTTGAGGGATGAATTGGTAACAGAAATTTGTCACAATTTGGTGAGCAGTAGAGAAGGGGGGAACCCTGCAGAATTTACACCATTTATTTGTTTTACCCTTGGTTTTTTATGTTTGTTTTGTTTGGTGTTGTTGGTGTTATATGTTGAAAATTTGCATGGTTATAGGTGAGCCCTGTAGCATAAGATATATTATTTTTTTTGTTTTGTTTTGCATGCCTTTTGCTATACAGTTTGGAGTAGTTTCTTGGATGTTTTTAATTTTTTTGTGTGTTTAAGAATAGGGGGGAGATGTTCGGTTGCATCTTCCCTATGCTGCCTTGGTGGAAAATTACAGCAGCGTGGTTACAAGAATAGAGGGATGAGATAAAGTTGTTATGAGAAAGTAGGGGAATGCCAGGTGGCCTAGCTAAGATTGTTTTTAAGGTCCCAGGTGGATTCCGGCGAAGTGGGCCCGGCGTTGGCTGATTTTGGCGCAGAGTGCCATAAATACTACGGCCTTTTGCTTGCCCCATGTTGCTGCAGTGGAAGCCCTTATTGGAAACCTGCTTTGTGGGTGTTTGCACATTGGCAGAACCCTCCTGGCCCCTTGGGCCACTTGCGTTATCTGGAGGAGGGATGTATAGGTAAAAGTAGGGCACTGCGGAAGATATTGTTACGGTTTAGTTAGGCAGCTGGTGTTTAGATTTGCTTTTAGTTTTGCTGTGTAATAGATTGTAGTAATGTGATGCTATGAGCTGGGAATGTTTTACTGTGCCTTCCCTTTTTATTATGAGAAAAGGGGGGAGGTGTGGGATTGTTGTGCATGAGAGTGTGAGAAACTGACATGCAAGTTCCAAGGTTGAGGCTAGTTCTTATCTGCTAGTAGGCAGTAAACAGGATAATAAATTAGAAAGTGGGACAGAATGACAATTACCCTATGAAGTCACAGCTGTGCTTGTGTGTACCTTGTTAACCAATTAGCAATTGCTTGATTGCTTGGCCTTAATTGTATATAAGAGCATGCTGGAGAGAAATAAAGGACTTTGCTGCCAATCACACTGATTGTTGAGCGTTGTTCATGTACGCCTGCGATGCAACAACCCTAAGGCCTGCATGAAGCATGGTGCAAGGAGGATAGACGGGAAAAGAACAACCATCATGTATCTTAAATGGGAGATCAGTCCAATGCAGGTAATCCATACGGTGAAGGAGGTAACACAAGGTTTGGCACTTTACACTTTAGCTGTGCTCAGAAATGCCCAAGAAAATTCTTTGTCTGGATAGCAAATAGGAGGGGACAGATATAAGCGTCAGGCAATCGTTGAGACCAACACCAGTCTTCTACGTGCACTCTCACAGGACTGTGCGACACTGAAGCCGGGGTGGAGTGTGCTTGGCTGTATTTTGTTACAGTGGTGTTTTTTCCCATTTCACACATGAGGGGGATCACCATTACATAGTGGCCTGGAGGACAGAGTTGTGAGAAGGTCAAGCCCAGAGACTGTCCTGACAGGACCCTGACCCATCTCTCCAAAACTTGCTTGCCAATTCACAGCACCAGGACAAGAAGTTCAGGTTCTGGAGTGAGCAGCAAGGATGGAGTAACTTAAGTATGGATAATCAGTGGCCTCACCTTCCTATGTGGTCATGTTACCTCAATCAAATTAGATACATATATGGCCCTATCAGCATGGCATATGAACACCCCTAAAGTAGTTAAGCTTAAAAAACAATAGCTTCTCTCTCCTCTCATCACATACTGTATTAAATACCATGAGACCCCAGGTCCCTTGGAGGAGTGTAGATCTGATCAGCTAGATCTACTGGAGCTAGATCTGAATAGCAGGTAGCAGGTGATTCAAACTGAGATCTGGGACCAGACTCATTGGCAAAGATTTGCCAGCAAAGGACAGATCTGCATTTAGAGGGTGCCTCCTGAATAATATTTAATAGTTAAACATTATATTTATTTCAATTCAAGGCAATATCTACCCTCCACAGGAAACCCTATAAACAACACCGTTAAGCAAGTAGGCTACCCAACATTCAGGACACCAGCCAAGTGTGTGTTTGGGTGTTCTAAATCCAAGCCCAGCATCTGCAACAAATTCCTAATGTAAAGGGTGAGGCTGCTCAGAACAGAAAACACACGACAGTATTTAAAAAGCTGCCAGTGATTTATGTAACTTCCAAGTGATCCACACTCTGAGGGCTGTAAGGCTCACTTTGTAAGAGTTAGACTTTTGTTAAATCTCCCAGCATCAGATGGGAAGAACAGCGGCTGATTGGCTCAAAATCTCGTGTATTATATTTGGGTACAATATCCCCAGCTTTGTGCTCCACTTGTCTCCTTTTTCCTTGAGGACTTGTATAGCTATAATTCTTTGTATATTACTATTTTAATACCCATGCAAACAGTACTATGCTCTAGAATGGCTGTACTCACCACTCCTTCCTGTGAATCATAAAACCTCTGAAGCAGCTGGACCATTGTGCTCTTAACACATCCACTGCTTCCAACCAATGGCACCGTTTGTCCACAGTCAATTTTCAGAGTGAGACCTTTCAAAACCTTGTGGTAGTTAAAAATAAAATAAAATGTAGAACAATCTCAAATTAATGAGATTCTGTCACTTAGGGTGACCAGAGGGCAAGTGTGAAAAATCAGTACAGAGGGTGGGGGGGAAATAGGTGCCTATATAAGAAAAAGCCCCCAATATTGGGACTGCCTATAAAATTGGGACATCTGGTCACCCTACTGTCACTAAATCCTGCCAGGTTTATCCCTGATACATTTTAAAAACGCACTCATTCCCATTGCAAAATCTGGCTCTGATCTTGTCTCATACCTCAACCATTGGAACCTGCCCTTCCTGACACCTCACATACTCTAATTTGTCCAGTGTTCTGCAGCAAAAAGTCATCTACTGACATGATTCTGACCACATTCAGTCCCTCTTGAAGTCCTTCCATTGGCTCCTGCATGCCTCCTGCATCACATTCAAGCCCCTGGGCTCACCTTTAGGACCCTGCATAACTTTGCTCCTTCAAATCTCTCTTCTCTTCTCCTCTTTAGAGGCCACACTTTTCTTGCCTCACTCAGCTCAAACATTCTATTGGCTAACAACCCCTTTTTACATTCTTCTCCAACACTCTTCTCCATGCCTTCTTTGATGTTTCCTCTCTACGCATGGAACTCAAATCAACCTCCTGACTCCAAACTGCAGTGCTTCCATCCTATCCTCTAAAGCACACAACTCTTTTAGCATAATACACAAGTAACATGCCATATTTCAAGTTGAAGTCACTGTGACTACAACACAGCACAGAATAGGTGTTTCTCCTACCTGGACATCTGGTCTTGAAGGATAACTGAATTGTACATTAATAAATTCAAGAGTTCCCTTTATGTGACAGAGTATGTGTCCATCTGAAGAAAAACTATCTATAGACATGCATCCAACGAAGTGGGTATTCATCCACGAAAGCTCATGCTCCAATACGTCTGTTAGTCTATAAGGTGCCACAGGACTCATTGCTGCTTTTACAGATCCAGACTAACACGTCTACCCCTCCGATACGATCTATAGTGGGTTTCTGGGGAGTGGAAAAAATTAAAATTTAAGCAAATAATTTACAAATGCATAATTGAGGGAGGGAGATATTATAGCCTGAATATTTCATATTTTTTAATCTACAGTTTAAAACATCTCCCACCCCACACCTACTTTAGCATTGGGTAGTTTGCAATCTAAGACTAACTGCCACAGTTACTTTGCTTTGGTAACTGGATTCTATTGTTTGCAATTTCCTTTTAAGAGCCTGAACATAATGTTTCTTGCTAAGCCAGTTTGGTCTTTTTCCATTTGACAAACACTATTTTTTTCCTCCTTTATTTTTCAAAGGAAATTACCATGGCTTTTTGCTTTTTACTACTTTATTTTTCTATTGGCATTGTTAGTGCTCTCATATAAGATAATAGCCCAATTATGAGGACAGGGTAGAAGGGTCCATACCTGATCAATGATCTTGAAAACTTTAAAGGCAGCTCCTCTAGCAATAGAGAAAGTTTCAAAGTGTGGTGCTGCAGTGCCAAGGCAATAACTACTAAAAGTTACACAGAAGAAAACCTAGAGGAAGAAGATGAAACCCACACTGAAAACAAATCCAAAATTAAAGGCTGGTCCTATAGTCTTGATTTAGGCAACACTCCCATTTCTGACCATTGGAGCTATGCCTCAGAAAAGACCGCAGGATCAGCTCCAGCATCGATGTGTCATTCACAAGACATTCCTAAGTATCGAAAGAATTAAGTTTTAACCTTGGAATTCCAGCACAATACCTTATAGTCTGGAACAATAGAAATTGAGAAGGGTTTTTGGCAAAATTCTATGGAATTTCGACATAAAACAGAAAGAAAAGGACTATTTTTGTTTTCTGTTCTATTTGTCTCTATTGTAGTATATTTTAACACCAAATATTGTTAAAAATACAAAAAGGTCATTCAAAAATATTTATTGGCTCATTAAAGTCAATGGCCTTTACCGCTGCTAGATCAAGTTTTACAGAAAACTCAGAAAACCCGCAAACCACACTGCGAAAGTCCAGCATATCTTTAGCTGACTACACCATAAATCCCACTATTACTCTGAGTTTTAAGGCAACCAGTAAATAGAGTTTCAATTTTCCAAACAATTCAAAACTCCACAGTCAAACTTTCAACTTTATTCAGTCGAATATCCTTCAAATGAAGAGAAACACAAGATGTGAGGAGTACATGCAGTCACCCTACCTAACAGCTGATCACATAATTTGTGAGGAAGAATCTATTAGGCAAATTTCACCTTCTCTTCTGTTTGTGGAAAATCCATGAGCAGATTATGATTTTTTCTAATTTGTTAGTTATTTTAAATGATCTGAATACGTTTTCAATTAACTTCATTTACTGTTATTTAGTTCTGATTGGTCATATAGTCGCATGGTATTGTTTCTGTTCTCTGACTGTAATTATTATAATCCTTGTATCTGGTGTGAATGCTTCTGGAAAGCAAATTTAACATTCATCTTCTATGCACATTTGTGCTGGTAAAACAAACTGCATGAATGTTCACAGAAAACAAACATAGAAGAGACGCAAATATGGCAGAGACAAATTTTTATACAAATTCATACTAATATCATGAAAGAAATCACTATTTGCCTCACTCTATTAGATAAGCATGTTGGCTGAAACAGCTATGATTGTGAAGTGCAAAATCAGGTGGATTTAAGTCATCTTTATTTGACCTCAGAGTGAAAACTTCACTGAGAAGAATGGGGGAAAATTTTACATCTGCTTTATTGTTACATTAAAAAAAGACAACAACAAACCAGTTATGTGGTGAAGATTCTCTTCTGCCTATCTAAATTTCTTATATTAGTGCCCATTACCCTGGTATCCAAACACAACTTCACAATCAAAAGGGCAAGGAACTTAATTTTAACTTATATTTTACAGAACACAACCAGCTCTGCAGGAAGTTACAGAAAGAACCCAGCTCCTGAGCAGTTGCGGATTCTCCACACATATGATATCTCTTGTCCCTGCATTTAGCCAACATATCATATACTCAACATCACCTTCACAATGAAGTGAGTTTGTAGAAAGACACTGATGTGAAAATATGACACTTACAGCCAGGACAGTCCCAATTAAATAGCCAGTATTCTCATCAAGAATTAAGGTAGTTCCATACCAAAACCCAAGGCCGTAGCATCCATTTATAATTAGGTACAAAAAAATCAAGAGACAGCTTAGAAGCAATAGCCTTTTTTATACCAAGGTTTTTTGCTTCTCCTAGTTTATTTGTATATCTGTTAAAAAGACAAACATGTTAGTCATTGTGGCTGCAGACAAAGTTATACATTAAAAAATACATTAACTATTGAGATAGTCAGACCTATTGATTTCCTTCTCTTGTCCTCCAAAGGCTACAACAGTTCGCACTGATGACAGGACTTCTTCTGCTATTGCGCCTGCTTTGGCATAGGCTGTTAACTCCTTACTGGTTAATGTGATGATCATCTACAGTCAATGGGAGCAGAATGAAGTGAACTTCTCAAACAAATTGAGAGTAGCTCTATACCTCATATTTATTATGTTATTTCTCCAAGCAAAGAACTGCCAGATTCACAATGATCTTTAGAAGTGCTGCCTGGGTCATTATTCTGTGTCTGATCAAGTATCCAATCTTGCAAATACTACCGTGCTGATGTAAGTATTCACTATCCCAGTAAAGTTTACAGAATTGGACCCATAAGAAACATTTAAAATTCTGTTCCATATGTACAGAACTTGTTATGGAATATAACTTAGAAGCATAAATATCTGTGATCTTATAACTCTGTCCCGGCAGTCTACTAGACCTACCTAAACAGGATGAGTGCGGAGATGTTCATTAATCAGGATTCCCAACACCACACCTAGAGACCTTGCTCTGGGCTAAGTGAGGCCAGGAGAAAAATGCTAGACCCAGAAGGGGAGGGCTATTGAATCTTCTCAAATTTATTTGTAACTGGTAGTGGTCCTCCTAAACACATGCCTTTATGATTTTAACATTGTTTTTGAGATCTTAAAATGTATAAATAATCTGTTACTGAGACTGTGAAGTCTTTGGGACAGGGACTATGTTTTTGTTACGTGTGTGTGTGTGTGTGTGTGCACGCGCGCGCATGTCTGCAACACCTAGTAGTATAGTGTTGTGATACTGCTTGTGGCCTCCAGGTGCTACTGCAAATCTACTACCATCGCTAACAATATAAGAAATTTGAGACTAAGAAATATACCGAATTCCGTTACATATATCTTTTTCAGGCTCAATATTTTTTGTATTTTTTTTTTTTTACTCCAGCTTCAAACTTACTACTGGAGCTGCTCAGAAATTTTTCAACAGAAAACAGATTCATTGAAGCAGAACCTTTCACAGAAACATATTAGCTTCAACCAAGCTTTTGTCCAGAAGGTTTCTCAGGTCCGGAATGGGATTTCTGGTGATAATAAGAGAGTACCCGGAATAGCCAGTGATTAGGCAGTCAGCTGAGATGTGGGAAACCTATGTTCAAATCCTTGCTCCAAATCAGAGCAGGGGCTTGAACCTATAGTTCCTACATCACAGAGGAGTACCCTAACCATCTGGCTATTGGCAGTTCTGTCTCTCATGCTCTATTTTGCAAAAAAAAAAAAAAAGGAAAGGTCTCAGTTTTGTCCCGATGCAGAACAAAAATTAATGTTGAGGGTGATAGAAGCCACTGAGGGAAGTAAATGCCCCCTCCCCCTGCTTTCATGCTCCCCATCCCAGCTCTGCCCTTTTTCATTGTTCTCTACCTGCACAAATGAAGTGGGGAGAGAGGTTCCAGGCCCATGGTTATAACATTAAGTTACCGAGCACCATCAACCTAAATAAAGTAGAGCAGAAGCCTTTATTTCCATAGGCAACACAGCTAGTGATATCTTGAAGAATATTAACGGGTCACCACTATCTGTACAGCACATCAAGTGGGATCGGAATTTATTAAAATTAGTAACTCTTCCATGTAAGCATTTCTTCATGAAGACGCTGCCCATTGTCATAAGGTGGAATCCATCCCTGTGCAGAGGCCTGCAACACCATTTAAATCCTCTCAAGGACTATTAATCCTTGTGTGAGATTTGTAGTAAGGGATGAATTTCACTTATAAAATGAATGGCCACGATGAGTGAAGTTTAAACAAATGAAAGAAGCCGAAGAAATCTACTACGTTTACATGAAGACTTACTGCTTCCCAAACTTTTCTCTCAGGTAAGGATGATAATTACTTAGCCATGAAAACACCCACATAGCCAAGCTCTGCTACAGGAATAAAAACAAACAAACAAAAAAACCAGACAAATTGGACTTACTTTTAGCCCTTCTTTTCACAGGAAAGCTAAGGCGATCACAAGGAAATAAATGGGTGAGGGGAAAGGAACATGAACAAAAGCAAAATAAATAAAATATATGAACTGTTTCCTTACATAATCTCTCCTGGGATATACAACCACTCACAAAACCATCGCGCATTTCACCAAAAACCAGTGACATCAGAGGAAGGCAAACTCCATTCAGTAGTGCTGCTATTGTTCCAAATACCATAAGAGTTATATCCAGCCCGTCTGCATATCGAAACTGATGGGAATGAGTAAAAGAAGTAAATATCAGATTATTTTAGTCAGTGGATACCAGTATGTCTTCTTGGTTGTTTGAATGTTAACAAAATAAATTATTTACAATAAAATGTTAGGAAGTTAATGCTTTGATTCATTTAACATTAGAATAGTATTTTGGATTATATATCACATCATCATCAGTGGAAATATAAAAGAGGTATAGAAAAGTTCAAGTGGCATCTCTCCAACATTACCCTGTGTGGTGAAATGCCTACAGATGGCATTGGGAGTGCTTCATATGGATGGAGAGCAGCATTTGTAATTAGTTGTTACAGAGTTAACTACAATTCTAAAGCAGCCGAGGGACAAAAATGAATGCAACAAACCTGGGATAATATGATTTTGGAAGACATGAAAACTCACATTTCACTACATGTGTACTAGACCAACATGTAGTTACTATCATTACAAGTATATTCTTGCTTATAATTGTGATTGGACCAACGATTTCAGATGGTTTGCTTTTTTCTTCTTTTTCTTTGTGTCTCCTGAAAGATAGAAATTAAACACGGGACATTTCCACTTTCACAAGATTGGCACAAATATGTACATCATTTTACTTCCTAGCTATCTTGTGTACTTACATAGCCCCCATTGCCATAGGATCTGAGTGCATCACAGTATTTTAAGAGTACCTACACTCACAACACCCTTGTGTGGTAAGGAAGTACTATAATCCCCATTTTGTAGATGGGGGATGAAAGACAGGGAGATTAATGACAAAACTCTCAGGATTCCACCATTGACTTCAACACATTCAGGAGTTCACATTAGGTGACTTGCCCAAGGTCATACAGGAAGCCTAGAGCAATGCAGGAATCTGAACCCACGTCTCCTGAGTCACAAAGTAGTGCTGTAACCACTAGACCATTTGTGTTGGCTCTAATACCGTTTGAACTCGGGCTGTTCTAGCAGATGTGGTAATACTATTAAACCACTGAACCTTAATGGGATCTTAAAGTAAAATATAAAAAACAAAAATTGCAAAAGAAAAAAAGGATGTAGTAAGGAGGCAACATAAATTAAAGTCATGATCCTGCAAGTGCTCCATGTGGCTGGATTCCTACATCCATATGGAGGTGGTGTCCGTATCAGGACCTTGATGATCCTAAAAGCTCTTATCCACATCAGTAGTTTCTATTTGTGTGATGTTTGCAGTGTTGGTATAGCTGTGTTGGTCCCAGGATATGAGAGACACACCATAGATAGAGTAATATCTTTTAGTGGACCAACTTCTGTTGGTGGATAGCTCAGTCTTGTCCTTTCCACCAATAGAAGTTGGTCCACTAAAAGAGGTTCTCTCACCTACCTTGTCTCTCTTTATTCATGTCGAGTAATTCTATTGATTCCAGCGGGAATATTTATGTGACTAGAGGGGGAAGAGGTGTGTGGGGGGGAAGACCCACCTATAGATCTCCTCACCTAAATTAATTCCAACCCCAGCAATTATGTATTATCTTTGGGAGACACACAGTTTTGTGTTTTGGGGAAGAAGGGATGCAAATCTACATAAATTAGGAAATTATACAACTAGGATAGTAAAAACATTACTATTGTTTTGTTTCTATCTTTCTTTTTTTTTTTTGCACAGGTAACATAAGATGTTCATTTCTTCGCCAAAGCTGGGTTAGTAATAGGAAATAAAAATGTAACTTGGTTTGCTGGGAATCATATTAAAAGACAAGAAATTAAGGCCCAAACTTTAATAGCTGTTTCTTTAAAAGCAACAGTCCTCCCAGTTTCTCTGGTGGGAGAGAAAGAGAGGGGGCAGAGATACCAGCCAGTCTCTCTCACCCAGGGCAAGTCCTTGGAGATGGGGAAGAAACAGCTATTGAAGCTGCCAGTGACCACCATGAGCTGGAGCAGGGATGGGGGATCCCTCCTGGGACACTGGCCTCTGTGACCCCTGGACCCAGCTCCCTGCTTTCCAAAACCCCAAGATGCCATCTCCTCACTCTGCTTCCTCCACCCCTTCCACTTCTAGGCCCACTCCGGAAGGAGAGATGGTGTTTGGGGAAGATACACATGTGCTGCATGACAATGCAAAGTGTGTGTGTGAGGGGAAACCCCATACACACACACACACACACACACCTCTCGGAATGCAATGCATGTGTAAAGTGGGATCCTAGCGATGAGGAAATTGGGAATGCAGCATATGTGCAGAGTTGTGCAGCTCTTGATTAGCTAGTTCCATAGGTCAGTGTGCAGCAACATGGCATGTATAGACTTTATCTGTACATGTATTGTACAGAGTATTATAGACTTTTAGCCCCTGCATTTTTTGTAGTGACCCTGCCACTCGGCCCCCTCCTTAGGAAGAGGCTGGCTGGGCCCCAGCTGGCAGTGAGAAAGGCATGTCAGGGGTGGGGCTGCAGTCTACAGTGCTGCGGGCCATAGGGCAGCCTGGGGAGATTTTCGTAATTTAGACAGACCCTCAGGGCTGAGTTACTCCTGGGGCCTCTCCACCTCACACAGCAGCCTAGACTTGAAAGGGTACAAAAGGTGACTGAATTCTGTGCTGCTTCTCTTAAATTGTTATCTCAGTGACCTTTTAATTTTCAAAGTTTTTAATTTTTTTAACTGCACAGAGGAAAGATGTAAGATACAGTCAAAAGAACCACAGTTTATGGCCCAGCTTCAACCCAGTGGCTGGCATAGACAGCGGCCCTGCCAATCTTTGTTAGAAATGATGTAGCGTTCATCCAAAAACTGCAAACCCGAGGCGGCTACCAGGTACCATCACAACCCACAAGTTGGTGGTATTAGTTGGGGATGGCGCATAGTCATGGGTTGCCAGGATGCGCTGATTCAACCTCAATGGGGCTTTTATGCCATTTAAAGCTGACTACCCTCAACAAACCCTACAGAAGCATAGGTGGTGGCAACACCTTCCTTCAGGGTGAACACCCCCTTCGGGACTAGGGAGCTACAGGGGGACAGGGAGCTGTAATTTATATCTCTCTGAGCCATCTTGTGACACTTGCCCTTTTAAGATGTGGCGCCAGACTGGAGTGCATGCCAAAAGCAGAGCAGCATATTGAATATCTTTTTATAAATTATTAAGAAATCAATAAAAAGCCTGCACAGTTCCTCTGAGATGAGAAATTAGAGAAAATGGCTGTGTAGATGGAACACTTGGAAAACCGTTCCAACAGCAGCAGTCCCCAGGAGCTCAGATTAGCACAAGTTTACTTAAAATAGAAACAAACACTTTTGTAAAGAACAAGAAATTCAATCCATTGCTGGGCACATGACACAAAACAGAGAATTAAAGATGAAATCCACTCTAAAGCCAGTGGGCCTGAACCCAGTCTCACTTAAACTGATGTAAATCAGGAGTAATTCCATTGAAGTCAATGGAGTTAAACCAGTAGAAAACCTTTGTGAGAAGACAATAAGGCTCATTAGCTGTTGTCTATATGTGCGTTACCCTTCTTGACCTGAAAACTTAGCAAAATTCAGGGTGTTACAAGTTGTTCCAATTAGGAGGGAAAACTGATGGTAGAATCAGATGTTTTCTTTGAATCACGTTTGTTTATTTACAAGGACTGTCCTGTTTTCCCTGAATACTGGAGGAATCAAACAATAGGAGTTAGTTCTCTGCTTAGTATCAGAGAGGTAGCCGTGTTAGTCTGGATCTGTAAAAGCAGCAAAGAGTCCTGTTGCACCTTATAGACTAATATATGTATTGGAGCATGAGCTTTCGTGGGTGAATACCCACTTCGTCGGATGCATGTAGTGGAAATTTCCAGGGGCAGGTATATATATGCAAGCAAGAAGCAGGTTAGAGATAACGAGGTTAGTTCAATCAGGGAGAATGAGGCCCTCTTCTAGCAGTTGAGGTGTGATAACCAAGGGAGGAGAAACTGCTTTTGTAGTTGGCAAGCCATTCACAGTCTTTGTTTAATCCTGAGCTGATGGTGTCAAATTTGCACATGAAATGAAGCTCAGCAGTTTCTCTTTGAAGTCTGGTCCTGAAGTTTTTTTGCTGCAGGATGGCTGCCTTTAGATCTGCTATTGTGTGGCGAGGGAGATTGAAGTGTTCTCCTACAGGTTTTTGTATATTGCCATTCCTAATATCTGATTTATGTCCATTTATCCTTTTCAGTAGGGACTGTCCAGTTTGGCCGATGTACATAGCAGAGGGGCATTGCTGGCATATGATGGCGTATATTACATTGGTGGACATGCAGGTGAATGAACCGGTGATGGTGTGGCTGATCTGGTTAGGTCCTGTGATGATGTTGCTGGTGTAGATGTGTGGGCAGAGTTGGCATCGAGGTTTGTTGCATGGATTGGTTCCTGAGTTAGAGTTACGATGGTGCGGTGTGCAGTTACTGGTGAGATTATGCTTCAGGTTGGCAGGTTGTCTGAGGGCGAGGACTGGCCTGCCACCCAAGGCCTGTGAAAGTGTGGGATCATTGTCCAGGATGGGTTGTAGATCCCTGATGATGCGTTGGAGGGGTTTTAGCTGGGGACTGTATGTGATGGCCAGTGGAGTCCTGTTGGTTTCTTTCTTGGGTTTGTCTTGCAGTAGGAGGCTTCTGGGTACATGTCTGGCTCTGTTGATCTGTTTCCTTATTTCCTCATATGGGTATTGTAGTTTTGAGGATGCTTGGTGAAGATTTTGTAGGTGTTGGTCTCTATCTGAGGGGTTGGAGCAGATGCAGTTGTACCTCAGTGCTTGGCTGTAGACAATGGATCGTGTGGTGTGCCCGGGATGGAAGCTGGAGGCATGAAGGTAGGCATAGCGGTTGGTAGGTTTTGGTATAGGGTGGTGTTAATGTGACCATCACTTATTTGCACCGTGGTGTCTAGGAAGTGGACTTCCCATGTAGATTGGTCCAGGCTGAGGTTGATGGTGGGGTGGAAGCTGTTGAAATGGTGGTGGAATTTTTCCAGAGTCTCCTTCCCATGGGTCCAGATGATGAAGATGTCATCAATGTAGTGTAGGTAGAGAAGGGGCTTGCGTGGATGAGAGCTAAGGAAGCATTGTTCCAGGTCAGCCATAAAAATGTTGGCATATTGTGGGGCCATGTGGGTGCCCATAGCAGTGCCACTGATCTGGAGGTATATATTGTCATCAAATTTGAAATAGTTCTTTGCTTATGACCTCAAGCCTATTTAGCCAGCTTCTCCAGACCCAGAAGACCCAGAAGTCTTGGCTTCTCCCTGGGTCACACTCTGGACACCCTGTGCTTGTCCAAGCTTTCTCTGTCTCTCCCTGTCTCTGTCTGCTCATCTCTCAGTATGTCTACACGTAAAACGCTACATCAGTACCACTTCAGCACTGTAGCACTTCAGTGTAGACATCACTACGGTGATGGGAGGAATTCTGGCACTCGAGTTAATCCACCTCCTTCACAAGAGGCAGTAGCTAGGTCAATGGAAAAATTCTTCTGTTGACCTAGCACTAGAGGTTAGGTTGGTCTTTCAGGAGTGCAGGTTTTCACCCTCCATCCCCTGAGAGATATAGCTATGCTGATGTAAATGTTCAGTGTAGACCAGCCTTCTATCTCCTGCTTCTCTGTCCTTAACACACCCCCTTTGCCAAAGGATGCCCAGCCTAGCATTCTGCCTATATAGCTCAAATTCCTGAGTGGCATTGGGTGAGCATGAGCCCATCTTTTTAGAGCACTATTGTTTCTTACCCTGAATGAAGGGTGGCTGCTGCACTCAATGTAAGGGGCTTTAAGCCAGCTACAACACCTGCTTCATTCTGAAAACTATACTAAGGTTGTTTGAGACAGTTTGTCCCACTGAGCTATTGAAAAAAATAATCAACCCAAACAAGATCCAAAGCCAAACTCAGACAAGATGTGATACCCAAACACTTACCTGTCATCTACATCCACATTAGTAGAATACTTTGGTGCTTGTCCAGCGATTTCTATGTCAATGTCTTCCATAATTATGTGGATAGGTTATTTATTCTAAAATAAAATGCCATGCTGTTAATATCATTACTCACCATGAAATCCAATATAGGACACACTTTGTTTAGGTAACACCAATGAGAAATCTCAAACATAACAACTTTATATTAGATATATTATCAGCTTGTCCATTGAAGCTTTTAAAAAATTTATTAAAAAACAGGATTAACCTTTTGTGATGTCATCTGATTAAAATATGACCATATAGATCATTGTTGCAACCACTGTTATATATTTGCCACAAATCTTGTACAAAATGTGGTATGTAAGATGTCTGTGGAAAGGTTATGATTTGCTGAATATGATTATGCTATTTGTATGCATGTATCATTTTTGTATTTGAAGTTATGAGTATTGGCTCTGTCCCTGTATTTCAAATGTTTGCTCCTGGGGTAGCGCCCAAAAGGTATTTAGCCTGCACATCTTGAATGAACTATTCAAGTAGAATGGCCCATTACAGTACATTTAACTTACACTGGAAGACGCCTAACTACTCTTAATGGACTTCTGTGACTAGGCGAAATCATGCATGGACATGTGACTCAAAACACCATCATGCTACTGTAAATTTCCACAGTAAGAACAATGGGATTCCCTCCACATGGCAGAAGATATAAGAAGCCTGGAAAACCTCAATTTTGCCTCTTTCCTGCTCCAGCCTCTTTTCTGCTCAAACTTCTGGACTATGGGCTCAGGGCTGGGGCAGTACCGTGGGGCTGGCGTGCAGGCTTATCTCAGGCGGCTTCCGGTCAGTGGTGCAGGGAGGCTAAGGCAGGCTGCCTGCCTGTTCTGGCTCCGTGCTGTACCCCGGAAGCAGCCAGCAGGTCCGGTGAGGAGGGGAGGGGGAAGAAGCTACGTGCCCCAGGACAGGTAGGGACCAGCCTGCATTAGTGCCACAGCACCACTGACTGGACTTTTAACGGCCCAGTTGGTGGTGCTGACCAGAACAGCCACGATTCCTTTTCAATCAGATGTTCCAGTCAAAAACTGGACACCTGGTCACCCTAACCAAGAACTTTGCATTTATTGTATGTATTTGACTCCTTTAACCAATTTTAACTCTCACCTTTCTTTCTTTTTATAAATAACCCTTTAGATTTTACATACTAAAGGATTGGCTTCAGCATGATTTTTGGGTAAGCTCTGAGTTGTATATTGACCTGGGTGTGTGGCTGGTCCTGTGGGATCAGAAGAACCTTTTATTTGAGGAGACTGGTTTTAAAGAACCACTCGTCTCTAAGTCTAGTGTTTTCAGTGGTGATAGAAGGACAGGTATGCCTAAGGAAACTGCTTTTATGGCTTCTTGTTAGCCAGTGTGGTGAAACAGAAGTTTACTTTTGATGCTGGTTTAGTATATCTCATGGGAGAATAATCTCCAGTTTTGGGGTGTGTCCACCCTATTTCTCAGCAGTTTGTCCTCAATTTGGTATTCTCAATAGTGACCCACAGAGGCATGGTTACATGTGTTTTCTCCAGCATTACCACTTTTTTTCTGGTTTCCCTATTGAATGAGTTGTCTTGCTAACTTCAATTAAATAAGCAGCTATGAGAGTCAAAGGAAGCAGAAGACACAATAGGTTCAGAAATGTCAAATATTACAGACACAAGTACAGTGCATGGAGTACACTTGCTCTATGACAGGGGTTCTCAAACTGGGGGTCGGGACTCCTCAGGGGGTCGTGAGGTTATTATGTGGGGGGTCGCGAGCTGTCAGCTTCCACCCCAAACCCCGCTTTACCTCCAGCATTTATAATAGTATTAAATATATAAAAAAGTGTTTTTAATTCATAGCGGGGATGGGGGGGGTCACACTCAGAGGCATGCTATGTGAATGAGGTCACCAGCAGAAAAGTTTGAGAATCACTGTTCTATGACATTATTCCAAGCTCACACTGAGAAAGATGACAAATTATTAGGAAAAAAAGCTTACCTATGAAGAGAGACTGAAAAGGTTGGTATTCTTTCCCTGAGAAAGGAGATAAATAAGAGAGGCCATGATAAAAGTATTAGAATAATGAATGGTATAGAGAAGATGGATAAGGAAAACAGAAGTTCTCACTCTCATAATACAAAAACAAAGGCTCATCAATCTGGCACCTATTAGGAGCACAAACATCTGCTTCAAAGTTGTTTTAGGGACCATGTCCAGTATAACCGCCTGTACAGTATGTCAATTGTGTCAATTTGAGATCCATTTCTTTTCATAAAGTCCCACACAGAGGAAATTAGAAGCATGGTACCAGGTACCCTGTTTTAGAGATGCCTCTTGCTTTAGTCTTCACTCAGGAAGGGAAAATATTAAACAAGTTATCCAATAACACATACTTACAAAAAAAATCACAGCATGCTTTATAAACAGAAACAATTCTTTTGCACTGATGTGCTAAAAGAATAAGAAATTTCACTCTCAGCTCATATACTGCAGTGGAGTATGTAGCTTCAGAGGATTTTACTGGGCAGCATCCGAAATAGCTCCCAGGTATGCAGAAGATGAACAGTGAATAGCAAATGCAACTCATTTCAACAGAAATATTAGTTCAGCTGGAACCAACTTCCTGTCTTTTATCATGGACTGTTTTAATGTATAATCCTATTTTTTCCTGGTTATTATTTCTCTGCTCTGATACAATACTTCCAAGAATATTATTTTCAGTTAATCTTTTACATTGTAAGCAGAGTCAGGATGAGCTGTACCCTGACATCTGGTGGTGAATTATGGCAAGTATGGAAAAGAACTTAGGGAGCTGATCTTGTTTGCATAGGCACACCCACTCTGCCTAGCATGAGCCCACAGCAGCCCAAAATGGTCGCAGCTGTGCGATCCCCAATTTCTCAGTTATTGGGGTAGGAGGAATAAAGTGTTGTTACCCTGATTATGTGAATGAAGGACTATGAGACTGTTTTATGACAGAGGGTCAGGTGTGTGTTTTGATTCCAATAGGAGCCTAGCTAGAGACTGCTGAACTGAATTCACTTTGGGCCAATGGTGCACCAGCACTGGGTCTCCCCTATTACAAGCTGAAATCACTAAGAGCTTAAACCACTAAAAGAGCTAAAATTACTGAGCTGAAATCATTGAGTGCTGTGTTAACTAGTGGGGGAGCCTGAAGATATATTGCTAAGCAGCTGGCAGAGCAGTCTGCAGGATGGTTGGAGCGGCGAGCACAGTGGAGTGGAGCTGAGCAATTTGTGGGGACAGTTGGTGGAGTGGAACAGCTTGTGGGATGGTTGGAGTTGCCCACAGAACAGTGAGTAGAGCAGAGCGGAGCAGTTTGTGGGGACGGCTGGAGGAGCAGAGCGGCTGGTGGAGCAGAGCCGTTCGTGGTGAACGCTGCTGCAGACCTCCACGGAGAGGTGGGGCAGTCAGCCTCGGCCCACGTAAGGTGCCCCTTAACATTCCGTGTGCCCCCCCCCCAATTCCACCCAGGCTGGGGGGGTAAAACTCTGCAGATGAACTTTTGAACTCTGGGGCAGCACTGACCAGGGACAGAGACTTTTGGGTTGTTGGACTTTGGGGTGATTTGGACTTAAGACCATGAGGGGAAAGGGACATTGCCAAACTTACTTGGAGGTGGGTCTTTTGCTCCTGGTTTGTGTTATGAATCCTGTTTGTGGTGTTTCCCCAACGTAAGACCGCACTGTTTCCCTCCTTTAATAAAAGAATTTTGCTACACTCAGACTCTGTGCTTTCAAGAGGGGAAGTATTGCCTCCTAGAGGTGCCCAAGGGGGGGGTGGTATGTAATTGTCCCAGGTCACTGGGTGGGGGCTCGAGCTGGTTTTGCATTGCTTTATTGAAACGGAACCGCTGGATACTGAACCTGGCCCTTGTTGCTGCCAACTCAGAGGGGCAGAAGGGTTACAACATATTTCCTTTTATTGTATTTATTTACTATTTTTCAGTGCATCCATCAAAAAATTAGCATAACAAATGTTAATTAAGGAAAAATGGACTCACCATCAAAGCAGGAATAATACACTTTAGGCAAAACCATAAGTAAGCAGATGGGCATGGTGCCATGCCCTGATTTAACAAACTCAGGCTCTTTTGGACTAATGGAGAAAGTAAGTTTCAGAGCTGAGCTCAGCTTCTTGCTGACAGCTCCTGAGCATTCAAATATAAGGCCTCTCTGAGCCTAGGGGTACAGCTACACTGCAAAGACAACCCCACAGCAGGGAGTCTCGGGGTTCGGGCCACCTGACTTAGGCTCTCACAATGGGGCTACAAATAACAGGGTGGACTTTCCCGCTTGGACTGGAGCCTGAGTGCTGAAACCCAGTGAAGGGGGCATCTCTCAGAGCCAGAGACACCTGCCCACTCCCACTAGGTTTCAGAGCCCGGGCTCCAGCTGGAGCGGGGAAGTCTACACTGCTATTTGTAGCTCCATTGCACAAGCCTGAATCAACTGAGACTCACTCACTACCACAGGGTTGTTTTCTGCCGTGTAAATTGACTCTAGTAGCCAATAGGAATTCAGTGCCATCTATATAATGCTAGTACAATATGGTGCATGGAAATCCCTGCTAAGCAATTGGGCTCCTTATTCTCTCCCATCTGAAGGGGCTTTACATGTAGCCAAAAATCTAAAAAAAGGGACATACTAGAAATAGAAATAGATGGGGTTCAGAGACAGGTAATGAGATCAGTCAGAGGGGACATCATAGAGACATACAAAATAATGACTGTTACAGAAAAGTTACATCTGATACTCCTGTTTACCTTCTTTCATAAAATGAGAACAGGAGACATTTGATTAAGTTGTAAGGCAGCAAATTCAAAAACTGAAATATTTCATTTCAGTTCAACATAATTAATCTGTGGAATTCATTGTCATTAAACATCACTTTGGCCAAGACCTTAGTCTTGAAAAAAAATGATTAGGCCTTTATATGGATAGTGAGACCATCAACCGTTACATTAAATGGGATTTTTTTTTTAAAGTTAGCCCACACATAGTTCCCAATCGAATGCCCATTGATATCAGTGGGACTCATTACACTGACTTCAATGCACATTCAGTCAGGCTCAAATTCTCTTAGGTTAGGACATAAGCCAGCCTCTGAATGATAAGGTTTAGAAAGAATCTTCCAATATGGGGGTTCTTACACCTTCCTAGAATCTGCCACTCACTGTCAGAGCCAGGATATTGGATTAGCTGGACCATATCTAGTATGGTAATTCCCATACTCCTAAATCTATTAATAACAAACAAGTGTGTGTTGTGGTTAACAAGCAAATACTGAATTTGTTTAACTTTTTTCATTTAGGGCCCAATCCTGCTCTCATTGACATGAACAAACACAACTCCCACCGACTTGAGGCAATGAAATTGTGCCCCTTCCAAAATGGCCAGCATAAATAGTAGAATCATAGAAATATAAGGCTGAAAGAGACCTCAAGAGGTCATCTAATCAATCTCCTCACACTGAGGCAGGACCATGTATACCTAGATCATCCCTCACATGTGTTTGTCTAACCTGTTCTTAAAAATCTTCAGTGACTGGGAGTCCACAACCTCCCTAGGTTTTAGGAACAATCTTGCTTTATGAGCAGGTTATTCAATAAATATATTAGTGTCAACATGTTGTTTGCAATTTTGTTTCACATTGGTCCCAGGATATTAGAGACCCTGATATTATTGGTCCAATAAGAGATATTACCTCACTCAACTTGTCTCTTGAGTTTTAATATTTTTTTTAAAAAATGATTTCATAAAAAGGAAGATGACATAACATTATGTTGGATGAGAAGGAATTGGTGAAGTGATTTAGAGAATAATTGACTCGAGCACCTTCCAGCCTCAGACACATTTCAGGTCATTTTAAGCTTATTTCTCTGAATCAACAGTATCTGAAAGGGTATCATTTATAATTAACATCACACATAGTATGATTTGACAGAGAGTAATTGGTAGTTAAACTCTTTTATACATCAGCAAGATTTGAGTTCTGCACCAAGGAGGTAAAAATAAAGAGAAACTGTAGTACATTATCTTATGACTAAAAATGTAATAAGTGGGGGAAAGTAATTGACATTTCTACAAAATGACATATCTCCCGTTAACGGCTTTGAACAGCTGTTGAAAAATGGAAGCTGTTTTTATGAAGGAGACAAACTCCAGGATTCCTGTAATAGAACAGAGCTTTGTTTGGGTGGTTTGGAGAATCCTGTGTGACTTGGAATAACATGGGTGGCTAGGTCTGGAACTAAGCTGGATATGGTCCTATTTCCCTCCCCTGTTCTCTGTCCATTTCACTAGTGCACTATTATGTCAACTCTCCCGCTTTGCAGATCAGTCTCCCACTGAGGTGCCAAGTAATAAAATAATTCACATCTAATCCTATCCATAAGGAATGAGGGCAGATTCTCCCCCCACTTCACTCCCTTTGTGCCACTCAGGTGTTACAAAGAAAAGAAACCTCCCTTAAATTCCCCTCTGATACCCCAGTACAGTGCATAGCTCCTATGGGGCCATACAGAGGCGTGGTAACTGTAAACATGCGTACACATGGTATGTCTATGCTGCATTTTAAAACCTGTGGCAGAGAGTCTCAGAGCCCAGGTCTACAGACTCGGGCTCACACTATGATGCTAAAAACAGCTGTGTAGACATCATGGCTTGGGCTCTGAAGCCCACCCCTCAGCCTGGAGCTGCAGTGCACAGAACATGGCCAGATCCTTCTTGCATGGTGCTCCTTCTGGCCCCTGGGTCTGACCTGGCCCCCGCAGCAAGGTGCTCTCATAGAGGCAGACCCATTGTACGTGCCCCTCTTGCCTGCATTCAGTGCACAAGATTAGGTGTAGGGCCCCTCTTCTTCCCTTTCTACATGTGCAGCAGCCAATTCTTTCTAATTGCTATAGCTCCTGCTGTGGCTGTGCAGGAACTTCCACAAATGGGAACTGGACCCCCTGAAGTCATCGTAAGCCTCCATATGTTGATTGGGGAGGGTGGACACCTCACAGCCAAGGAACGGGTTTGTGCCTGGCTGCTCGGTCACCCCTTCTTGACTGTAGGGGGTTTCAGATCCCACTTCTGGTACCAGTGACAGTGGGACTGCCCTAGGGCATGCCCCCGCTGGTAGTCCTGTTGGTACACTCAGCACCTGCTCAGGTTCTTCCAATCAGTGACCAGAGACTGATTCCTTCAAACAAAATGTCCCCTTCATGGGGTCTGGTTTAACAACTTTTTTTTTTAAGTTACAGAATCCAAACCACTGATTTTAGTCTCAAGTTCATGCATGCTCTCAGTCCATACAAGATTCCCCGTAGCTCTCCTTCTCTGTTCAGAAGACTCAGTTGTCCTCCTGGAGCTGGGTTAAACTTTGAACAGTCAGCTATTCTCCCCGCTCAAGTACAAAAGTCCCTCAGCCCTTCTTGTGGAGCTGGGTTGTATTTCAAGCCATCTGCAGGGATTCAGCCAGCTTCTCCAGCCCAAGTAAGTTTCTTTACCTTCAGATTTGGAAGGTTCAGCAGTCAGAAATTTTCCTGCTGGCGTCACCCTTGCTAGGATGAAGGGGGCAGAATTGACGCTAGTCCTCTTTCAAGAGCTCATCCTGATTGGCTGGAAGTGAGGGGGGCCTTTCCCCACCTACTTTGCAAGGCTCTTCTGGCCCCAGGCCCTTAAAGTAATAGGAATGAGTTTGTTTATCCCTAAAATAAAACTTATTCCTGGAACTGCATCCCTTCACCAATAGCTCCTGTTTCCTAGGTCCTTGCATCCATAAGACCTCCAAAAATCTTAGAACAGGGGTGGACTGACCCCAGCTCCTATCAGTCTTAAGAGGATGGGCTACCCTGTCACATTAGCCTTCGCACGCTATATGGCCATGGAATACCAGAGATTCCCAAAGAGAGAGGAAAAAAGGATTTAATGGTTTGTCCTTACTCCTCTTCTTGGGTTAGCTGATTTCATTAAGTGTTTAAACCAAACAACAAACATGGGGGGAGGGAAGGGGGAGAAGGGGAGATTCTAGCCAACTTTCTCCCAAACAGATGAATTGCAAGAATATAAACTACTTGTGGTATATTTGTTTCACATAGAAAGATAGACTCTAGCTCAACAGAAATAATTTTCCGGAGGTCTATAGACTGTTTTATACAGGATGTCGGAATAAATTATCACAGTGGTCCCCTCTGACCTTGAAATCAGGGAATCTACAGTGAAAATAGAGCCTGCATATGTAAGACCATAAGTTCAGCTCCTTCCTATAGAAGTTTTCAAACAGCTTGCACTTATGTCTGGATCTTGCTGGTCTGCAGGGATTAGTTCCCAGGGTTGTATTCTACTTTAAGTTATTAAATACTATTATTTGACAGACTGCTAGTTAAAGACAGACTGCTAAACACATTCATGTTATTGATAATACACCTAAAAATTACTATAGACATTTTAAACAGAAAAAAAAAACAAGTGCAGGGTACCTTCTTGAACCATTAGAGGTCACTAATGTGTATGTAATGCCATCTCACTTACACATTTCTTGCAAACACTACAGCATGGTTGGGCTCAGAAAAGTCACTATATAAAGGGCCCCATTTTTACTCTACAGATCTGGCCCCTGTAGATCTAGCTACTCCTACTGCAACAGAGCTACCCAACACAACATTAGGAATGTGAATTGGATGGTCTTCAGGCTTATGCACAACCTACAGAATTGTTAAACCAGTCCCATATTTCAGATGGTGCCAAAAATAAAACAGCTGGACCCTTGATCTCGTTTTAATTTGTGAAGCTGGTAGCTTGAAAAAACACCTTAACTGTAAACTGGTGATTTGATATTACTGAAAAACAATGGCCCCCACAACGTCAATGTTAGAGTCACTTATCATAGTATGGGCACACTCCACTACACCAATTATAAATGAGCCAAGGTATCCTTCACTGGGGCAGATTTCTACTTGCACTCACTGAGGCCAATAGGGCTGCATGTAGGTAACTGAGAGCCACATTTAGCACAGATCATTTGGCAAGGCCACCAAACAAAGCTATCAGCAATACCCTCTGTCACAGCTGTCTCAGTAATCAGATGGTAAATTCAGTTTACTGTATGGAGAAACAGCATGTCCTCCAAAAGAGGGAGCTGGTATTTCTAATAAAAGATTGATCGCTACTTTAATTTCTCGCTGAATTGCTCTGACCAGCTCATTTCAAAACACACACTTTCCTCTGGCCCTGGTTACAGGCCGGGGGCTTGCAGAAATAGAAACTGCTACTACCATTAACTTCTTACTACTAGTCCTGTCCTCCTTGTTCTCTCATTCTTTTCTAATGAGTCATCCACTTTTTATTCCTGGCATGAAAATGCCTTAATACTTTTGTTCCAATCTTTTTCTTTTTATTTATGCCAAACATGCTCTCAGTAAGGCTGATAGGTATAACACAAGGCAGATTTTGATCCCACCAATGCATCCAACATTTGCATCCCAGGATGCTGTTCATAAGATCCCAGAGATTTTGGGGGGGGTCCCTGAATTCCCTGCATCTCATTAGATTATTGTCCATTCCACACCTGTAACAATGTGGATCCAAGACTGTCAGAAGCAAACTTATGGCACACCATTAGGGCACCCCCTGTGTCAGGGTGGGATGTTCCAGGAATCTTAGCCTCTAGAGCCACCTGCAGGTCTTCTGTCTGTACACAATCCAGCCCTCCAACTGAGAAGCATCTAAGCCCAACCCTTCAGGGCAACACAAACTCAGACCAGCATCCAAAGTTTCTCAACAAATCTCCCCTTTTTTGGACTCTGTCTTCAGTCGCCTTCCTCCAATACCAGAGAAGACTTTCTGAGATTTGTGGCTTTCCTACCCACTCAACTCCTTTCCAGGAGTCCCTCTTTTCTCTGTGGTTCTTCCCTTCACAGTGAAATTTCTCTCCCTTTTATGAGGACCAGGTGTCCATTAAGCATCACTTACTGCCTCTTAGTTCTTTTCTTCTGGCTGAGAAGCAATTAGCTAATTATTATTTGCAGTATTGAAGAATAACCTGTGTAGCTCATAGGCTTGTGTCTTTCATCAACAGAAGCTGGTCCAATAAAAGATATTACCTCACCCACCTTGTCTCTCTATTAATTAATTATGGCACAGGGGTAATAGATATGACTAATAACTCCTTCTCATCGCATTGACTCATTAAAAAACTCCTCATCATGCCTGCCAAATCATTTCATCTTGAATCCTCCCATTCCCTACACAACCCAAATACTGGTTTGTGTGCTGGGTATTTCCATGGGGGCTTGAGGGAGGTGGACTCTTTCTCATCAGATGATGAAGTTACTCTGGAGATGCTAAGCCTGGAGGCTGCAATAGCCTCTGTGTCCCTAAAGAGTCTCTTTCTCTCTGAAGACTGGAGAAGAAAATCTGTGTAGATAGGTCACTGACATTCGGAAATCACAATTTAAATTAGCCATGATAAAACAACTGATAATTAATTCTGTCTTGTAACTCCCCCTGCAATTTTATTATTGAGAAAAAATAATGTCAAAATATTTGTGATGTTGTTGTTTTGTTTTGGGGGGGATTGGTAACAAAGTTAATGATTTGATTCAGGGTTAAGATGTTTTTAAATTTATTTGCCAGTTACTAATTAAAACAATAAACAAGTGAATAGTTAAATATATTTCAAAAGTCAGAATATCTCAGGCTGGAGGGGCTGGCATTAAAGTGTCCTAAATTAATTAATTATTACTTTTAGATTGAACTCTTAGTTGATAATTGGTTTCCTCACAATAACAAAATGTGGAGTTACAAAATTGCAGAATATCCTCCACTGTAGTTCTTCTTTCCTCAGGAATCTTGGACATTTCCTGGATTGGGGATGCCTGGAGAGTTCTCAGGAAAGCACCACTTTCATTTATTTTGACTAAAAACATCTCCTTGATTTATGGCAACTTTAAAATATTTTCAGCTGTCTGCTGAAGAATTAAAAGGCAGTGAGAGGTTTGTGGGTTTTCTTTAGGAGGTGGGTAAGAGTGGAGTTTTATTTGATACTAGCTGCTAATCTCTTGCTGCCATTTATTAAATGATGAAAATGGGATTTAGACAACCTCTGTGAGGGGATGCAATCCAGCATCACTAACTCTGGTTCTTGCTAGAACACCTGCTTTGCTTCCTGATTTATATACGTTAGTGCAGGACTGATTCAAGCACATCCATGGGCCCCTGAGAATCACCTCAGGTTTATCCCCTCCTCCCTATGTAATAATTTTTTCCTCCTGCCTCTGGGATTATAATTAAAACTGTATGTTGGCTGAAATAAAAAGCTACTATTTGGGGTGTGGAAGTGGGCTGGTAGGGAGGCTGAGAGGAGGCCAGCCGAGGGAAACGTACATTAGCGCAGCTTTGAGCAAGCTGTGGGGTTGAAGGTGCAGAGAAACGTTGTGGAGCGAAGGGAGGAAGCAGCAGGAGCACAAAGCAGCAGGCAGCTCTGAGCGGCAGGGCGGCAGTGCCAGAATTGAGGGAAGGGAACTGCCACAATAAGGCAACAGGTGCCATCAGGCGGAGAGGGTAAAAGTGACAGGGGACCCAGAAGGAATCTTCTCACCTGAGCAGCAGGAGCCACTTGGGCAGAGGTTGGCTCAAATCACAAAGTTCTTGAGGTCAGCAGGTGACAGGAAGGTTGGGGGGGGGGGCGTGTGTCACAGAAAACCCCAGTGGAGGCAGGAGGTGGGCAGCGGGGGGTAGGCGGGGGAAGTGCAAAGGAAGCCCTGGTCAGTGGTAGTGGATCAGCCTCGCAAAGGGGCCAGAGGAAGCCCCATTTGGGGACAGGAAAGCAGCTCCATGAAAAAGATGAGAGCGGCTCAGGGGCGTAATCTGCTGTGAAGGAGCAGAGCAGTGTCCTCAAGAGAGGACGGGCCCTAGATCAAGCCCAACCAGGTGCTGCAGACCCCTGTCAGAAAGGGTCTGGTAAAAGGCTGATTAGGCCGGAACAGCCACCAGGAAGGGGTGGAAAAACTCCTCAGCCAAGGGCTACAATAGGAGCATCAGGTAAGGGACCTGGCAGGCAGGAGCCACAGCCTCTTTCTAGGTAGTATTTTAATGCCTTTCTCCTTGGGCCCCTTTTTTCCCTCTTAAATCTTCCTTTTCATTTATATCCCACCAGTTGTGTGCGTGTGGCTGGGCTGGTGCCCCAGTGCTGGGAAGTGGCAAAATGTAGCCAGAAGGGTTTTGAGTCTTCGAGATACAGCGAGAGGTTCAGCTCAGCTTGCTCACACTGTCCCTTTGCGTGCAGTACAGAGGGGGAAATGAGGAGCCGGAGCAGAACACTCTTTCTCACTGCCTCCCTGTGAGGGGTCCCTCCCACCCCAGGTGCAGCCTGTCACCAGTGGGTCTGCAGCTTCTGACACATAGTCTAGTACTGATCCTGCAAGAGCTAACAAAATAACCAGGTCTTCAACCTATGTAGATCTCCTTGTTGTTCCCCTACGACTCACTTGTTAATGGCATTTGTATAATTTCCTGTAGAGACCACATGAAGGTCAAGGGGAGCTTTATGAAAAAGGCTGACACACTCTCATGCTTCTAAAAGCTGGAACCGAACTAACACATTGCTCACCTTTGCTGTCACTGAATGAAAAAACTCCCAGCCATGCGATCCAAAGAGAACAAGGCTTCTTACTAATATGCAGCCTTCTGACATCTCTCTTCCTAGTCATTGGGTGACCAACAATTCCCATCAGCGATTTTCTCTCTTTTTTCAATCTTTCCCCATAAAGCTTTTCCCAAAGATTATTATTCACTGCATGTGGAAATGCCGGGTAGAACTTTGTCAATTGCTTTCAGCTGCAGGACTTGCTTAACCTAGATGCTTTATCATTCATAATAATAATAATGAATAATGAATAATAGTTTGTGTTGTGCAAGTGTCTAAAGGCTCCAGTCAGGATTGAAACTGCATTGTGCTAAGTACTGTACAAACACATACAAAGACCGTTCCTATCCCAAACAGCCAAGATGTGGAAAGTGGGTGTGACAGACAAGAGGAGGGAAGCGGGCAGAGAGGATACATGGGTATACCATTAGTGCCCTACACAACTTCCAAATCATCTCAAGTAGCTTTGTTCCCCTGTTGAACATGTGAAAATCACCTGTACCTGACTGTCGTTCAACTAAGTCATCGATGGTTGGATAATTTTTTTAAAAAGTTTTACAGCAGAAGTGAATTTTGAGAAAATATTTGGAAACATTTCCACTTGTGTATGTTCATTTTATTATGTTTCTCATGTGTCTGTCTTTTTAGATTGATTATTCTTTGAGCCAAAACTCTGTTTTTGGAAAGAGACTAGCATATTTTGGATGCAACCATAATCTAAATAATAATAATAATCATCATAATTAGGGCTGTCAATTAATCGCAGTTAACTCATGCGATTAAAAATTAATCGTGATTAAATACACTTATAACAATAGAATACCAATTGGAATTTATTAAATATTTGTGAACCTTTTTCTACATTTTCAATATTGGTTTCAATTACAACACAGACTACAAAGTGCACAGTGCTCACTTTATACTATTCTTTTTTATTACAAATGTATGCACTGTAAAAATGAGAAAAAAAAAATCGTATTTTTCAATTCACTTCATACAAGTACTGAAGTGAAATCCCTTTATCATGAAAGTGTAACTTCGAAATGCAGATTTTTTTTGGTTACATAACTGCACTCAAAAACAAAACAGTGTAAAACGTCAAAGCCTACAAGTCCACTCAGCCCTACTTCTTATTCTGCCAATCGCTAAGACAAACAAGTTTGTTTACATTGACAGGAGATACTGCTGCCTGCTTCTTATTTACAATGTCACCTGAAAGTGAGAACAGGCATTCACATGGCACTTCTGTAGCTGGAACTGCAAGATATTTACATGCCAGATATTTTAAACATTCATATGCCCCTTCATGCTTCTGCCACCATTCCAGAGGACATGCTGATGATGCTCATTAAAATTATAATGCATCAATTAAATTTGTGTTTGTACTCCTTGGATGGATACTTGTATGTCTCCTGCTCTATTTTACTGGCATTCTGCATATATTTCATATTATAGCAGTTTCGGATGATGACCCAGCACATGTTCATTTTAAGAACACTTTCACAGCAGATTTGACTAAACGCAAAGAAGGTACTGATGTGAGATTTCTAAAAATAGCTACAGCACTCTACCGAAGTGCCTTCCAAAATTTGAGAGGCACGAGGTGTGGAGCATGGTTTTAGAAGTCTTAAAAGAGCAACACTCTGATGCGGAAACTATAGAACCCAAACCACCAAAAAAGAAAATGAACCTTCTGCTGGTGGCATCTGACTCAGATGATGAAAAGGAACATGCATCAGTCCACACTGCTTTGGATTGTTATTGAGCAGAACACATCATCAGCATGGATGCGTGTCCTCTAGAATGGGGGTTGAAGCATGAAGGGACATATGAATCTTTAGCGCATCTGGCACGTAAATATCTTACAATGCCAGGTAAAACAGTGCCATGCGAATGCCTGTTCTCACTTTCAGGTGACATTGTGAACAAGAAGCAGGAAGCATTATTATCTCCTGCAAATTGTAACCATCCTTGTTTGTCTGAATGATTGGCTGACGAAGAGGTAGGACTGAGTGGACTTGGAGGCTCTAAAGTTTTACATTGATTTATTTTCAAATCCAGGTTTTTTGGTACATAATTCTATATTTGTAAGTTCAACTTCCATGATAAAGAGATTGCACTACAGTACTTTTTTTAGGTGAATTGAAAAATACAATTTTTTTTTGTTTTGTATAGTGCAAATATTATAATAAAAAATAAATATAAAGTAAGCACTGTACACTTTGTGTTGTAATTGAAATTAATATATTTGAAAAGGTAGTAAACATCCAAAAATATTTAAAATAAATGGTATTCTATTGTTGTTTAACAGCACGATTAACCGTGATTAGTTTTGTTAATCACGTGATTAATTTTTTTAATCGCTTGACAGCGCTAATAATAATAACCAGCAGTGTGTTTAACATGACATCAAGGATAAGGTCCTATACACTGTCTCTTCAGATGGTGAGTGTAATCGTTCGCGCTGGGGCTCGACCCTCCTGGGGGCAGGAGGGGAGCCACCCCTACTCACTACACATCCTGTTACAAGGGCTGAGCAACAGCACACAGTTCATGGAGGCTCAGGCCCTCTGGTGCAGGGGCTGAGCAACAGACAGTTCAGGGAGCACAGGCCCTTTGGTGCAGGGGCTGAGCAGCAATCAGTTCAAGGGAGCTCAGGCCCTTTGGTGCGGGGGCTGAGCAGCAATAGGTTGGTATATAGGCCCAGGTCCTTGCACCTGAGCGTTGGGTGAGGGGGAAAACTGCCACCCATGAGTGGGGTGGCAGGGGGGACGCAGGCCCACCCACTCCACTGCGTCCCAGCCTGGGGCCCTAGTAGCGGCTATCACCACTGCAGGTCAGTGGGGTCCTGACCGCAACACACTGACATAGGCTCGTATGTGTCTGCAGCCTGACTCGGGTCAGCTACCCCCGGGCTACTTCCACTTTCCCCCTCAGGGCCTACCGGGTCCAGGCCAGTCAACCAGCATAGGCTCCTCTCGACCAGGGCTTGGTGGCAGGTCCGGCAGCTCCTCGGGGAAATCTGGCCAGGCGTGCTCGGGCGGCTCCTCCGGGTAACAGCAGGGATGGGGAGGCTCCGACGGCTCCTCCTCGTAGCGGGCACGGGGGAGTTCCAGCGGCTCCTCCCAGTAACGGGTGCGGGGGGGCTCCGGCGGCTCCTCCTCATAGCGGGCACGTGGAAGCTCCAGCCAGTCAGGGCAACTGCCTTGAGCCCTGGAGGGTTCCCGGTCACGAGCTCCCGGCGGCACGTCTGCTCCCTGCGGTGGCTGGGCCCTGACTGAGCTCTGGCAGACGGCCTTTATACTTCCTGTCCCGCCCCTGGACTTCCTGGGGGGCGGGAACAGGCGGCGGTGGCTCCGCCCACTTGGGTGTCTGCGGGGGCGCTCCCTCTGCTGGGCAGGAGGGGAGCCACACCAACTCACTACACACACACCCCCTTAAGTCTGGCTCCCTCCTGTCGGGGTCAGGCTGTTCCATCCCCCCGATGTGGGATAGGAGGTCCGCGTTGGCGTGGTCCTTGCCAGCCTAATGCTGGATGGTGAAGGCATAGGGCTGCAAGGCCAAGTACCAGCGCATGATGCGGGCGTTGTTGTCCTTCATGCGCATCAGCCACCGGAGGGGGGCGTGGTCCATGACCAGGGTGAAGGGTGCACCGAGGAGGTAAAAGCGGAGGGCATTGCAGGCCCATTTCACGGCGAGTGCCTCCTTTTCTACCACAGTGTAGTTCTTTTCTCGGGGAAACAGCTTCCGACTCAAGTACAGCATGGGGTGGTCCCTGCCATCCACCTCTTGGAACAGGACCGCCCCCTACCCCACCTCGGAGGCGTCTGTCTGAAGAACGAACCCTCGATTGAAGTCCGGGCTGTACAGAACTGGCTACTGACAGAGGCATCTCTGGAGGGTCCAGAAGGCTGCCTCGCACTCCGGGGTCCACCACACCTGCTGGGGACTGTCCTTAGTTAGCAGTCCAGTTAGGGGCACTGCTATGGACGTGAACTGCGGGATGAACCATCGATAGTATCCGACGAGGCCCAGGAACTGCTGAACGTGTCTTTTTGTTGTCGGGGTAGGACAGTCCACAAGGGCTTGCACCTTACCTACAAGGGGTTTTACCCGCCCTCCCCCAACCGTATAGCCGAGGTAGGTAGTTTCTTGCCAGGCAATACGGCATTTCTTGGGGTTGGCCGTCAAACCCACCTGCCGCAGGGATCTCAGGACCGCCGCGACCTGGGGCAGATGGTCTTCCCAGTGGCGGCTATAGATGACAACGTCATCTAGGTAGGCGGCCGCATAGTCGTGATGGGACTGTAGCAGGTGGTCCATCAGTCGCTGGAAGGTCGCAGGGGCCCCATGGAGACCGAAAGGCATTCGGGTGAACTGGTATAGCCTGGTCGGGGTGGCAGAGGCGGTTTTCTCCTTCGAGGCCTCGTCGAGCGGAATCTGCCAATAGCCCTTACTGAGGTCGAGGGTGGTAATAAACTGGGCCTCTCCCAGGCGGCCCAGTAGCTTGTCCACATGGGGCATCGGGTAGGCGTCGAAGCGTGAGATGGCATTCACCCTCCGGAAGTCTATACAGAAGCGGCGGGTGCCATCTGGCTTGGGCACCAGGACCACCGGGCTGCGCCACTCGCTTTGGGATGGCTCAATGACTCCCAAAGCCAGCATGGCCCGAACCTCCTCCTCGACCTCTTCACGCATCCTGTATGGCAGTGGACGGGTTGTTTCTCGGACCACTTTCCCGGGTTCGGTCTGGATCGAGTGGCAGACCAGAGTCGTGTAGCCTGGGACTGCCGTAAAGCTTTTCTGGAAGGCCCGTAGGAGACAGTTGGCCTGCTTGCGCTGTTCTTCTGTAAGCGACTCGCCCAGCAGGGGTGCCGCGGGGTCCTCCGTCTGGGGCACACGGGGTCCCAGTTCCGGCTCGGGCGGGTAAGGGTTAATTAAGAGACCCTCCTGGTCACGCCAAGGCTTCAGCAGGTTCACATGATAACGTTCGGTCCCCTTGTGTTTATCCGGTTGTCGAACCTCGTAGGTGACTGGTCCCACTTTCCGGACTACTTCATACGGTCCCTGCCAGCGGGCCAACAGCTTGGACTCACTTGAAGGCAGGAGGAGTAGGACTCGATCCCCAGGCGTGAACTCCCGGACCTGTGCCTCCTGGTTGTAGGCCTGCTCCTGCCTCTCCTGTGCCATCTTTAAATTCTCACGCGCCAGGGCCCCCACCTGGGCCAAGTACTCCTGCAATTGGAGGACGTATTTCAGGAGGCCCTGGGCTGGGGAGGCCGACTGTTCCCAGGTCTCCCGCATTAGATCCAAGAGGCCTCACGGCCTGCGTCCGTATAGCAGTTCGAACGGAGAAAACTTTGTTGATGCCTGGGGGAACTCCCGGACAGCTAACAGCAGGGGGGACAGGAATTGATCCCAGTGGCGGAGCTCTTCCAGTGGGAATTTTCGCATCATTCCCTTGAGGGTCCGGTTAAATCGCTCCACCAGCCCGTCCGTCTACAGGTGATAGACTGAAGTGCGGAGCTGTTTTATCCCTAAGAGTGCACACACCTGTCGTAACAGCCGGGAGGTGAAATTAGTCCCTTGGTCGGTCAAAATCTCCCTGGGGAGCCCTACTCGCGCGAAGATCTTCACCAACTCCCCCGCGATAGTCTGGGCGGTAATACTCCGCAAAGGGATGGCCTCCGGGAATTGGGAAGCGTAGTCCACGAGTACCAGAACGTATTGAAATCCGGCCACGCTTTTCGGGAGTGGGCCCACGAGGTCCATGGCGACCCGTTTGAATGGTGTCTCCATCAGGGGCATGGGGACCAGGGCTGGCTTGGGCACCCCGGGGGGAGCAGCTAGCTGACCCTCCGGACAGGAATTGCAGTACCTCTTTATGTCCTGGTAGATCCCCAGCCAGAAGAACTGTCCTAGGATCCGTGCGAGGGTCTTCTCCTGCCCCAGGTGCCTGGCGGCCGGCACATCATGGGCTAGCTTCATTACGACTCGCCGGTGACACTGGGGGACCAGCAGCTGTGTCTGCGGCTCCTGTGTGCGGGGGTCCTGGTCCACCCTGTAGAGATGGTCTTGGCGCAGCTCAAAGTGGGGCCACTGGGTGGCTCGCTGAGGATCAATGGCGGCCCCATCCACCGCCGCGAGTTGCTCATAAAAGCGGCTGAGTGTAGGGTCCGCCTGTTGGTCTCGGCAGAAGTCGGTGTCAAGACGGGGTTCAATGATGGGCTCTGGCTGTAGCCCTGTGACGTCCGTATCTTCCGCCTCATCCACCGCGACCTCCTTGGTGGCCTTGGGCAAGGGCCCCTGGTGGTCTGTTTCTAGGGCCGGCGTGGCTCGAAGAATTTCCTCGAAGGCGGGCCAGTCCCGACCCAGGATAACAGGATACGCTAGGCGGGGGGCTAGGCCGACCACCAAACTCCGGGTGACGCCTGCGATCGTTAGGGGAACCCGGGTGCTTGGATAGGGCCGGACATCCCCATGGATACATTATAAGTGGATCGACCCTAAGCAGGAATCGGCCGGAGGTGCCAGGTCCTGGCGGATTAATGTCTGGCCACAGCCGGAGTCGATCAAGGCCTGGGTGGTCCGGTCCCCCACGACCACCGGGACTGTGAGCTTGGGGTTCAGAGGCGGCCGGGCCTGGTTGTGCCCTGCCCAAACTTGCCCATAGCTACAGTCCATGTCTGGGCAGTCTCACTGGAGGTGCCCCATTTTCCAGCAGCCGAAACAGGGACCGAGCTCAGGCCGCCTGCTCCGGGAGGCCACTCGGCTCGGGCTCCGGGGGGGACTCCGTCGGGTCCTCGGGGGTCCCTGGCCGGGGGGGCGTTGATCCAGTCCATGGGGCCGCCTCCAGGCGCCGGACCCGGGGCTCCGGGTGGGAATCAGGTTCGCGGCCTGAGTGCCGTGTCTCGCTCAGGGTGTTCCCCTTCTTCTCAGTGCGGGCTGGTTCGGACCCGGCACTGGGGCGCCGAAAGGTGGAGCCCACCGCAGTTTTGGCAGCGAGGAAGTCCTCCATAAGCAACACAGCCATGGAGAGCGTCGCTGGCCGGTGGCGGAGCACCTGGGCCCTTCCTCGGGAGGGCAGGGTGTGGATAAACTGTTCCAAGATGACCTGTTCGGTCACTTCCTCTGCCGTCCGGACATCGGGTTGTAGCCACCGCCGGCAGGCCTCCTTCAAAGTCTGGGCCACCAACCGTGGCCGGGCGCCCGGGGGGTAGGTCTGGCTCCGGAACCGCTGTCTGAAGCTCTAGGGGCTGACGTCCAAGGCGTCTAGAATCACGGCTTTCACCCGGTCATAATCCCGGGCTTCCTCCGTCGCCAGTCCGCGGTAGGCCGTCTGGGTGGCCCCGGTCAAGTATGGGGCCAAGAGCGTAGCCCACTGGTCCCGGCCCATCCTGCGACGAGGGCCACGCGCTCAAAGGTGACAAAGAAGGCCTCGGGGTCATCGTCCTGGCCCATCTTGGTCAGTCGGAGGGGGGCAGCTAAATGTGGCGCCCCCACACCCTCCCCCGCTGGCCCCTCCGCAGGGCGAGGGAGTGTGACCAACAGTTGTTGCAGCTGGCTCCCTAGTTGCTGCAGCAACTGCTGCTGCTGTTCAAGCTGGGCCGCATGCTGCTCCTGTTGTAGTTGGAGGTGGGCGGCGTCCCGCTGCTGCTGCAGCTCACGTTGGGCGGCCTGCTGTTGCTGCTGCTGTTGCAGTTGGGCCGCCTGCTGCCGCTCTTGACTCTCCACGAGCAGCTGGAACAAACGTTCCATATCCATTCCTTACCGGGAAGGGGGGGCAGCCGCTGCTCCCCTTTCTGGCCCCTTCTCACAGGGGCAGGGAATTGAGATCCCCACTTCTGGTACCAAGTGTAATCATTTGCACCAGGGCTCGACCCTCCTGGGGGCAGGAGGGGAGCCACCCCGACTCACTACATGTCCTGTTACAAGGGCTGAGCAACAGCACACAGTTCACGGAGGCTCAGGCCCTCTGGTGCAGGGGCTGAGCAACCACAAACAGTACGAGGAGGCTCAGGCCCTCTGGTGCAGGGGCTGAGCAGCAATCAACAGTCAAGGGAGCTCAGGCCCTCTGGTGCAGGGGCTGAGCAGCAATCAGTTCAGGGAGCTCAGGCCCTTTGGTGCAGGGGCTGAGCAGCAAACAGTACAGGGAGCTCAGGCCCTTGCGTGCAGGGGCTGGGCAGCAAACAGTACAGGGAGCTCAGGCCCTTGGGTGCAGGGGCTGGGCAGCAAACAGTTCAGGGAGCTCAGGCCCTTGGGTGCAGGGGCGGAGCAGCAAACAGTTCAGGGAGCTCAGGCCCTTTGGTGCAGGGGCTGAGCAGCAAGAAACAGTACAAGGAGCTCAGGCCCTTTGGTGCAGGGGCTGAGCAGCAATAGGTCAGTATATAGGCCCAGGTCCTTGCACCTGAGCGTTGGGTGATGGGGAAAACTGCCACCCATGAGTGGGGTGGCAGGGGGGACACAGGCCCACCCTCTCCACTGCGTCCCAGCCCGGGGCCCTAGCAGCGGCTATCACCTCTGCAGGTCAGTGGGGTCCTGACCGCAACACACTGACATAGGCTCGTATGTGTCTGCAGCCTGACTCAGGTCAGCTACCCCCGGGCTACTTCCACTTTCCCCCTCAGGGCCTACCTCGTCCGTGGCACTGGGTCCAGGCCAGTCAACCAGCATAGGCTCCTCTCGACCAGGGCTTGGTGGCAGGTCCGGCAGCTCCTCGGGGAAATCTGGCCAGGCATGCTCGGGCAGCTCCTCGGGGTAACAGCAGGGACGGGGAGGCTCCGACGGCTCCTCCTCGTAGCGGGCACGGGGAAGTTCCAGCGGCTCCTCCCAGTAACGGGTGCGGGGGGGCTCCGGCGGGTCCTCCTCATAGCGGGTGCGTGGAAGCTCCAGCCAGTCAGGGCAGCTGCCTCGAGCCCTGGAGGGTTACTGGTCACGAGCTCCCAGCGGCACGTCTACTCCCTGCGGCGGCTGGGCCCTGACTGAGCTCTGATGGCTAGCCTTTATACTTCCTGTCCCGCCCCTTGACTTCCGGGGGGCGGGAACAGGTGGCGGTGGCTCCGCCCACTTGGGTATCTGCAGGGGTGCTCCCTCTGCTGGGCAGGAGGGGAGCCACACCGACTTACTACAGTGACATTTTCAGAACTGTCCAATTTAGTCATCTTAGTATTTATATTTATCTTTTCCCACAAGAAGTTATTTTTTCTAGACAAGGTGAACAATACCAAATGACTTCTCTAGAAATGGGGAAAACAGGCAAAAGGCCTAATTTTGCATTTATGCAGAACTGTCATTGGCTTCAAAAGGCTGAGATAACATTTCAACAAAGTGTGGAACTCCCTTTGTGACCAGAAGAAGTCCACCATACCCGGCTGCTCTCCATTAAGAAATTCCGAGGAGGAGCAGTTTATGTGTGTGTGTTGGGGAGAGGGTTGTGAGCAGGCTGCACTCTGTTAAGAGATGTAGAAGTGGGTGTACTTCCCTTGCTTACAGAGGAGCTCTGGAGGGAATTCGCCCATCCCAAGGCAGAATGCCTCATGGTGATTGCTCTGTTTTGATGCAGCTGTGCACTTCCCATAGCCGTGGACTATGGCTAACCGGCATGATCTGGCCCTAAATGAAACATAACACAATATTTTTTCTGAACCTATATTTGCTGGAAGGCACAATCAAGGCAGTTTTAGGTCTCCCCAATAATGTACAGAAATACCCAGAAGCACAAGTTACCAACAAATGTTTTATTTTCAGAAGTGTTTTTTGGATTGTCTTGTCTTTTGCATTGCTGTGATAGTGTGTAGACTCAGACTGTTCTTGCTGGAAGTAGCCACATGTTATCAGAGGCAGCATGTTTTCTTCATGTCAGACTCGGGCTATGCAAACATCCAAGAAATTGAATTATTGGGTAATAACTGAAGAACTACTGGCTGTTGGGGATTACACAGTGTGTGATCCAGAGTGTTTCTTCATATTTAGAATGTACAGAATAATACAAAAAGATGTAAAATAAAAAAAAATAACAGTATGTACAGTTGTTTACACTACAGTGCAAATCCATGTCAATAATACTGTATGTATATTACATACAGTATTTTAGAATATCCACCAGTTCATATTTGCAAAAACAATGAGGAATCCTTGTGGCACCTTAGAGACTAAAAAGAGCTGCAGAACTGGAATAAATTCGCAAACTGGACAACATCAAATTAGGTCTGAATAAAGTCTGGGAATGGCTGCGTCATTACAAAACCTAAACTTAAATTTCCCCAATACTAATTTGTCCCTACTGTTATTCACACCTTCTTGTCAACTATCTGTATTGGACCACTCTGACCACTTCAAAAGTTATTTTTCCTCCCTTGGTATCCTGCTTTTAATTGGTTTATCTCATTAGACTGACCTCACACTCGGTAAAGCAACCCCCGTCCTTTCATGTATTTATACCTGCTGCTGTATTTTTCACTCCATGCATCTGATGACGTGAATTCTAGCCCACGAAAGCTTATGCCCAAATTAATTTGTTAGTCTCTAAGGTGCCACAATCACTCCTCGTTGTTTTTGCTGATACAGACTAACACAGCTACCACCCTAAAACTAGTTTATATTTGTCTTTACTCATACTATGCTGAGTAGTAAGGACTTTATTTAAATCAGATCTGATTAAACAGCGTATCAAAAACTATGACAATGAGCGATTACTCTGAGACAAAAACTACATTAAGATGGGGTTACGGATGAGAGCTCATAGCAGTAATTTAGGGTAAAATACTTCCTAGGGATGTTGTCATTGTTCTCAAAACAAGCAATAGAAACTCAAAAAAGTCATAGCTAAAGTTCCATTTAAAAAAAATCAAAACCTGTTAAAAGTGTGGAAATGCTCAGGTAAGGCACTCAAGCAATCTTACTTTGTTCTGTAGCAGGTAATAAACGCATCATTATGGTTAAGAAATTGTGGTTTGGTATCTGTGGTCCTATATTAGATTAAACTGATTATTAAAGACATTAGATTTTTCTTTATTTTGAACTCATGGGATATGGTGGTCCTAAGCTGCTCCTGCAGAGGGAGAATCCTCCCATAGTCAGTTGTGGTTCCTTTATGTCCCCTATATGCCACTAAAGTGGCATACAGGAGCTGGGATCTGAATTGGGCTTCATGTTTTCGTTGAGTACTTTATAGGTGCTGTGTGTTTGTGGGATGGCTGAGTGGAGAATGAAAATATGTGACTTTCTAGGCAAAGCTGTATTTTTTTTTGGAAGAAGGAAAGTCTGTGGGCAAAGAAATGAGACCACACGAGAGGCTCTGATTTTGTGGCAGGAAATGCTTTCTGAAGATTTAGGGTTGAATTCTGCAGCCTTTTATTATGCAATTTCCCATAAAGCCAAGGGACAAATTCTAGGCTCCTTCATTTCCTCCATCCCCATCATGAAATGAACTAGCTTGGCTATGTAAGTGCAGGAATATGACCTTTTCCCAGGAGGGCTGGTCATCAGGGCTTACATACAAGAGGCAGCACTGGTTCAACTAATTGTACAATCCCATCCAACCCCCTGGGTACATACTCAGGCAGCTGCCCTGACCATGCTGTGATTTTTAGGAGCTAGCTCAAGCACAGCTAGCATGTGTACATCTACCCGAGCTGGGAATCACTCCTCGCAGCTGCTGTATAGATGTGCTCTGTATGGGTAACTACAGGGCCGGCACTTCCATCAGGCGATCCTAGGCGGTCACCTAGGGCTCCAGGATTCGGGGGGCGGCATTTTGTGCGCTCCCCACGGGGCGCACGGGAGCTTCCGGTTCCGCTCCTGTTGCACTGCCGAAGAAGGACTTTCTGCCGATGTGCTGCGGAAATTGAGCAATTGAGCTCAATGACAGCCGCTGTTGCCTGCGGCATTTCGGTGGAGGGTCCTTTTTCGGCGGCACGATGGGAGCGGAACCGTAAGCTCCCGTGCGCCCTGTGGGCAGCGCACAAAATGCCGCCCCCCGAATTCTGCCTAGGGTGCCAGAAACCCTGGCGCCGCTCCTGGGTAACTAACATCATGTTGGCATGTGTTCACATGACATCTGTGTGTGATGGTTTACACAGCTGACCAGACTGAATAGACAACTTGTAATAACAAAGGTTAATTACTTTTTTAAGACCCTTTGTGTGATTAAAAGAATCCACTGAAAAAATGTAGGAATTTCCTATGATTCATCAAATGATTCATCAAACCATTTGCTCCCTTCCCACCTGCTCGTCACTAGCCAACTTTTGTTTATTTACAAAACTTTTTCAATGTGTACACCTCTCCAAAAGCGATTATGTCTGCTTCACAAGGATGTATCCGACATTTGCTAGTAACAAGCAAGCTCATGAATATATTTATATAGTAGGAACATTTTAAATGATTACTAAAATGTAATTAATTACTATGGATGCAGAAAGATTTTATTAGTGTCAAGTCACACTGCCATGACAGGAAACTGAATGCATGAATGAATAACAATTGCAAATGTTATTTAAAAGGTGGTGGGGAGGAATGAAAAATATAACAGTGGAAAACCCCTAAAAGGACTGGCACAAAGGCATGGAAAGAGTTGCTTCAGGTCTCAAAGTATGGGTGAAATAAGAAAGTGTTAAAAAAAATAGGAACATGAGTCTTAATAGGGAACTCTGTTTACTCCAACTAAAACTACTTTGACAAGTATTAACAGTAAATCATATTACAGACAGATGTCTCTTCACTTCACTCTTGCATCATAAGTGACCCATTAAATTTTTGTTTTCACGCTCACTGTTGACGATGTGATATGCAGTTCAGTTATAGTAAATAAAACACTAAGCCCATTAATGCTGCATAAAGTGATAGTGGTTTGATCCAGTTTTCTCTGAAGCAACAAAAAAACTAAATTGCCAGGTGTGTTCATATGAATAGCAGATATGAAAATGAGATTCTACGTATCACCTGAGGGGAAGGTTCATAAGACCAGGCAAGGTGTGGGTAAGAATTGTCACAGGACATGTTTGTTTTAAACAGAAGTTTTACTTAAAATTGTTCAAAGATCAAAATAATGTCCCAGCACCACACCCAAGAGAAAAGAAAAATCTGTATCCCAGGCTCTCTGGTTATTCACTCAGTCATTCTTGTAAAATGTTCTGGGTGCTACTGCTGCTGTAATCTACAAATAACTTTCCCATTTTATATACTCAACAACAATAACCCTGCTTTTCAGAGCTTTACTCCTGCAACTACTCCTCCAAAAACCAGGAAATGGATTTCTCCTCATCCTAGAAATACTCACCAGCAACATTCCTGTAAAATGTTCGAAACCATTTATTCCCTATTGCACTTGGGGTCTGAGTCCCATTTTCTTTTGTTTTGTTTTGTTTCGAGGTGGACCCGAAAGACTATTCCTAGGGGCTGGTATTCTGACCCAGCAATCCCTTCCTGCAATACCAGACATTCAACACCTGCTCCCCTTGTAATGTACTGCTTCCTCCCATAATTACAGATAGGTACAAAACTTTGTCACCTTACTATCTACCCTCTTTTCCAGATCATTTATGAATATGTTGAACTGCACTGGTTCCAGTATAAATCTTTGGGGGACCCTGCTATTTACCTCTCTCTACTGTGAAAACTGACCATTTTTTCCTAAACTTTGCTTCCGATCTTTTAATTGATCCATGAGAGGACCGTCTTTCTTATCCCATGACTGCCTATTTTGCTTAAAACCCTTTGCTGAGGGACCTCATCAAAGGCTTTCTGAAAGTCCAAGTACACTATATCCACTGGATCAACCTTATCCACATATTTGTTGACCCCCTCAAAGAATTCTAGTAGATCGGTGTGTTGACTCTTCCCCAACAAATCATGTTCATCTAGGTGTCTGATGCTTCTGTTCTTTACTAGAATTTCAACTAATTTGCATGGTACTGAAGTTAAGCTTACTGGCCTGTAATTGCAGCTCTAGAGCCTTTTTTTTTTAAATCAGTGTTACATTAGCTGACTGCCAGTCACCTAGTACAGAGACTGATTTAAGTGATTGGTTACATACCACAGTTAGTAGGTCTGCAACATCATATCTGAGTTACTTCAGGACTTTTAGGTGAATACCATCTGCCCCTGTTGACTTATTAATTTATCAGTTTCTTCCAAAATCTCTTCTACTGACACCTCAATGTGGGACGGTTCCTCAGATCTGTCACCTAAAAAGAAAGGCTCAGGTGTGGGAATCTCCCGCACATCCTCTGCACAGAAGATCGATGCAAAGAATTCATTTAGTTTTTTTGCAATGACTTGGTATTCCCTGAATGCTCCTTTAGCAGCTCAATCATCCAGTGGCCCCACTGATTGTCTGGCAGGCTTCCTCCTTCTGAAGTACTTAAAAAATTGGTGTTAGTTTTTGTGTCTTTTGCTAATTGTGCTTCAAATTCTTTTTTCGTCTCCTAGTTACACTTTCATATTTGACTTAATTTGTCCACATCCTTCCTGAAACGTGGCACTCAGAACTGAACACAATCCTCCAGTTGAGACCTAATCAGCATGGAGTAGAGTGGAAGAATTACTTCTCGTGTCTTAGGCCTGGTCTACACTACGCGTTTAAACCGGTTTTAGGAATGTTAAACCGATTTAACACCACACCCATCCACACTAAGAGGCCCTTTATATCGATATAAAGGGCTCTTTAAACCGGTTTCTGTACTCCTCCCCAACGAGAGGAGTAGCGCTAATATCGGTATTACCATATCAGATTAGGGTTAGTGTGGCCGCAAATCGACGGTATTGGCCTCCGGGCGGTTTCCCACAGTGCACCACTGACCGCTCTGGACAGCAATCAGAACTCGGATGTACTGGCCAGGTACACAGGAAAAGCCCCGCGAACTTTTGAATTTCATTTCCTGCTTGCCCAGTGTGGAGAGCTCATCAGCACAGGTGACCACGCAGAGCTCATCAGCAGTTAACAATGCAGTCCCCTGAGAATCGAAAAAGAGCTCCAGCATGGACTGCACGGGAGGTACTGGATCTGATCGCTATATGGGGAGAGGATTCAGTGCTAACAGAACTGCATTCCAAAAGACGAAATGAAAAAGTATTTGAAAGAATTTCCAAGGCTATGATGGAAAAAAGCCACAGCAGGGACTCAGTGCAGTGCAGAGTGAAAGTTAAGGAGCTCAGACAAGCCTACCAGAAAACCAAAGAAGCAAACGGAAGGTCCGGTGCAGGGCCAAAAACATGCCGCTTCTACGCTGAGCTGCATGCAATTTTAGGGGGCTGCGCCACAACTACCCCACCCCTGCCCGTGGATTCCGAGGTGGGGGTTGTAATCTCTGCCATGGCTGAGGATTATGCGGACAGGGAAGATGACGATGAAGAAGGTGAGGAGGACGACCTTGCAGAGAGCACACAGCACTCCGTTAGGCCCAACAGCCAGGAGCTTTTTCTGACCCAGACGGAATTACCCTCCCAGCCCTCCCAAGCCACTATCCCAGACAATGAAGCCATGGAAGGGACCTCTGGTGAGTGTACCTTTGTAAATATAAAACGTGGTTTAAAAGCAAGCATTTTTTAATGATTGGTTTGCCCTGAGGACTTGGGATGCATTCGCGGCCAGTAAAGTTACTTAGAAAAGTTTGTTAACATGTCTGGGGATTGAGCGAAAATCCTCCAGGGACATCTCCATGAAGCTCTCCTGGAAGTACTCCAAAAGCCTTTGCAGAAGGTTTCTGGGCAAGGCAGCCTTGTCCCGTCCACCATGGTAGGACACTTTACCACGCCATGCATGTAGCAAGTAATCGGGTATCACTGCATGACAAAGCATAGCTGCGTATGGTCCCGGTGATTGCTGGCATTCAAGAAACATCCGTTCTTTATCTCACTGTGTTATCCTCAGCAGAGTGATATCGTTCAGGGTAACCTGGTTGAAAATCAGGAATTTAATTAAGGGGACAGAGATGCCCATTTTCCTACTGGGCTCGTGGCCTGCTGCTTAAAAAAAATCCTTCCTTGCACGTAGGCAAGCAGGGGGAGGGGAGGAGTGAAATAGCGATGAGCTTTTTCGCATTTGGCTAGCATGGATCTTCCCAGCTACTAGCCACGCGGTGGGGGGGGGGGAAGGGGGGTGATTAGCAGTGAGCTTTCATGATACCAGGAATGTGGTGGGGGGAGGGGTAAAGCACTGTATATATGAAGGCTGCAGAAGCCGAAAGGCAGTGGCTTACCATGGCCGTATGCAAGCTGAATTCTGATGCCCAGACCTGCGTCTGTGAGATCTGTAACACCAGAGCCGCAGGCACTCAATATTAAGATGCAAAATGCGACCTTGTAGTGAAATCACATGTGCTATGTAAGGTGAATAGTGCTGTTCACTGTGAAAGAGTATAACCATTGTTCTGTAAAATGTATCTTTTTAAATACTTCTCTCCCTTTTTTCCCTCCCTCATGCAGCTGCAAATTTTTCAAGCCTCCCTACTCCATCCCAAAGGCTAGCTCAGATAAGGCGGAGGAAAAAGAAGATACGAGATGAAATGTTCTCAGATATCATGGAAGTAACATGCAAGGAAAGAGCTCATCTGAATGAGTGGAAGGACGTGGTATCAAGTTACAGGAAAGATGCCAGTGAATGTGAGGAAAGGAGAGACGCTCGAGATGAGAGGGCGGCAGGAAGATCAGCGGTGGTGGGATGCAACTCTGGGGCTGCTGTGTGATCAAACTGACATGCTCCAGCGTCTGGTGGAGCTTCAGGAACGGCAGCAGGATCACAGAGTGCCGCTGCAGCCCCTGTATAACCACCCTCCCCACTCACCATGTTCCTTAGCCTCCTCACCCAGACGTGTAAGAACGCGTGGGGGGAGGTTCCGTGCACCTGCCCACTCCACCCCCGTGGACAGCCCAACCAGAAGGCTGTCATTACTGTGAAATTTTTTTAGTGGCCTTTTCCTTCTGTCCTATCCTCCTCCCAAACCACACCCGGGCTACCTTCTCAGTTATCTCCCTCTTTTTATAATGAATTAATAAATAATACATGATTTTTAAACGATAGTGAATTTATTTCCTTAAGCAAGCTGTAATCGAAGGGGGAGGGTGGGTTGCTTACAGGGAATGAGTCAATCAAGGCGGGGTGGGGGTTCATCAAGGGGAAACAAACACAGCAGTCATACCCTACCCTGGCCAGTGATGAAGCTCGTTTTCAAAGCTTCTCTGATGCGCACCGCTTCCTGGTGTGCTCTTCTAATCGCCCTGGTGTCTAGCTGCGCGTAATCAGCGGCCAGGTGATATGCCTCAGCCTCCCACCCCGCCATAAAGGTCTCCCCCTTACTCTCACAGAGATTGTGGAGAACACAGCAAGCAGCAATAACAAAGGGGACATTGGTTTGGCTGAGGTCCGAGTGAGTCAGTAATGTGCGCCAGCGCGCCTTTAAATGGCCAAAGGCACATTCTACCGCCATTCTGCACTTGCTCAGCCTGTAGTTGAACAGCTCCTTGTCTGAATTAGCTGGGGGTTCGTTCAAGCTTGGTATTGAGTGAGGAAAAACAGGCAGGACCAGGGTAACACTGAAAAGCCAAGTGGCTACGTTTATTTAGGGGATAATTACAACTTGGGCTGGGGGAGTAGGCAACTTTGGCTGGGATGGTATTAAAAGTACAAACACCCCCCAAAACACAGTAATAATCCACTTTATACTGCTCACCACACCACACCAAATAGGCAGACACACCAATCACACAGATAGGAATCAGGTTCGTCAGGGCGATGCCTGGTGCAAACACAGAAAAGAGACCCACAGGCCACTGCCTCAGCCACCCTTGCTTTCACACAGAGGGTAAACCCAGAGTGTGGTGCGGCTGCAGCTGGGCAGATTCCACTCACTCAGACCGCGGGGACTGGACCCCCTTGGTCAGCCACCCTCTAAGTAGAGGCAGCTCCCCAGTTAAACACACACACACTGGGCACAGACAGAGCAGTGATTCAAACACATAAAACAATTTGCAATTAACAATTCAATAACTAATAGAACAATAATACAAGCTAGCTAAACAATTGTGCAATTCTGAGCTCACTAATACAATCCTGAGTAGATATTTGGTACCAAGTTAGGGAGGGGAAAAGTAAGAGGCTAAATAAGCTAACTGTCAGATATCAAAAAGCAAATACCACACTCCAGGGGCAGCTGACCAGCAGAACAGACACCAGAAGCATGACGAGCTGACAGGGATCAGGTCCAAACGACAACGAATCCAAACGATACGACACGAGTGCACTTTACCGGGAGGAGACCCTGGCCGAACGAGTGATCAGGTCCTTCAGCTAACACGCGGATGCTCCACACAAATTTTGGGGGGAAACCTAGTTTTATAGAAGGGTCTCACTCCCTGTGTCAACATCTGATTGGCTCCCTGGTCCCTCCTCCCTTCAGGTTTCGAGCTGTTGCCACCCCACGTCGGAAGGCTTTGCACACGGCACACTGGAGTTGACGAGTAAACAAACCTGACCCTTAGATGACTGGGTCCAAAAAGAGCGGGAAAGTGAGTCTCTGGGCAGAACTAAGGCTCTGTATACAGTACTCTGGAGTTACTAGGCAGAACTAGCCTGACCTCCAGACGACCGACCCAAAAAAAACAGGTTGCTGGGCAGAATCAGGCCTTCATACATAGAACTAGCCTGACCTTTAGATGGCCCAGCAACAGAACAAAAAAAACAAAAAACACAGGAGAGCACAACTGACTTGGTTGTGGATTCCACCTACTACAGCAGTTTTTACCAGAGTTTTTTGCCCTCTCATCTACAACAAGAATCTGGTCCAAAATGGAGGCTGCCTTGTCCTTTTAGCAGGACAAGATGGCCGTGGACCAACAATTGGCCATACAGAGCCATAACTATGAATCGGATTGCGACACTCCTGACCACTGTCCAGGCTGCCTGTGTATGGCTTCATGAGCCATGGCATCAAGGGGTAGGCTGGGTCCCCCAGGATAACGACAGGCATTTCAACATCCCCAACTGTTATTTTCTGGTCTGGGAAGTAATTCCCTTGCTGCAGCCGTTTAAACAGAGTAGTGCTTCTGAAGACGTGCGCGTCATGAACCCTTCCCGGCCATCCCACGTGGATGTTGGTGAAACGTCCCTTGTGATCCACCAGTGCTTGCAGCACCATTGAAAAGTACCCCTTGCGGTTTATGTACTGGGTGCCCTGGTGCTCCGGTGCCAAGATAGGGATATGGGTTCCATCTATCACCCCCCCCCCTCAGTTAGGGAATCCCATTGCAGCAAAGCCATGCACTATGGACTGTACGTTTCCCAGAGTCACAATCTTTCGTAGCAGCAGCTTGATGATTGCTTTGACTACTTGCATCACAGCAGCCCCCACAGTAGATTTTCCAACTCCAAATTGATTCCCAACTGACCGGTAGCTGTCTGGCATTGCAAGCTTCCAGAGGGCTATTGCCACTCGCTTCTCCACTGTGAGGGCTGCTCTTATCTTGGTATTATGCCGTTTCAGGGCAGGGGAAAGGAAGTCACAAAGTTCCATGAAAGTGCCCTTACGCATGCGAAAGTTTCGCAGCCACTGCAAATCGTCCCACACCCGCAAAACTATGTGGTCCCACCAGTCTGCTTGTTTCCCAGGCCCAAAATTGGCATTCAATGGCTAGAACCTGCCCCATTACCAGCAGGATCTCCAAAGCGCAGGGGCCTGCGGTTTGAGAGAATTCTGTGTCCATGTCCTCATCACTCTCATCGCCGCGCTGCCGTAGCCGCCTCCTCCTCGCCTGGCTTTGCAGGTCCTGGTTCAGCATAGACTGCACGAGAATGTGCGAGGTGTTTAAAACGTCCACGATTGCGGTATTGAGCTGAGCAGGGTCCATGCTTGCTGTGCTATGGCGTGTGCATAGTTCACCCAGGAAAAAAGGCACGAAACGGTTGTCTGCTGCTTTCACGGAAGGAGGGGTGAGGCTGTACCCAGAACCACCCGCGACAATGATTTTTGCCCCATCAGGCACTGGTATCTCAACCCAGAATTCCAAGAGGTGGGGGAGACTGCAGGAACTATGGGATAGCGATGGGATAGCTACCCACAGTGCAACGCTCCGGAAATCAATGCTAGCCTCGGACCATGGACGCACACCGTCGAATTAATGTGCATTGTGTGGCCGCGTGCACTCGACTTTATACAATCTGTTTTACAAAACCGGTTTCTGTAAAATCGGAATAATCCCGTAGTGTAGACGTACCCTTACTTACAACACTCCCGCTAATACATCCCAGAATGACATTTGCTTTTTTGGCAACAGTGTTACATGGTTGACTCATATTTAGCTTGTGGTCCACTATGACCCCCAGATCCCTTTCTGCAGAGCTCCTTCCTAGGAAGTCATTTCCCATTTTGCATGTGTGCAACTTATTGTTCCTTCCTAAATGGAGTACTTTGCATTTGTCCTTATTGAATTTCATTCTATTTATTTCAGACCATTTATCCAGGTTGTCCAGATCATTTTGAATCCTATCCTCCAAAAAACTTGCAACCCCTCCCAGCTTGGTATCATCCGTGAACTTTATAAGTCTACTCTCTATGCCATTATCTAAATCATTGATGAAGATATTGAATAGAACCAGACCCAGAACTTATCCCTGTGGGACCCCACTTCTTATACCCATCCAGCATGACTATGAACCACTGATAACTACTCTCTGGGAATGGTTTTCCAACCAGTTATGCACCCATCTTGTAGTAGCTCCATCTAAGTTGTATTTCCCTAGTTTATGAGAAGTTCATGTAAGATAGTATCAAAAGTTTTACTAAAGCCAAGATATACCATGTCTACCATCCCCCCCATTCACAAGGCTTGTTACCCTGTCAAAGAAAGCTATCATGTTAGTTTGACACAATTTGACAAATCCATGCTGACTATTACTCATCACCTTATTGTCATCTAGATGTTTGCAAATTGATTGCTTTATTATTTGCTTCATTAGCTTTTGAGGGAGCATCACTGGCTCACTATCTCTCTGACCCATTTGTCTATGGTCAATGAAAACCATTCCTCCAGGAAATGGGGAATCCTGTCCCCTAGCTTCAGTTCTGGGCAGATATCTACAAGATCTTTCTCAAAGTAAATTTTGGGGGAGGGGAAGGGCTGAAGTCCCTCCAGACTATACCCTGGACCTCTATTCCACCATTTTCCTTTGGGGAATCTGTCATACCTTTGCTGCTACCTCTGTGAGGATGAGGTGTGGAAGAAGTGTCTCCATCTGAAGGCTGGTCTATACGCTCTCTAGTGGGCACTTAGTGGGGCAAGGAGAGACTGTTTGGTTTGTGCCACATTGTCAGCCAGCAGCTTCTCCAGATTTTCTCCAAAAAAGAGGAAGCCTGTAAACTTGGCCAAGCATAGGACCTGCTTAGAGTTAGTGTCCATCTTCTAGGGTCAGAGCCATAGCTGGCAGCTGGCTACATGGCTTGGGTAGAGAAACGTATTGTAGCCATTGAAGCATTAGGTACAAATGCTGTTGCTAAGGCTACTTTTGTTAACGTGGAGCCAAAGTCAGGATGATCTCTGTCCTTTAGACCTGGAGAACTTCCAGCCAGGAAAGGAGCTGCTCTTGCAAAGCAGGTAGCTGCCAGGGACACTCAGAGGGTGGCCTCCATCTTTCTATCCTTGGGATCCTTAGGGTAGAACTCCCTTCTGAGGGAATAACCACATCTGTGGTGAGGGATGCTACAGTGGCGCCAACCTTCGGTGTCTCAGCAATAGACGCCCTTTGGTTTCTGAATGTTTACAGAACCTGAAGTCACTCTTGTTAATGTGTGTGCCCTGACCCAGCTTGTTCCATTCATCCCTAATCACTTTCTTAAAGGAGGAGTGAAGGGGTCTCGCAGCTTCAGGAGAGGAGTTTACTCTGAGGCTTACTCTCAGGAGCCCACTCAGGCTGCATGTGAATTGTGGAAACAACATTGCTGCACACAGCTTGAAAATTCAAAGGTGGAAAAAAAATGCTGCATTCCCATCCTTTCTGTTTGGATTCAGAATCTCAGTGGAGGAGGAGACTCAGAGGACTCTGTCTCCTGGATTTTTTTGTGCCTTCTCTTTCCCTTTTTGGAACCTTTTTAGGGTGCTTTGGGAGCTTAGACACTCTGCTGCAGCTTTGGTGAGGCCTTTTGCTGCTTGCCTTCAATAGGTTCTGCAGCACTCTTGCGAGGTCTGGCTCAGAATCCTCTCCCGCTGGGACCCATTCCTCCTGGGCATTGTCTGAGTCATCCTGGTCAGCTTGGGACAGAGTAGGAGCTGATTAGAAGACCTGCTTCTTTCCCCAGGGCTCTGAGGACCCACTTTTAGACATGGAGGTGGGGGGAATTTGTGGCCCTCCAACTTTCCCTTCTTTGTTTTGTTGGGTCCTCTAGGACTTACCCCCTGTGTAGAGTGGTTAGGGAGGGATCCTCATTGCTTATGGAGCCTCTCCCTGTTCTGCACCCAGGTTCCTGGTCCATTTTATCCCTGTTGGGGTTGTGGCTGCCTTGGTGGGTGTAATGGGGTTTGCTCACCACTCTGGCACCTCCTGCTAGAGGTCTTTTGAATTAGATCTGCATGGTAGTGCGCCCTCTTCAGGTGGTGCCTTGCCACCATCACTCCTGCTCTAGGACCCACATCTCTCCAAGGACCACAGCATCCTCTTCAGCGACACAGCCCTCCGGCCTTGCCACACACGGGGTTCCCCCCTTCTGGGAAACCTGCAGTCCTCTGTTCAGCCACTTCCCTTAGTGGCAATTGCAGCAAATTGTCTGGTCACTTACTCGTGGCCCCAGCATCCTCTTTGCCCTTGCTTCAGGGTCTCAGCCTGTAAGCCCCAGTAGCCAGCCAGGAGCTGTCTCTTGCTCCCCAGTCCCTGCTCACAGACCTGCTCTGTCCAGGGTGCTGGCAGTTCTCTCAGCCCTCCAGAGACAAAGTCTTTCCTCCCTGGGCTCCCAACAGAGAACTGCCCTCCTCTGCCCTGCAGCTCCCTTTTTTATATGGGCCTGCTTGGCCCTGCTTGGCTGCTCCCTTCAGCCCTTCTCTGATCGGCTTTCTGCACAGCCTCCCTTGGGCTCTATTAACCCCTTAGAGCCCAGTATGGGGCAGGCACCCCACCACAGTGGGTAAAGGAATGCACCTGCCTGTCTGACTCCTAGCCTCAGGGCCTAACAGAGTCAGGGAGGGAGGGAAAGGCTGGAAGCAGGCAGCCTCACCTATAGAGCACTTCTTGGATTAAACCTTGTGCTTTCTTGGCTACTCTGCCATGCCTGCAAAGGGCAGAGGAGCCGGCAGGGAGATAGTGCAGCATATCAGAGCTGGTTAATCCCCCAAGCAGTTAACTGACCCAGGAAGGAGAGGAATCTTGGAGAGGGAGAAAGCTCCTGCCCACTGCCCAAAAGCTGGGCAGAGACAGCTCAACTTGCAAAGTACAGGCAGGAGCAACAGAAACTGCCCCAGTCTGGCGCAGTGGAGGCAGAGACTCTGGCAGCAAGCAGGAGCAGAGAACGTATGGCCAGAGCATGTGGAGCTGATCTGCCTCCACAAAGCTGCAGAGAAAGGAAAGACACTGGGTTGCTGAAAGTACTCCATACAAGCCCCTTAACTACTGACTTGTACAGTGTGTGTGTTAGTAGTGAAAAGACTAGTTCTATCATTAGGCTTACTATGGCAATGAGTTCCACATACACTGACATTTAAGTGGCAGGTGCTGGCACAGTGACAATCATGCAACAGTTAACTCTGCTTGAAATAAGTCTAATTGAAATGGTAGCTGTAGTGCCTGTGCCCTGTGGGAGTACTTATATGGGGTGGACATGAAGTAAGTTACAGGTCTGAGAGGCTACAGGGCAAGCAGCCTGATAAATTTCTCTAGTGTAAGTGAAGCCTGTCTTCAAATGGAGAATATGAGAGAGAATATCAGAGAATATGGCTGATTATGGGACCCCTCCCCCCCCCCCCATGAGTTGGAGTGTTTGGCCATCATTTGTTACCAAAGCTTCCAACACAGAGATGTGGTTAGATTTATGCAGCACAGCCCACATACCTGAACAGGCATTTGATTGTGTGGGGGTTTGGTTGGAAATCTGAAGTGAAGAGTTTGTTCTGTTTTCTTGGTAACTGGCTGTTTTATGTTGTCTGGGATTTGCTTTTGTCGTGTTGTGTTTTATTGCTCTGGATTGTAATTATAATGGGAGACTGATATTGGTGTGTTTTATTATGTTTACTTGAAAATAAATAAAGATTGCTTCTTTTAAGTAGTGGGGGTGTAGAATTGTGGAAGACAAAGTGAACCGACCCATGTTACCTTCATCGTATTTGCCATTTTCCTGTTAAATTTCCTCCTTCAAAATACAAGTGAAGAGGCCAGATGTATACAGTGGGAGGTTTTCCAGATTCATTTTTTAAGAAGTGAGGTGCAGCCACAGAGCCGTGTCCTTTCTCCACACAGAAGATCAGCATCATCATTGAACACACACTCCAAGCATAGACTAAAATATTTTAACTAGCAAAAGCTGGTTGTTCTGGCCCCAGCAACTTCTAATCTCACAATATTTTAAAGAATGATCTGATACTTGACACCTCCAGGCCTTTTATTTCAAAATGATTTTTCCAGCAATACAGCCTTGACTGAATTTGGCTGGCTATTGCCACAGAAGAATGCACTGATGAACAATGTTAAGCAACATGCCAAGAATGAGGTATACGTACAATCATCTTCCTCTATGTCATATGTAATGCTGATACCTTTCTCTAAGATGGCAAAATGATGGGACCACATGTCTAATGGTTGTGGCAGCTCATATGTACTGTTGGTTGACTGAAGCAAAGCCCTTTTCTAAACCTTTAATGTCCAATTGTGCATGTCTCCTCAAATGTTTTGCTCAGCTCTATTAAAACAAGTTCAAAGTTATCAGACTGGAAGCAGATTGAGCAGTGAAGCATTTTGGCCTCTACTCTACATTATCTGTGTTGATGTGACTATGAGATCCCATTAACTAGCTACAGATGTTCTATAGTTCACACATTACGTGGCCTTAAAATAAAGTAAGTTTGGCAATCCTCTCCGTGTAATATCTGAATGATTTTCCACATTCTTTATTATAGGCTTCACCTTTACAGTAAACAGACTTAACAATTGGTTCCAGTGTAAAAACAAAACCAAAGGGAGACATTTGATTCCAGTTTGGATAATGGGGAAATACTGTGAGAACAGCCATTGATTTCTCTATAACCAGAAGTGAAAAGTCACTTTCCTGCACACGTCATGGTGGTGCCAGCAGAAACTGACCAGCCCTTCCCAATGTGTCTACAGAGTCTCAATGGCCCATAGTGGGAGTAGCCCTTCCTGGTAGCTGCTGAGAAAAGCTGATTGGGGAAGCGGATTAATGGGGAAGAGTGACCACATGTATTTTGGCGAGGTTGAGAGCAAAGTTTATATTTTTTTTATATTTTGTTTCCCTCATAGACCTAGAACCAGGGAAATAAAGGAGCAAAAGACATTATAATTATTTTTAATTTCTGTCTGTCACAAGTAAGCAGAGGCATCTGAAAGCGTGAAATATTCCAAGCTCCTGTAGGGTGTAAAAACTAAACAAAAACCAAAGGTGGTTTTGATTTTGTCCTTGGCAAACCAAAAGGTGAGTTTGCAAAAAGCAAACCCAAAACAGGGCTGCTTGACTCTGTGTCTGTCTCTCTAATAAGTAGATGACATATGTTCCTCAACTGTTGTTTAAGCATGATGGTTGAATATATTAAGGGAAAAATACTCTGATAATAAAATATTATAACAGAGCTGTGTAAACCAGTATGACTATAGATGGATTGATCAACATTTCTAAAACTCCATTTAAAAAGCTGAAAAAAAATGTTTAAATCTAACTTCATATGGTAACCCCCGCCCCCCACACACAGTTTTTTGTTAAATAGCTATTTACATGGATGATGTTAATCAGCTCCAAAAGGAGCCATCATGGTTATTGGGCCAATAATAATTATTTTTAAGTCTTTTTGAAATAGCCTTAATGTTTCAAAAGTTAGGTCAATAATACAGGTTTTAACAATAATTTATAAACAAACAGTTTGTGATCTATTTTGTCAATATATATTTCCATGAAAGGCTTGTAATCATTATTATAAAAGCAGTTTAAAATTAACCAACACGCCCCAAAGGATTTTACCAATAGGATTAAGTAACACAAAAGCTGTGACACGAGGAAAAAATAAATGTCTCTTCTCTGTCTTTTACTACGTGTCTGTGTTTTGAACCTGGAGACATCTCAGTAATGAGGTGCATCCTTAATATTACTTAGCTGTGGGTTGCGTGTGTATTTATATAAGTAGATTAGTTTGTAACATTAATGTTAATGAGAAACTTGTGCATTTACAAGTACATAGTAATGCCCTTCCTTTGCCAGCAGCTGGCTGTGTGTCCCTTGTTCCACTACTTTTCCATTATGAATCACTGCTATGACATCAGCGTTCTGGACGGTCGTCAAGCGGTGAGCAATAACAATGCAGGTTCGACCCTTCCTGGCATCATCCAAGGCTTTCTGGACAATCTGCAGACAGATGCAGTGAAAAACTTGTTATTACTTGGAGAATCTTCCCTTTCATAGGTAACACCTTTGCCTTTATAATTCACATTATCACTTGGGTGTTCCTCACTGGGGTTTAGGAGTCAGTCCTTCCCATGCATGAAGGAGGCCTCAAACACAGGGGCCTGATATTACAACCTTTATTTGTGTGAGTAATTCCACTGAAGTCACTGAGACTACTCTCATGAACAAAGGCTAGCAGAATGAGGTCCAAAAGGATCTAGTTTGGACCAACATAAAACTTAGATTTACCATGCAACACAACTAATTTGCAGAGGTGTAATGAATTTTCTGTGATATTGGCTGCTTACCAAATGTGTGTGTTACATTTGACATTGCATGCTGTCTGTTTCCTACTACATGCCAAAGTTAGAGAAACTAAAACTTGCACATTCATTGATAGTACCAGCAATGCCAGACACTTCTTGTTAGCCATAAAAATCCAAAATTCAGGATCCTGACATCTGGGTCTGGATGGTGGTTTGCATGGTGGCATTTTTCACTTCTACTGCATCCCCATCCAAATGGACAGTTTATTAGTCCCTTTGGAGTCTGCCCCCTCTCCTGGAGATGGTGGATGCAGTGAGGAAGCTCAGCCAGCTGAGCAGCAGAGGATAGCTTAATTACTCTCTCTTCGCTGCACAACATCTCCTGAGAGGTCGGAGGTGTTGCTGAAGCCTTTTTTCCAAGCCAGCTGCTCCTGCGTGTCACCTCTTATGCTCTGAATGCAAAAGGACTGGGAAGCGGACAGAGGCTTCTTCATTGTTCCATTCTGTCCTAACAGCCAGCAGTTCTACCGGCAAAGTGGATCCCAACAATTGTTCACCCAGACAGAGCATGGAATAGTGCAGAAAGAGACCCACTTTGCTGCTAGTGCTGCTGGCTGAAGGGAAGAGGAAGGAGCTGATGACTTGCCTTACAAGGCATCCTCTAGTAGATCACTGTCTACTGTTTGAAGACACCTGTCTCAAACTCAAAGTTGCTAATTATGAATGGGATTTTCCAAAGTGCTCAGCATTGGCCAACTGTGAATCCATTGAAAGTCCCATTGACTTCATAACTGACTTTGAAGGAACTGAGGCAGGCCAAAACTGAGGAGTTTTGAAAATCCCACTTTCTCTCCAGCCCCAAGTGTTGCTGACTACCATCAGCTCCCAATTTAGACAGCAGGAGTTGAAGGCACTCTACACCTTGCAAAAGCAGGCCGTAGACAGAGAGTGAGCTAAGGATTGTTCTGTGGGACTTCCAAAATTGCATTGTACATGGAGTGCCTGTATTCTTGCAGTGAAGCATTCGAACCCCGTAATTTTGTGTGTATTGCAAATGGTAGAATGCATATTACTAACCTTTTCACCTTCCATGTCAAGAGCAGATGTGGCTTCATCCAGAAGCAGAACTGCTGGCTTACGAACTAGAGCACGAGCAATTGCTATTCTTTGTTTCTGACCTCCAGAAAGTTGTGCTCCTTTGTCACCCACTCGGGTATTATACTTCTGTATAAATAAATATTCATTGTGAAGGAAAGTTAGAAACAGAAAGTTATATTTTTAATAGCAGATAATGTACTATATTAAGCTTTTCCATTATGAAGGAAAAAGAATAATGTAATTGTTTTTAATAAAAAATAAAATTTAATAAGATTTTATTAACTGTTTGAATCAAAATGCATTTCCATAGCTACACATATTGATAACTGCTCTGTAATGAAAATTCATTTCAGCATTAGAAAAAGACTAACTCCCAAGTGGTGCAACCACTGATGTGTCTAGTCAAAGACACCTGTACTTAAACATATAGAGCTCAAGAGACTTTTATAATTTCAAGGCCCTAGAGACCCACTCTCAGGAGGTGACCCTTTATTTCTTACACGTCCAAAACTTTCTTCTCAGTACATTTTCAAAAACTAGGTGGTAATGAAAAAAAATATTGTTTTTTTTCAATTTTCAATTTCATGTAACTTTACAGGAAGCCTGATTTCTTTGGGCTTTTCCAAGCTCTTTCTCCATTTTGAGAACTAAGTCCATGGCAAACATGAAGGTTAAAATGTACTTGAAACATTTTACCTTTCAGATAAGACTAAAACTATAGAAGGTTTCAGCCAAAAAAGGAAAAAGAATTGACAAAGTTTAGAATCGAATGTATCTTTTATAGTTGTTATATAACATCACTGTGGTAGAGGAAAACAAGAAAACTGGAGCTCAGATTTTGCATTTGAATTAGCCAGTTATGACTGTGTATATGTTAATACACATTGCAAGTTACATTTTTAAACATCAGCTTCCTATTTTCCTCTTTGAGAACAGTAAACACAAGAAAATAAACTAAAAAGCAAATTGTTTTGCATTAATTGGAGTTGCTTAGATAGGTCACAGTGAATATTTTACCCCACACTGAGAATGGAAAGACATTTTCATTTACCTCTGGGAGATTTTCTATGAAGGTGTGAATATTTGCTGCTTTAGCTGCCTCTTCAACTTCCTCCTGACTGACAACCCAACTGTTGCCTCCGTACTGGATATTTTCAGCAATGCTGCAGTCAAACAAAATAGGCTCCTGGGACACAATACCCAATTTGGACCTTAACCATCGCAAATGCAAAGACTTGGTATTGAATCCATCTGCAAACTAGAAACAGAAAAAGGGAAAAATCATTCCCTGCAGAATGCAATACTCCTCCTCAGGCGTACAATGTAAATGTGAAACACGAATCTGTAAAAATCCTCTGCCCTGTGTTAGAGTTACAGTAAAAGTAAAGTGAACCACTTCTGATCAAATAATAGAGGATCAGATCTTTAATCCAAAATTGAACTGAACCAAAACTCTTTGAAAATTGAAAAGAAGCTCAGATAACCTTTTCCTCTCAGAAGTATTTTTTGTAGACTTCTGCTCTGCTAGCTTCCATAATAGATGTGGAATTGCCAGTCTATAATGAGATATGCCCACAGAATTTCCATCTTTACTGATGATGTCAGGGACCAAAGATCTCATGAGAAAGTCTGTTCATGAGCTTCTTAGACCGAGACGGTTGAAGAGCTCCAGTAAGAATCCACATCTTTGGGCATTTATTCAAACATCCTTTGACTCACCATCTCTAGGCTATTCTTCTTGGAGCTCCCATCATCATTAATACGACTTGAATCAAAAGTCTCATCAAGTGATGAATTAGACCTCATATTGTGTCATGTTAACATGACTACAGGACTAGTGACAAAGGTTACACTATGGGAAGTATATTCTAATGCCCCCTCTAATATATCAAGTAAATCAACAAAGAGATACCATCTAGTGATCTAAAGCCAGGATGGGGAGTCAGAGGATCCAAAGTTCTAATCCCGCTGTACCTTAAGCAAGTCCCAAGTCTTTTCTGCAGTACCCGGACCTGTAACAACACTTATCCACCTCAAAGGGGTGTTGTGCAACCGATTTAATGTTTGTAAAATACTTTGAAGAACAGTTCTATAAGCTCTAAGCGTTAACAGCTTCACAAATCTCTTCTTACCACTTGTCCTGCCATAGGGTCATAAAATCTCTCCAGAAGCTGAATGGATGTGCTTTTGCCACAACCACTGCTCCCCACCAAGGCTAGCGTCTGTCCTTTTTTAACCTTCACACTGAGTCCTTGCAAAACTTGAACTTCTGGTCTTGTAGGGTATACAAAATGGATGTCCCTAAATTCAATGTTACCATCAAACTTACTCTGGAAAATAGAATAGAAAATATAAATGTATGACAGAAGACCTGTCTATCTTGTACAGAAGCATCAAACACAACTCAGTATGGTCATTTAAATGAAGGCGTTGACAAGTCAGTTGGAAATAGTATGGCATTTTCAAACCTAGTGCATTTTTGTCAGTTTATTATTGCTTAAATATGCAGTGACATGGATTGTTATCTTCTGTGTAGAGGACCTCCTTGTTGAGTGGTTCTTTTCTGAATCTCTCTCTCATTTATATCATTCCTTTTCAGCCTGGTTCACAAGGACTAGCATTACTTTAGGTAAGTAAACAACCCTAATACCTCTCTTTTATGTCATCAATGCATATAATCCAGACACTATCATTGTGTGTGGAAAACATAGTTCCTGCCCCTGGGAGTTCACTCTCTAAATAGTGTAATTTCAACACACAGTACACAGGATGAACATAGTACAAGGTGAACATCAGATCTCAGATTGGGTTAAACATTTTTACTTTGGTGGATTATTCATAGTTTTCAAGGACAACTATGTTTTCAGTGTAGGTTTGAATAAGGAAAGGGTAGCTGATTGGCTCTTTTATGTAGGAAGGGAGCTCTGAGTATAAGAGGTAGCAAGGAGGAAGACTTGAAGACAAGAGTGAGTGAAGGAGATGTTAGGAGAGACTGTGGGAGCCTCCTCTGATGCCTGGGGGATGAGATAGCTCCAGGACCACAATACCAGCACTGTCAGTACAGTGGGCTCTTACAGCACCTAGAGAACTGGACTTTCAAGGTTTAAATTCTTTGGGCCAAATCTTAGCTTCACTGAAGTCAAAGGCAGCTGCTTCACTGGCATCAGGATTTGACCCAGAGTGGTTTCACTTTCAATTAACGTCTTTCTCCACAAGAAGATATTTCCCCGGGAGCATTAGCAGTCTGGGCATGTGGAGCTGATTCAGGAAAGTCGTCAAGCACATGTGTGACTTAAAGTTGTGCACATGAGTTACTGGCATGCTTACAGTATGTGCCTGAGTCCTTTTCTGAATCAAGGCCACTATCCAAAAGCTAGAATTCAAAAGCAATTTCAAGTTTCTGAAAGGCTGGTTCTGCTTGTAAAAGCCTTTACTGAAAGCACCAAGAGACAATATGAAATGTTTTCAATTTACAAATACAAAGATGAGTTTCTAACTGTCAACACTGGACTTTGAGAGACAAGCTGGGTTCTTTCCATCTCATGTATAATCACCAGGAACAAAAGGTTCTGCAGGCCAAATTACATCTTCATTAATACTTGTGCAACCCCTTTGACTTGAATGAGGTTACACAAATGTTGTGTGCAGTGTTGTTACAGCCGCATCCGTCCCAGGATATTAGAGAGTCAATGTGGGTGAAGTCATATCTTTTATTGGACCAACTTCTGTTGGTGAGAGAGACAGGTTTTAAAGCTTATACAGAACTGAAGAAGAGCTCTGTGTAAGCTTGACAGATTGTCTCTCTCACCAACAGAATTTGGTCCAATGAAAGATATTAACTCTCCCACCTTGACTCTCTGTTACACAGATGTAACTAACTGGAACTTAGCAAACAAGTCTGCTGCTGATGCACAAGAAGGAATAGAATCTATCTCACTCTCCCCCACAGCTGCATAGTTTACAGGAGTAAAAAGCAGTGAAAACATATTTGTATTGCTAAAGAAAGCAGTTTAACTCTGGGCTCGTCTTCACTACCAGGGAGATTGACACTGCTGCAATTGATTCAGTGGGTGTTGAGAGCAGAGTGCTCTCTGATCGACTCTGGTACTCCACTGGAACAAGAAGAGTAAGGTAAGTCGATGGGAGAGCATCTCCCGTCAGCGCAGAACAGGGAAGACACCGTGGTTAAGTCGACCTAAGCTACATCGAACCCAGTTACAATATTCACGTAGCTGGAGTAGCTTAACTTAGGTGGACTTACTCCGGTAGTGTAGACAAGGCCTCAGAATACACCCAACAGACAGAACAGGTGAATGAAATGTCATTCTTTCAGTCATTTTTTAGAACAGAACCACACGTAAAAGTATTCTTTTAATTTCTCAAGGAAAAAGGTATTAAATGGCACTGGGCAAATATAAAATTATTAAGTTATTGCTGTTAAATTTTACCCTACCTGTGGTCCTGTCTTCTGTGACATTGCGAAAGTCAATTTAACAAGATTAATACAATTAAGGACAATCCAGTACCACTAGGTTTGTCAGTTTCAAGGACTTTCTGAATGGCCTTACCAGTTTTATACCCTCTTCACTATAGCTGTCAATTAAGGGCTTCCGATCCAAAAGCTGAAAGATTCGTTGGGCAGAAACTTTAGCTTTGCCAAAATCTGGTGCCAAAGAAGTGGATTTCCCAACATTTATAGCACCAAATACAACTGACAAAAAGGCTCTGAAAACCAAACACAAAACATCTTTCAGTTCATCTAAAGAAACTTTTTATATTGTTCAGAAATTACAAATATTGTTTTCCTTATTTAAAAGAAACAGACTTAACACTATCTATAAATCTGAGAATTGTGACATTTTAGAACTTTATGGCTTAGAAAAATTACACACAAAGGATTAGAAACAGAGGTTTACAGCTACCAATATTTTTATGGGTGACTAATGGAATGTAATTTCTCCCTGGAGAAGCATTTCACAATGCCCATTGTCTGCAATGAAGTGCCAGCAGTAAAAGTTTCTCCATAGGGAATAAACTGAGCCAGGCTCTATACATGCCAACACACCTGTTTCAAGCTTCCTCTCCCAGAAATAACCCTTCTGCCTGAATTGAACTCCTGACCAGATTCTAAACTGCTGGACCTCTTGCACTATTGCCTAAGTAACTAGACTATACACAATTACCATGTGTTGAAATCACTGCCTTTGGATGGACGTGTACTCACATACATATATTTTCAACGTTTGTATAACAATTAGCAATGAGCCATCCCCCAAATCTGAAGATTGCTGCATAAAGAAAGTAGATTGCACATAGGGCTATTCCATAGGTAAGTCCATATAAGGGGGCTTTTGTTAGAGAGTCCCTGATAAAAGAAAAGATTTATGTTAAAGGAAAAAATTGTCATGAAATGCCACGAGCAGAGACTGGCTGGGAGGTCAGACCTTTGGATTAGAGGTGGGGTGGCAAACCCTATACGTCACTCACTCAAATAATAAATAATAATAATTAGTAAAGCTGCATGCTAGGGCCTCCATGAAGGTGCCTCTGGAGAGAACTTATGGCAAATGAGATCCCTTCATCCCAACTAGCTGTTTGTTGGATAGAACCTTATGATAAAGTTACCTTTAATAGTCAAAACATTTTAACACTTGAATGCTGGTTTCCAGAATAAATGTTTATGGATGGCCAAAGCAATCTGACACAAAGCAAACTGATAATTTTGATAAGTCTCTTATGATCTTTGAATGCTTGAATTTTTGGAGAATTTGGATAAATGTAGTGGTCACCATAGAAAAGTCAATGTCTACAACACAGCATAACTGAAGCACTGCAGATATTGCCTAGTCTGAGTACAAGAGGGGGAAAAGTAACAACTCAGAGCCCACTTTACACTGGTAACTTATAAATGGTGACCAATGTTGTTGTGTGGGATGGTAAAACTGAATCACCTTAATTATGTGCAGACCTTGCTGCAACAAAGAATCTGGTACTAGTTCTGACAAAATGGTTTTTCAACAGAAAATGCAATTTCTGCACATTTGAAATTTTCCATTGGGAAAAAAGTAACAAAATATTTTATTCTGGGTTGGTTTGACCTGAATTGAAATATTTCTGCTTTGCACCCACAGCCATGTGACTCCAATAATGCATTATGCCACTCAGTCAGAGGGGAGACCACACTGCATCATGGGAGATGTAGTCTAACCTGGAAGCCCGGCCCATAAGAGAGGCAATGTTCCAAAACAGAGAAATGCAGTTTGATGTTGAACTAGATGGAAACAAAAACTTTCAGATCAGTTAAACAAAAGAAAAATTAAATATTTCAATTATTTGGGAATATAAAAATATTTTGTTTGGAGGAAAAATATGCATAAATGGAATTATCTGCCATTTCTACATTAAAATTTTTCTAAAAAACTTTTCTTTCCATGAAAATTTTTTATGTATTTTCACATTTTGTCCCACGTCAGAGCAAAACAGAGGCTGAAATATTAGAATTTCCCACAGGATAGAAATTCAGATTTTCACTCATCTCTAGTGCTCATATATTTTTTAAATCTTTTTCCAAAATAGTTTCTCCATAAATCATAATATTGTGATACAATGACCTGCCAGGACCAGAGAGAAGTATTAAAGTTGAGAATCCCATTTCTCCAATGAAATATAGATTTTTTTTCTCATACAGATGATGGTTTATAGAATATTGAATCATAAAACTGTCATTGGCAGAGGACTATCATTTTCAATCCCTGCTTTTACTTATAACATATTTAAGGGGAAAGAAACAAAATGGATGGTAGATCATTTCATTTATACCAGGTCATTACATTCTCTCTCTCACACACAAATATTACATCACACATAATAACATCTAAGAATGTATTTAAAAGAAACTGAGTAAATACATTTTACCCTGCCAAAATCTTTTCAAATCATTTATGTGTTTAATATTTTCAGTCTGCAAATTAATGTAATACGAATAAATCTTGTGTTGTTTTAAATTAAGAAAATATGTATTCATACCATACCATACCTGTATGGACCATTCAAACTTGCATTATATCTCTCATAGAATGCATCTTCACTAGTTAATGAAGCCACAGTTCTTATATTCTCAACTGCTTCCATTGAAATCTAAATCAGGAGACAAGACAGATATGAAATATTCTCTTATGTATGATTCTACTCCTACCACTACGTAGTTAGCACATTTGTAGCACTTTTCATCTTCCGCTCTCCAAGTGCTTTTCTTTTTTAAAAATGAGATTAAGTATCATTCTCAGGGAAACCGGGGCACAACAATTAAATTATTTGCCTAAGGTCACATAGTGGTCTTTCTACTAAGCCAACATGGCTGCCATGTGATTCCTAAGTACTCCTCCCCCACCTGTACATTTTGTTGTATAGCAGCATTAGCTGGCACTATAGAAGGCATTAAAAGGTAAGAAGTTGCTCCTTGCTCTGAGTACCCATATCCCAGGCAGCAGCTCACTGGAGGGCTGCATGCTACCTTGGTTATGCAGCCTGAGCGGCATGTTGAGCTGGGTGAGCCTCACACTCCTACTACCCACCCCCAGTGGGGACTCCTGCTCCTGCCTCTGCCAGGCTTCCCCAGCCATGTGCCAGGCCCACCCAGTCCACCCCACTCCAAAGCAGGCCCTTCCCCCACATGCTTTGGCCAGCACTGCCACAGGGGCGACGTGTATCTTGAAATCCAGAAAATGAAAAGTTATTTATTTAAATTTGCATGATTTTTAGCCCCCACCCCCCCTGCCCGATCCTGGCTTCACTGGGGAGGCTCAGACACTCCAAGAAGAGCAGGGTCCCTAGATCCCAGCTCACATGGAGGAGCAGGGCTCCCCCAGATCTAAGCACACACAGAAGGGGAGAATTCAGGGCTGACAGCCCACCCCCAAATCCTCAGCTTCCTCTGCCACCCCTCACATTCCCCATCCTCTCCCCTCACACTCCCCCAATCTCCACCCTCCCCCTTATTTGAGCCCCCAACTCTTCTTCCCACCCTACCACTCATCCTCATTTATCCCCCTCCTCATGTACCAGCTTCCTCTTTTCCTCAGCTCCAGGCCCCGCCCCCACGCCACCCCTTCCCTCAAAGCCCCACCCCCATCCCGCCGCTTCCCACCCTGCTTTTTCACACCCAGTTCCTCCCCCTCCCGCGAGTGCACCTCATCCCCCTGCTTCCCCTTTCCCCCCAGCACCTCCTGCACACCGTGGAACAGCAGATTGTGGTGGGCAGGAAGCACTGGGAGGGAGGGGGAAGGAGTTGATCTGCGGGGCCACCAGTGGGTGGGAGGCGCTGTGGGGGAAGGGAGGAAGCTGGCTGCCAGTGGGTGCTAAGCATCCATCAATTTTTTCCACCCACAGAGTCAGCACCTATGCCCCCATCCGTTGCTCTAGACCCAAAACAGCCCCTTCTTCCCATTTACTCTTACACTGCAATCACCCCTTGTAATTAATTTTCTTTTCAAACACAGTTTGAGAGCCTGTGCTCAGAGTCCATTTCTCCAAATTAAAACAAAACAAAAGTTTACATTTCATTTTCAGATTTCAGATTTCAGAGTTCTGCTCAGGGTGGGCGTACAACTTCAAAGCTGCTAGAATCTGTGAACTTAATTTTTTCCCCTGGAGGCTGTGGGGAACCCCATACTCAAATGACCCCATCTTTGGATCACTCGCCCTACCCTACACTTTCATGACACATAGCAAATTTCAAGACAATCTGTGTAAACACACAGATTTTAGTATGCTTAGTAGTCATCCTTTAAACAGGAAGGGCTTCCCCACCTTAGCCAGAGCAGAGCTGGTGCTCAGTTATAATGCTGTATAAAATTAGAAGGCCAATGGAGCAGATGTGCTCCACACATCCATCAGCATCATAATAGTCTCAGAGAGCTGTGAAGTGGCCCATTCATCTCAATGAGATGTTCTCAGCTGAAAGTGAACACCCAGCCTGAATTCAGCCAGAAACTAGCTCTGAGGAGGGTGACCAGACAGCAAGTGTGAAAAATCAGGACGGGGGTGGGGAGTAATAGGCTCCTATATAAGCCAAAGCCCCGAGTATCGGGACAGTCCCTATAAAATTGAGACACCTGGTCACCTAGCTCTGAGACATATGAACTGCTCCATTCATGCCAGTGGGTTTTCCCATTCCCCCTCCCCAGGACTGTAGAGTTTCTGACATGCCCATTCTCAGCTCCTCACCCCTCTCTCAGCAGTGTGTTCTTGGGCCATGCTCTGAGCATGCCTGTTCTAAGCTTCCCACTCAGAGGACCCGCACTTCCCTGATCCAAGCTCACATGGGGAGAGGCAGAGAGAGGGGGCCAGACTCCCTTAGAGGGACAAAGCATCCCAGATTCCAGTTCATGTGAGGAGGTAGGGAGTGGGGCTTAGATGTCCCCAGAAAGCAATGCCTACTGCAGACCCTGGTTCACATGAGAGGGGACATGGAAGGCAGATAGATCCCCACGGCTGGGGAAGGCAGCTTCAGAGCCTGGCAAACAGAGCGGGGTCTGGTGCAGGGCTCAGTCACCCCCAGAGAGGCAAGCGCCCCCCTCCCCCCAAAAAATTCCACCTCACATGCAGGGGTTGGGGAGAGGGGCTAAGGCTCCCCTAGAGAGCTCGTGGGTCCCCCAGATTCAAGCAAAAGGGCCAGAAGGGGAGAATGTGGAGCTGCCCCTATTCCCCCCAGACCCTCTGCAACAAACCCCCATGTCTGCTTCCCAGTATCCATTCCCCAAACCCAACTCCTCTATCACCCGTCCCCATTTATCTCCCTCCCCATAATCCCCCCTCTTCTCCGTGCAGCCCCAAACCCCTCTCACCCTATTCCCCTAACTCCTCCATCCTCTAAAATGCTCCTCTCTTGCCAGCAAGCATTTGCACGACTAATTTTTTAAACAAAAATACTTTGATGATATTACACCCTCCCTCCCAAAAAAAAGCCTGATAGTAACAGATTTTAGCAACATGCCAGCCAAGCTTTCACAGGTTTTCAGCAAAGGGGGGCCTTGAACTGTCACTAGCTGGGTGAATTCAGTAACAAACACTGTGCATCTCTTCAGTCTATCCAGCCACTTTGACTCCAAATTTGGATCACTAAATGTATCTTGCTCCCGCATAAGGTTCACCAATTTATAGTGGTGCACCTCAGGAGATGGCAGGGTAGGGTTAGTGACCCAAACTTGACATCTGTTGAGCCAGACGTTCTGGAGATATAAGCCCTAAAACCAGCCATTTTAAAAAATAGTTTCTAGGTGGTAGGTGTTTAAAAACAAACAACAACTTAGAGCTAGAACTGTAGAGCTAGGTAGATACTAGGACTGGAAGATGAATCACAGCCCACTGGATGGCTGTGAACTCACCCTTCAATTAACACTACTAAAGATAAGTTAATTACAACCCCTCACCTAAGACAAAAGGAATTTTGAACTGAGTGGCTGGAGATTGCTACAATGTGAGAGTCATAGGTGGTATTTTCATTTTGGGAGAAATCAAAGCATTTGGGTGGAAAATTGGATGTGTAAACTTTCTTGGAATGAGGGTTGCCAAACCTCCAGGATTGTCCTGGAGTTTCCAGGAATTAAAGTATTAGAGGAGTAGCCGTGTTAATCTGTATCCACAAAGCCACCAGACTCCTCGTTGTTTTTCAGGAATTAAAGATTAATCTTTAAAGATTGTGTCATGTGATGAAACCTCCAGAAATAGGTTTAACCAAAACCGGCAACCTTGCTGGGAAAGGGGATTGGGGTAAATAGGAATAGCTGGTAAGGGAGGTAAGAGGTTCAAGTGATGAAGGTACGTGACCCCCCAGCTCTGCCAGTGCACCCCAGTCCTGCACCGCAACCCCCTGTGCCCTCTCTGCCAATAAACAAGCCATCCTGCACCTCAACCTTCCTGCACCTCAACCCCCAGCTTGGTCTTGGCATCCTAACCCTCTGCATCCCACAGCTGTCTTTGCACCCCAACCCCTCATGCACCCCAACTTTCCTGCAGCCCCAGCCCTTCCAGTGTACCCCAACCTTCCTATACCCCAGCTCTACCAGTGCACCTGACCCGTTGCATGTCCCAGCTCTGTTAATGCACCCCAACACTACAGGAAAGCTACTGGATGCACATTCATGGGGAAATTGGAGGGTTCATGGGTGACCAGAAACCATTACAAGCTCTGACATCTCATGTTCTTGGAGATGGGGTACATCTATCGGAAAGGGGTCAGAGGATTTTTCTCTCAAACATAACATTGTCAGTGTTTTGGAACACGAACCCTATCTGAGATTTCTCCCACCAGCCTGATACAAACTCCACCCTCTAGCCATTCTGAAACACGACCAGGAACACTATTCCACTGGAACACAGCTGTCCTTCACCCCAGGCACTGCATGGGAGTCAGATTAGAGAAGGGAGAAAGTGACAGCAATGGAAAAGTTAGTACACAGGGAGTGAAAACTTCAGGGAGATGTGTTCCCTGCTTGCAACAGGGAGGCCTCAGTATGGTAGTGGGGACGGGGGAATGCAGTGAATGGGTCAGAGGTATGGCGGGGAAGGTGTGCTGAAGCAGGGCCCGTGAGGCACAGCTGATGAATGTGTGTGTCAGGGGGTGCAGCTGGCTCAGCATGATAATTGTGGAACACTATATGTACAACTGCCTATATGGCCTAGGGTGACCAGATGTCCCAATTTTATAGGGTCAGTCCTGATTTTTGGGTCTTTTTCTTATATAGGCTCCTATTACCCCCCACCTCCTGTCCCAATTTTTCATACTTGTTGTCTGGTCACCCTAATATGGCCCTTACCACCTACCACCAGATCTTTTCCTGTTTAAAAAAAACCCTTGGAAATTCCATGGCAAAGAACGATGTTAAATGCAGAGTTAAGGTTGCTTGGGGGTATCGTACCCCTGCAGAATGCTGTGTGGAACAAAACTCAAACTACCAAAAACCAGGAGATAGAATCATAGAATCATAGAACTTAAGATCAGAAGGGACCATTATGATCATCTAGTCTGACCTCCCGCAAGATGCAGGCCACAAAAGCTGACCCACCCACTCCTGAAATAATTCTCTCCCTTGACTCAGCTGTTGAAGTCCCCAAATCCTGATTTAAAGACTTCAAGTAGCAGATAATCCTCCAGCAAGCGACCCCTGCCCCATGCTGCGGAGGAAGGCGAAAAACCTCCAGGGCCACTGCCAATCTACCCTGGAGGAAAATTCCTTCCCGACCCCAAATATGGCGATCAGCTGAACCCCGAGCATGCGGGCAAGCCTCTCCAGCCAGACACTCAGGAAAAAGACTTTCAGTATCCCAACATTGACCCTCGGTACTAATTACCAGTGGTGGCACGTTATTGACCTATTGACTAAATCACGTTATCCTATTAAACCATTCCCTCCATAAACTTATCAAGCTTAATCTTAAAGCCAGAGAGGTCCTTCGCCCCCACTGTTTCCCTCGGTAGGCTGTTCCAGAATTTCACTCCTCTGATGGTTAGAAACCTTCGTCTAATTTCAAGCCTAAACTTCCTGACTGCCAATTTATATCCATTTGTTCTCGTGTCCACATTAGTACTGAGCTGAAATAATTCCTCTCCCTCCCTGGTATTTATCCCTCTGATATATTTAAAGAGAGCAATCATATCTCCTCTCAACCTTCTTTTGGTTAAGGAAAACAAACCGAGCTCCTCAAGTCTCCTTTCATACGACAGGCTTTCCATTCCTTGGATCATTCTAGTGGCCCTTCTTTGTACCCGTTCCAGTTTGAATTCATCCTTCTTAAACATGGGAGACCAAAACTGCACACAGTACTCCAAATGAGGTCTCAACAACGCCTTGTATAACGGGACTAGCACCTCCTTATCTCTACTAGAAATACCTCGCCTAATGCATCCCAAGACCGCATTAGCTTTTTTTAACAGCCACATCACATTGCTGACTCATAGTCATCCTGTGATCAACCAGGACTCCGAGGTCCTTCTCCTCTTCCGTTACTTCCAAATGGTGTGTCCCCAGCTTATAACTAAAATTCCTGTTAGTCATCCCTAAATGCATAACCTTACACTTCTCACTATTGAATTTCATCCTATTAATAATACTCCAGTTTACAAGGTCATCCAAATCTCCCTGGAGGATATCCCGATCCTTCTCTGAATTGGCAATACCTCCCAACTTCGTGTCATCTGCAAACTTTATCAGCCCACTCCTACTTTTGGTTCTGAGGTCAGTGATAAATAGATTGAATAAAATCGGACCCAAAACCGAACCTTGAGGAACTCCACTGGTAACCTCCCTCCAACCCGACAGATCACCTTTCAATACGACCCGCTGCAGTCTCCCCTTTAACCAGTTCCTTATCCACCTCTGGATTTTCATTTCGATCCCCATCTTTTCCAATTTAACCAGTAATTCTTCATGCGGTACCGTATCAAACGCCTTACTGAAAAAAAAAGATATATTACATCCACCGCATTTCCCTTGTCTAAAAAAACTGTTACTTTCTCAAAGAAGGAGATCAGGTTGGTTTGGCACGATCTACCTTTCATAAAACCATGTTGTAAATTTGTCCCAATTGCCATTGACCTCAAGGTCCGTAACTACTCTCTCCTTTAATTTTTTTTCCATGACTTTGCATACTACAGATGTTAAACTAACAGGTCTGTAGTTACCCGGGTCACTTTTTTTCCCCTTCTTGAAAATAGGAACTACATTAGCTAATCTCCAGTCAAACGGTACTGGAGTTTGACTGGAGATTTGTTAAAAATTTAGAGATTTGTTAAAAATTATTGCTAATGGGCTTGTAATTTCACTCGCCAATTCCTTTAATATTCTAGGATGAAGATTATCCGGGCCGCCCGATTTACTACCGTAAAGCTGTTCAAGTTTGGCTTCTACCTCGGATACTGTAATAGGCCCCCTCCTCAGCCAAGCTCTGCCCCCCTAATCAGGGCTCGGCTGCCCGCTCAGCAGTCTGCCCCTACAGATAGATACAAGCACTACAAAGACAGATGCAAATACAAATACCTGCTCCTCCAATGGGAACTCCCACTCAAACTCCCCTGTTGGCAGCCCTGTTTGCCGGCTCCCGTGCCGCTACTCACAGCTGTGCCGCTGCCTGGCTGGGCGGCCGCTTTTATAGGCCCCCTCCTCAGCCAAGCTCCACCCCCTAATCAGGGCTCGGCTGCCCGCTCAGCAGTCTGCCCCTACAGATAGATACAAGCACTACAAAGACAGATGCAAATACAAATACCTGTTCCTCCAATGGGAACTCCCACTCAAACTCCCCTGTTGGCAGCCCTGTTTGCCGGCTCCCGTGCCGCTGCTCACAGCTGTGCCGCTGCCTGCCTGGGCGGCCACTTTCATAAGCCCCCTCCTCAGCCAAGCTCCACCCCCTAATCAGGGCTCGGCTGCCCGCACAGCAGTCTGCCCCTACAGATAGATACAAGAACTACAAAGACAGATGCAAATACAAATACCTGCTCCTCCAATGGGAACTCCGACTCAAACTCCCCTGTTGGCAGCCCTGTTGGCCGGCTCCCGTGCCGCTGCTCGCAGCTGTGCCGCTGCCTGGCTGGGCGGCCGCTTTTATAGGCCCCCTCCTCAGCCAAGCTCCACCCCCTAATCAGGGCTTGGCTGCCTGCTCAGCAGTCTGCCCCACAGATAGATACAAGCACTACAAAGACCGATGCAAATACAAATACCTGCTCCTCCAATGGGAACTCCCACTCAAACTCCCCTGTTGGCAGCCCTGTTTGCCGGCTCCCGTGCCGCTGCTCGCAGCTGTGCCGCTGCCTGGCTGGGCGGCCGCTTTTATAGGCCCCCTCCTCAGCCAAGCTCCGCCACCCTAATCAGGGCTCGGCTGCCCGCTCAGCAGTCTGCCCCTACAGATAGATACAAGAACTACAAAGACAGATGCAAATACAAATACCTGCTCCTCCAATGGGAACTCCCACTCAAACTCCCCTGTTGGCAGCCCTGTTTGCTGGCTCCCGTGCCGCTGCTCGCAGCTGTGCCGCTGCCTGGCTGGGCGGCCGCTTTTATAGGCCCCCTCCTCAGCCAAGCTCTGCCCCCTAATCAGGGCTCGGCTGCCCGCTCAGCAGTCTGCCCCTACAGGTTGTGCATCCAAGCTTACCTCTGCCCTCTTTCCGCAGTGGCCAGTTAACACACATACCTTTGCTCTGCCAACCACACAGCTGCTGACATGCACAAGATCTTCACCTCCTTTTACAGCCCATTCACTCTCACCCACAGGATTCCATCTAACAATATTACAGGACAAGAAAGAAAAGAAAAAAAAAAAGGCTGCCCACCCCATGTTCCATCTGTTCCATAGAGCTGGCAGTAGCCAATGGGAATTATTTGCATATACTCCAGTTGCAATCAGGATGCTAGGTGTGCCTACACTAAATGGTGGAGACAGTAATTGGGCCTGCTTGGTAAGTGTGTTGGTGATGTGAGGACATGTGTATCACTCTGAGGTATGTGAGAGAGCAGAGCAGAGCTTAGGACAGGAGGAACTCTGTGTCTGCCACCCTCCGATGTCTGAACAATGGGAGCAGCTTGGTATGTACCTTCAGGATCCTGTGTGCATCACTACAGTGCAGAATTGTGTCCCTTATATCATTAGCAGGGCACAGGGGCTCTATTAGAAAGGGTATTTTCAGTAGCGAGCTGCCATATGAGCAAGCTAAGCATTTATTATCTATGCACACTCCAGGCAAAGTGAGTGTGCTCAGTGGCAGATGAAGCTGTACTGAGGAGCGGAGGAAGTAGTTAGCTCTGCTTGGTAGGTGTGTTAGCGAGAGCTGTGGATGTCTTGGAGATGTGTGACTGAGATATGAGGAGATGTGTGTGTGTGTGTGTGTGTGTGTGTGTGTGTGTGTGTGTGTGTGTGTGTGTGTGTGTGTGTGGAAAGGCAGGAGGTGTAGGTGTGCAGGATGAAGTATGTCTGAGTTCTACATGGAATTGTGTAGGTTATGTCAGTAACAGGGCACGGGGCTTTAATTACAAAGGATATTGCCAGCTGTGAGGTGGAATTTGAAAGGATTCTAATGCTTTCAAGATGGCTAAAGGAAAGTGTAGGTTGAGATGGTATCGTGTATGTAACAGTAGCCCTACCCTTAAGCTGGGAGGTGCGAGTCCCAGCTCGCATAGATGTACCCTCTGTGCATAGCCAGGGTGGCACGAGCAGTGGCTTGAGCTAGCCGCATGAGTACAAACCCACCCAGACCCCCTGGGCACATACTACTTGTGAGGCTCGCCCAAGCCACCATCCTGGCTACACTGCTCTTTTTAGTGCACTAGCTCAAGCAGAGCTAGCATGGGTATGTCTGTGAGACCTGGGAATCACCTCCCAGGTGAGATGTACCATCAGGGCATGGAGCTGTAAAAAGCTGTTAAGCAGTTCTCACATTGTACATGTCTGATATTCTTTTGGGGAGTTGGAAAGTGTGAGAGTGTACACCACGATCTGGAACCTTCTGAATTTCTATAGTGCTAAGGGCCACTGAGAGTATGTGCACAGTGAGGCATAGCTGAAAGAGGCTAGAGGGAAGCTAGCATGGTCAACCTTCCCCTACCCCTTTTTGTCCTTTCTCTGTGTTAGATGGAATCCTGTAGGTGACATTGAATGGACTGGAGAAGAAAGAGAAGAGCTTGAACATTTCAGCAACTGTGGGGTTGGCAGAGTAAAGGTATGTCTATTAACAGGGAGCATTGGGGAATTACTGAAAGAGGGAAGAGTTAAGGTTGCATGGGCAACTTTAACTCTGCAATTCCTGATGTTCAGAAGTTTGAGTTTTGCTCAAATCAAGGTTCTCCAAGGGGACGACATGCCACCAAGCAACCTTGAATTTCAAGGCAATATGAGTAACTGTGTGGATTTTAAAGCAATAAGAAAAGTCATCCTCAACCTTAACTAGAGTGGAAACAGCATCCCACTATAACAGAATGTCTCTCTTTATCACTGTTTTATTTAATATATTTTCAGAGTAATTTCTGTAGACACTCATCACTGACAATGATGTCCTTAAAACAATATAACATTATACCCATTTAGTTTATATTGGAGATCTTACTCGTCCGGCCTCTTCCAAAGCTTTTTGATCTTTTGATGCATGACCAGCCACAGAGCTCAGTTGAATAGCACTTGCAGCAATAATGAAAGGAATGCAGGCCAGGATAAGCAAAGTTAATCGCCAGTCATATACAAAAGCAATAATGATGGCGGACAGAAGGGTAGAGGCAGTCTTAGTCAACAAGCCAAGTCGGCTTCCAGTAGCCTATTAAAAGCAAAAAAGAGTCCAAAGTTAGAGTTAATTTCTCACACACAAAATATAGATCAATTGTATGAAGTCATTGTTCACTCAGGGTCAAATATTCAGAGGGAGAACAATCATAAATGTGCATTTAAAATAGACAATTGTATATGCAAAAACCCATATGGACAATTACATATGCAAATACCCCTAGCTGTGGGTGAGGTTCAGGAAGCCTGATGAAAATGTGGCCACATGGGCTCAATTCAACAAAAAAAATCAGGGTCCTCCTGTGCCACAACAAGGCACAGAAATCATGAAGAGCCAACAGCCTCTAATTTGGGGCATTTCAGTTATTGGGTGCCCAGCTTAAAGCACCTAGGGCCTGATTTTCATAGGTGCTGTATATCAGCTAAAGATAATGGAAGCTGCAGGTTCCTTTAATTAGGCACTTTGTTTTCAGCAGTGTTAGCAGCAGGAAATGAGCGTTCACATCAAAGAGCTCTTCTGTCCTTGAGGATCTGCACATTCATGTCATCAAGAAATTTAAAAGTGATGATTGGCACACGGGATCCGTATAAACTGTGACAATACTCATGGCTCAGCTGAGCAAATAGTGGATTTTCCAGCTGGGGGCCAAACTGGAAAACCGGGGTGGGGGGGGAATTGATTTGATTAGATCTGAAACAAACATTTTTGTTGAATAAAAAATAATAATTTCAAATTGACAAAAACATTTGGGTTATTAAAAACTCTTCTCCCCTCCTCCCCCCCACTCCACAGCCACACACAATTTTTTGTATTGATTTGGCCATTTTGCAGTGTTTTTCTCCTCTTTTTTATTTGGTCAAATTTGAAAATGAAATGCCATTTCAAAACAAAAGTAGAAATGGCATATTTTTAAATGGTCAAAATGAAACATTTAGACTTAAAACAAATCTCCCTCCCTATTTTATTTTGTCAAATTTTACCATATTTAGGGTCCCTAAAAATACATATTTCAGCAAAAATACCATTCACTAAAAACATGTTGGCAAGCTCTACTCATGCCTGCAGATAAAATGGAAATTTTTGTGGAAACAATCCACCTTTCAAATATCACACTGTGGACAAACCAAGAAAACCTTGGGTGGGAAGTATGATACTTTCTTTGCTAGCCAGAAGCTCTCCTGCTCTCAAGAGACTTTTGTGTTCAATAAAGTTATAAAACCAAACCAATGCCAAGATGAATTACTGCCATATACTCTAGGGGCTTACACATAAAGATCACTTTGAGACTTCAGCTAGCACAACATATGGCTGCCCACTTACTTAGCAGTAGCCGTGTTAGTTCCAGGCTATAGGAGAGAGAAGGTAGGTGAGGTAATAGCTTTTATTGGACCAACTACTCTTGGTGAAGAAGACCTAAAGAAGAGCTCTGTGTGAGCTCGAAAGCTTCTCTCTCTCACCAACAGAAGTTGGTCCAATACAAGATATTACCTCACCCACCTTGTTTCTCACTCACTGATATTTCTTTGTTCTGCAGAGCAGGGATTCTCACCCTTTTTCTTTCTGAGCCTCCCCCACCCCCCAACATGCTATAAAAACTTCATGGCCCATAGTTTGGATCCCATGCACCTGTTTTACCTTGACAGCTGGGATGATGGACCTTATCCTCAAGAATTAAGTTGCAGTTTTTAAAGATTCAAGTATTTGTACATTCAGTCAAATCTTTGAGTGATTCCCACTCTGTGCTGGCCAGTAAAGAGGAGATGGGAGGGAGCATGAAACCTAGTGAGTCTGAGGATCTAGTGAGTCTAGTGAATCCAGGAGTTGAGGAAGGATTTTTTAAAAAAAATTTTTTTTTAGACAAGTGCAGTAGAAATTTAATTTTATTTTAAACTATTGAATAAATCAGGAAATTTATTACTCTTTGCTCATGAGTGAATTTATTTAAAAAAGTATGGCTGATATTTTTTCTTCAGAATTTTTCAGATGGGGTTGTGTGGTGGAAAGGAAAGGGGAGATGGGCAAAGTCTGAAGAATTTGCCACTTACCTGCAGGATTTTCAGTGGATCCTAACCTACCCCACTCCCCAAAGTCACACAGTCCCTCGTGCTTCTGCCATCACTGATACTATGCAATAATGACAACTCACTTCACCCCATAAAGCCCACATAAACAGGCTTCCTGTGTATGAAATGCAGTGGACAGAGCTGGGAAGAAGAAATCTACCCATGTCAACATGAGGCCAGGCCATTGGCTGCAATGCAATTCTCCCACACTACAGCCCCTCCAAGCAACCGAAGTGGGGCTTTAAGGCCACTTGATAAACTGCATGATTGAGCAAAGTCTTCAGTATAAGTGGTGTAGAAGTGCTTACACTGGCCCTTGGACATGGCTTACTTAGCTGCTTACAGCAAGGAAATGGAAGGTGTACAAACATCTGCCGAACCTTTATAATCGTCATAAATTGGGACTAATGAAACTGTTTCCAAGACGTTGATAGTATGCTATTTAAATGTGTCAGCCAGTCTCTAGAGTAGATTTACCAACTTGTTTTCCAAAATAACTTCATCCTCCCTTGCCAACACTGCAATTCATAGTTGCAAGCAAAACATAAAAACAAAAACAAACATACCCCATTGACTTGTGAAGCATCTGTAGCTAGTCTGGTTAACAAAACCCCTATGGCATTTTTAGGATCGTCGTACCAGCCAATCTCCTGCAAGGGAATAGATGGTTCCGTTATTTTTGCTTTTGCAAATGAAATGTTCTTACCGTAACTCAGACTGGTCAGGGTCATTAGTACAATGTGTGGACATTTAAAGCTTGACTAGCACGTGTGCGTGGGGAAGAGAGAGAGCCAACATAAGCACTAAGATACTCACTCTTCTTCTGTGATGAGCAACATTTGTCAGATAAACTGAAAATGATCTTAAAATAAACTTTTCTTACCCTCAGAAGATTAAACTGTTAACAATCCAGGTGCTAACAACTGCAAAGATTTTAGAATTTAGAGTCAAGTATGTGTCATGCACCATAATGACAGTTTCCGAGTGGTAGCCGTGTCAGTCTGTATCAGCAAAAGGAACAAGGAGTACTTGCGGCACACGTACTCCTCGTTCCTTTGGCACCATAATGAGAGTGCCTTCCATGCCCATACCAACATCGGATAGTCACAGGGCTCCTCTCCCACACGTTTTATATTACACTGACTTCTGTAGAGCTTTTCCTGATCGATATGAGTGCATGTGGGAGGAGAATCAGCTTTATTATCCTTAAAGGTAGTGGAAAAGAAAAGGTTTGTTTGTTTTTCATAATTTTCCCTCTCCTCCCCTATCCCCTTAGAATGCTCCTGTGCATATGCAGAACCCTGTGATACCAAGTGCTACCAATGGGTTTGCAGGGTACCTAATTGTTCATCCACAGAGAATCCTCTGCAAGGAACAAAAAGAAGTGTATCCAGGGATCCATCAGGAGGGAGTATCTAAGGACAGTCATGTTGCAATAGTATTATTCTAAATCATTCCTGATCCAGCTGGTCATCTTGACTAGAGAAACCACTCTAGTGAGCAAAGATAATGCTTTGAGAACCTACACCTGTTATGATATGGTCTGTTTGCTATGGAGTTTGAAGCAAACAGACCTAAACCTATTTATCTAAACATTTATATCATGACCATCAGGGTCAGATAGAGATTTAACTTCTGTTTTGTTAATCTTTGCAAATATACCAATGCACTCAGATACATACATGTTTTATACACTCTTCAGTATGGTTAATATTGAAAGAGATGGCATCAAAATTAGACAGCTCTCCTAGCAGCACTGACTTAACTTGCACATGTTTTTGTTTTATTTTGTTTCGCGTGTGTGCTCAGAGACTTGCTTGTGCATTGTTAAAGTTTCACTAAAAGGATGGATTCTCTCAAAGCCACGTTGGAGGGAGGCTCTACACAGGCCACAGGGAACCAGAAATTTTCATGGTGTTATACAAATATCACCCCACAAAAGCCACCTGGCTAACGTGGCAGGAGTGCTGCATATTTGCTGTCTATTGCTCTGACCCAGAAACGAGGCCCGTACCTGCTGAAGCAATGCTTTGAATGACAAAGTTCGCAATCTCTTGGTCAGAACTTCCCCAGACTTTCCAAACATGAATCCCTGAAAAGGGAGAATGGGAAATACAACAGTTGAATTGTATGTGCTGGGCTGTGCAGTCATATTTAGAAAAACCTGCTGTAAATGTGATGATATTTCAACCGTTCAGCCACACAGTTTACAGAACCTACACACAGTGTTTTGGGAGATGGTTTCAGACGTTAGTTTAAAGCTGGTGAAAGGTACCACACACATTCCTGGAAACTGAAGTTTCATCGTACTGCCCCACCCACATGCTTCCGCAGCCAGCTGCAGAGGTCAGCAGTGGAGTCACCTTCCCTGCTTACTCATTCCTTAGCCTCACTACTCACACTGCTATCTAACAGTGCCGACTGGGACGGTGTTTTTCGTAACATACACACCAATGTGGTGGAACTGAGCTGTGCCCAAACGCATTCCCCCTAGGACACAGAACGGTCAGCAGCATCTTTCAGCCATTGCTGCCCTGGGCTGCTTTGTAACTAGCAATTGGGAAGGGTTCGGCTCTGTATTCCATACCAGCCACTTGAGCTATTCAGTGGCTTGGCTCTGGAACAGTTTCTAAGAAACACAGTGAATACAAAGTTGCATTATGTCCCCAACATACCTCTCAACGAGATCTGAAAATCTGGACCATAATGTATGTGACCAGATACTCAGCTTTGACTTTTCAATGTAGTGAAGTTTACCTGGATGATGTGTGTTACTAAGCTGATCACTGCCAGGACAAGAAACATCAGAGAAAGCAACGTGGTGTTTTTGCTCCTTTTTTCAGACTCTGTTTCTTGAAAAGCCTAAGTAAGAAAAGCACAAAGTGACCACCAGTTACAATAGCTCAGGAAACACTGTAGAAACTATTGAACTTCACCTTCTCTCAGCTCTTCCCCAGCACCTGAACTCTGCCACCCCTCAGCTTTCTGCTGCTGGCCAGGAGGTCACTCCACCTCTCCCAGCTGACCTGCCTCTCATCAGCTGCTCCTTCTCCAACCCTCCACCAGACCCTCCCCTCATTTGCCTGTGAGCTGCAGTTCCACTAAACCCTGCCTCCAGGCTGCCACTTCACCAGCTCTTATCTGCCTTCCACTGAATGCTGTCACTCCGTCAGACCATCACCGCCCCTCCAGCTGACTACAACACCCCTCTTCTCTTGCCTGAGGGTAAAAGATTCCCTCAACATCTCGCTCCAACCATTCTCCCTGGCTGCTGCTCCAACTCCCAGCAGCTTCCAACAATCATATACTGGAATCCAAAGGAAGACTCCATTTCTTTCCTGCAATGATTCACGAATGAAGGGGTTAATTATTCAGACAGTCCCAGGGATGTCTCTGGTACTTACAAACACGTTGGAATGCAAGGTACCTTGAAGGAGCTTACTGTCCGAAGAGAACGGGTACAATGCAAAGAGCAGAGTCATGTACAAGGCAGGGAGCCTGCACAACAGTGGAGAGGGGTAAATGAAAACTGAGTTTGATAAGGGAAGGTGATTTGCTTCTCTGGAAAGGTGAAGTCATTCAAAATACGGGGCTGGAAAATAGGCAAGAAGTCCCAAGTGGGGAGAGGAGATCAAAGGCTTGATCAAGTTCCTACTAAAGTCATTAGAAAGACTTGTAGAGTTTAGTGACAGTGGGAGTAGGAGGCGGCTCTAAGGCATCACCAGAGAGGACTAGCTGGAGGGACGGGCAGGATTTAAAGTTCTGCATTTGTGCCTGGTTCAAGTTAGTTTACCATACAGTTCTGAACTTACCCCAATGATTTTTCCAAATATAACTGCAAATGCAGGGTGGACGCCACCAGAGAAGGCAGCGGCAATCACACCAAAGAATATATGCAGCCACTCAGGTTTGTTCAGAGCCAGGATTCTGGAATAAGGCACAGCAGGGAGATTTTCCTCCTACATAAGAGATAAAATTCAGCTGTTCACTGAAAGTTGTGGAACATGACAATTTCCTCAGCTAGGTGGTAAATCAGTTAACTGTCCTAGCAACTGTTCACAGATAATTCACCCCAGCCTCCAATGTACACACTGAATAAGCAAACATATTGAAGATTTGCTGCTCTGTAATTTAAAGTCTTAAAACTGCTATTGCAAGACAAAAAAATCTGCAGGCATCAACTTAACAAAAGGCTAACTGGGGGATGGGGGTGATGGGGTCTATATAGTTCAGTGAAATGTCAGATAAGGTCAGTGATCATGGATTGCAACTTTAATACATGAATCATTAGAACGACCTAAAAGTCTCACTGTTCTGAGCACAAAAAGATCAGTCTAGTTCAGCCTCTGCTAAATGCTAGTGGGTTGGCAGTAAAACAATTGGGTCAACTGATGTCAGTTAGTCTGTTTTGTCTTTTACAAAATACAGACTATGAATCATTACCAGATGCATGGAAAAGGCATATGAAACAGTGATTTAGGCTTCATTGCCCTGGAAAACACATGGCAGCTTAATTCAGCTTCAATGAACTATTCAAAATGTCCATACATTTGTTGAGGAAGTTGTGGAAAATGAAAAGAAAACATAGGAACTGGTACAAATTATTAGATGAGGTTTTGAGCCAGTTGCAAAGGCCTCGTGTGGTTATCTTTGCCTGTGGGTATGTTTACACTACAGGATTATTCCAATTTTACAGAACCTGGTTCTTTAAAACAGATTGTATAAAGTCGAGCGCACATGGCCACACTAAGCACATTAATTCGGCGGGGTGCGTCCATGTACCGAGGCTAGCGTTGATTTCCAGAGTGTTGCACTGTGGGTAGCTATCCCATAGCTATCCCATTGTTCCCACAGTCTCCCCCGCCCACTGGAATTCTGGGTTGAGATCCCAATGCCTGATGGGGCCAAAAATTTGTCGTGGGTGGTTATGGGTAAATGTCGTCAGTCAATCCTCCTTCCGTGAAAGCAATGGCAGACAATCATTTTGTGCCCTATTCCCTGGATTGCCCGGGCAGACGCCATAGCACAGCAACCATGGCACCCGTTCAGCCTTTTTTCACTGTCACCTTATGTCTACTGGATGCTGCTGACAGATGAGGTACTGCAGCGCTACACAGCAGCATCCCCTTGCCTTTGCAAGTTAGCAAAGATGGTTACCTGCCCTATTGTACCGTCTGCTGCTTTGGAAATTGGCGATGACAGTTACCAGTCATATTGTACTGTTTGCTGCTGTCATGGGTGCTCCTGGCTGGCCTCGCTGTGGTTGGCCGGGGGGCAAAATGGGAATGACTTCCCAGGTCATTCCCTTCTTTATGTTTTGTCTAAAAATAGAGTCAGTCCTGCCTAGAATATGGGGCAAGTCTACTAGAGAACCAGAGAGCACAGCCGCTCCAGGTCAGACCCCCAGATATCCCTCAGAAATGATGAGCTGCATGCCATTCTAGGGGGTGCCCCTGCAACTACTCCACCCATTGCTTCCCTCCTCCCACACCCCTCCTGGGCTACCGTGGCAGTTATCCCCCCATTTGTGTGATGAAGTAATAAAGAATGCAGGAATAAGAAACATTGACTTTTTAGTATGATAAAATGAGGGGGAGGCAGCCTCTAGCTGCTATGATATTCCAGGCAGGACATCTCCATTACTCATTAAAGGGTGGGGGGAGGAGAGGAGCACAGCCTCCCGCTGCTATGATAGTCCAGAATCTCCATTAGACATGAAGGGGTGGTGGGGGGAGAAGCTCAGCCTCCAGCTGCTATGATGAGGATGGTTACCAGCCCTAATGCACCATCTGCCAGGACTGAATCTCCAGGACACAAAGCTTAAAGAGGGGAATGACCGGGAGTCATTCCCATTTTTGCCCAGGCGCCCCCGGTCGACCTCACCGAGGCCAGCCAGGAGCACTCACAGGATGATGACGAGGACGGCTATCAGTCATATTGTACCGTATCGTCTGCCACCGGGGAGGGGAGGGGAGAGGATGCTGCTGTTTAGCGCTGCAGCACCCCGTCTACCAGCAGCATCCAGTAGACATACGGTGACATTGAAAAGAGATGAGAAACGATTTTTTTCCCTTTTCTTTGAGGGGGGAAGGGGGGCAAATTGACGACATATTCCCTGAACCACTGGCGACAATGTTTTTGACCCTTCAGGCATTGGGAGCTCAGCCAAGAATGCAAATGCTTTTCGGAGACTGCAGGAACTGTGGGATATCTCGAGTCCTCAGTCCCCCCTCCCTCCATGAGCATCCATTTGATTCTTTGGCTTTCCATTACACTTGTACGCAGCACTGTGTTGAGTCACTGCTGTGGCCTCTGTCTATCATAGCCTGGAGATTTTTTTCAAATGCTTTGGCATTTTGTCTTCTGTAACAGAGCTCTGATAGAACAGATTTGTCTCCTCATACAGCGATCAGATCCAGTATCTCCCATACGGTCCATGCTGGAGCTCTTTTTGGATTTGGGACTGCATGGGTATCCGTGCTGATCAGCGCTCCACGCTGGGCAAACAGGAAATGAAATTCAAAAGTTCACGAGGCTTTTCCTGTCTACCTGGCCAGTGCATCCGAGTTCACATTGCTTTCCAGAGCGGTCACAATGGTGCACTGTGGGATACCGCCCGGAGGCCAATACTGTCGAATTGCAGCCACACTAACCCTAATCCGACATGGCAATACCGATTTCAGTGCTACTCCCCTTGTCAGGGAGGAGTACAGAAATCGGTTTTAAGAGCCCTTTATATTGATATAAAGGGCTTCATTGTGCGGACGGGTGCAGGGTTAAATCGGTTTAACGCTTCTAAATTCAGTATAAACGTGTAGTGTAGACCAGGCCTGGGTTTCAGATACTGGAAAAACCTGACAATGCTTCAACCATACAAGCCTGCTGAACTTTGTCACATCAATAATTTCATGTCTTCCCATCGGATTTCTTCATTTTACTGCAAACAATATGAATTCTGAAGCCATGTATCTTGCCATCTATTTCCTGTGACAAGGCCCAAATGCAACAGTTATGATTAGATAAAAAGTCTGTTCTGGACTTCAGGGCGATACATTGTAAGAATGCATCCGGTGCTGCTTATTGTTTGCATCATGTTCTACCAGTAGACTGTACTATAATAAAAAAGAGCTCCTAGAACAGGGTTTCTTCACTGGTGTGTTGCGACCCAAAATTGGGTCATCTGAATGTGGCGAAGGATCACAAGTCTGGCTGGGCTCAGCTCCCCACTCTGGGTTTTGTGACCTGGTGCACATGGGCGCAACGCCACACTCACAAATTTGGCCTGGTTGGCCCCCTCATAAGGCCAAACCTCTGAGGCTGCAACACCCGGAGTAGGGAGCCAAGCCCAGCTAGTCCTGCGGGACAGGAGCTAGGATCTGTCTCAAGACTGATTTGTTTACACCTGTGTTGTCCCTGAAGATTCCCAGTTCAAGTATTCAAGTATACCATAGCAAAGGTGACATGGCAAGACTTTTTTAAAAAAGAAAAAAGTGTCTGTTACAGCTGTCCCCCTGCTGGATTCCTTTTCCCTCCTTCCTTTCTGTTTTTGCTGAGTGGCCGCCCCTCCTGGCCTTGGGCTAACAAAAGTCACAGCCTGGCCCTGCTCATGGAAATGGCTTGTGCAGACTAACTGGAGCCATTGCTCTGCTCAGGGAGGGGGGGCCTTTTTTGCTCCTTTGTCTAGCTTCTTTGTTCCGACCCGGCTTGGTGTAGGGGGCGCTGCCCAAAAATGCAAGACCTAAAGTGGCCCAAATAGCTGAGCATATGAGTCATGCCTGTGGCTCAAAAACTTGCCCAGGCATGTTCTGTGCTCACCTGAAGTCTCCTCTCCTCCCCTCTAACAAGGGGAACCAATCAAAGTTACTGGCGGGAAGCTGCCTGAGTTTGCCTTTATAACCAGACATTTTCTGATCAGACCTCGGAGAAGGTCCTTGCTTTGCCACCTGGTCTGATCAGCTAGGGGTCTTTGGGGGGCCCTCTCCCCACTCTCATTTGTTTTTGAGCGTACCCCCATTTTTAAACTCCCCTCCCACGAACAACGAATTTTGCCTGGAGATCTCCTGATTATTGTAAGCGAATCGAGTCCTCTCTGCATCCTCTGATGCTGAAACTGCTGTTCCTGCTGCTGCTTTGGGGATTGGTAAGGAAAAACCTCTTGCACACTCCCCTTGTTCTAGCTGCTGGCTTTCTTTTCCCAGCAGGCAGACCCAAGCAGGGCCGGCTTTAGGAAGTGCGGGGCCCAATTCGAACAGTTTTGACGGGGCCCCTGCAGGGATGACTAAAAAAAAAAAAAAAAACCACACCCCCCCTTTCATTTCTTCCATGTATTATTTACTTTCCACGACTATATACATAATAACAAAATTATATATTACATACATTACATCATATTATAAATATCAATATTTATTGTACACCTCACCTATGTTTTTAAAACTTTATCTTCCTCGCTTTTTGTTTGACAAAATCTTTCAGTAAATTGCCTAACTCTAAGCTCTTCATTACTTCCCATTCAATTGACATGATTGCCAAATTATTTAATCGGTCTTCCTGCATCGTTGATCGCAGATATGTTTTAATTAGATTTAGCTTCGAGAAATTCCTCTCTCCTGAGGCTACAGTTACTGGAATAGTCAGGAAGATTCGAATTGCTATAAATAAATTTGGGAATCCTGTTGATCGGTTATTATATGCAAGAAATTGAAGGATTTTTAGGGGGTTTCTACAATCAGATGAAATAATTGGCTTTAATGCTTCCAGTTCTTCACAAAGCATGTAGCCATTTATGTCAACTGATTTTACAGTTGAAACTTGTTCGTTTTCCTGCACTAATTTCACATCTGTCAATGCAAGTTCCAGATCTGCAGCAGCTTTTCGTATGGTGTCCTTGGGAAGATTTTTGAATTTGCATAAAAATCCAAATAAACTTTCATGCTTTTGTAACTGTTCAAACCTTGGTTCAAGTGACTGTAAAGCTTTGTCTAACACTTGATTGAAGCACTGCACTCTGTAAACTCCTTTGGGTCAGAAAAAGGCTCATCTGCAGACTCGTACTAAAACTGTTTTTTTCGTTTGCGCAAACGTTTAGTCTGGAATACTGGAGTCACATCTAGATCTTTGGCAAGTTCATTGGCACCAGTTAACACTTCTTGAAAACCCTTCTCTCTGTACATTTTTAACCAGTTACAAAGCTTTTCAAATGAAGATATTCCTGCAGAAATATCCATTGTATCACTCTGCAGCTCTTTGCTCACAAAATTCACTTGAAAAAGTAAATCATGCCAGAAAACTAGGAGATAAAAGTCTTAGCCTGCCCTGTTGCAGACCTTTTGCATTCTCCCCTCTTGATGTATTTTATTTCCTCCTCCAAACCTCCCTCTCTCTCACCTGGAGTTCACAGCACTAAGTACCGGCTCGGGGCTTTTTTCCTGGGTTACAGGATCCCGATACTTTAGTTTTGAAACAGACACAGGCAGCCACAAACTCACCCTCAAACACCAACACCACGAAAACCACAAAAACAACACAATATTACAAACCTACGGCCAGGGTCACTATATTACTGCACACAGCAGTCAATCAGTGCAGTTGTAGATAAATCTCTGCATTATGCATTTTTGTATAACCTTTACATGACTTTGTATTGAACCTTAGTAATATGTTATAGCGGGCCCCTAAGGTAGCATAAGGTAAAAGAAAAATGTCTTTTTGCTAGAAGTAGAATAAGATCTTCCCTCCACTTTGTAATCAATTGCCCCATTGACTGAATGAGGTGTGAATGAGGAAGGTGTGGAAGGCAGGCACCTCCAGACAGCTGCAAATCTTGGAGAGGGGCTGGGAGCCAGACCAAGGAGCTTTGCCCAGGGCTGAGTGGGACGGAGTGCGGAGGGGTGGGTGCAGGCTTTGGGACAGAGTTTGGGGGCTGGAGGGAGGTGCTGGGGGGAAGGGACTGGACTGCCATGTGGCTTCCTTCCTCCCCTGTTGCCCCTCACCATAGCCTCAGTGGGGGATGGAGCTGCCCCTTGCCCAGTGTTTGCAGGAGTGGTGGCTGGGGGGAAACCCAGTCAAACTCTGGTTTTACTCTTTCGCTGACGGGTCACTTAAACCCCTTATAAACTCCTTCCCACCTCTCTCACTCCCCTTTTCTACTGGGCTTGTTTGTTCTTTTTGGTGGAGCCAGATGAAAACCACAAACCCCAGTGAGAGCAACAGGCTGGAAGACTAGACTGAACCCACCATCCAGCCTAGTCCATCCCAGAGCCCAGGACTGAGGGCAAATGTCCCCCCACCCCCAGGCCACCTGCTTCCACTCCTGGCCTCTCCCAGTGCTGCCAATGATTCTGTGTGGCTGCATCGGGTGGGATTTCAAGCGGACCCCTCAACCCCCCGCTAAATTCATCCTTGTTTTGCGACCACTCTGCACCAATAGCACCTTCCTTCCCTGCCCTAAACCTGCAGGATGGCTAGAAAGCTGAGCTGGGCATTTGATTGATCTAGAATATTATCATGCCCCCCCCAAAAAAACCCTTAATATCCACAAAGCTTTGGGGGGGGCTATTCCCCCCCATCAAGCCGGTCTATTTCATTGTTGTAGGGCAAACGAAGGAGCCATAATTTAATGGAAATATTCAGCCCCTACAGCAGTCTTGCAGCAGGGAAAGCAGAGTTGATGGGAAGGGAACAGGTCTGGATAGGAGCCCCCGTCCTCCTCCTTTGCAAATAATTTGGAGAGAGGAATTTGATCACTCAGTGCCTCAGTTTCCCCTCCTGCGGGGGGGGGGGGAGGGGAGATAAAAGTCTACCCTGTTGCAGACCTTTTGCATTCTCCCCTCTTGATGTATTTGGTTTCCTCCTCCAAACCTCCCTCTCTCTCACCTGGAGTTCACAGCACTAAGTACCGGCTCGGGGCTTTTTTCCTGTGTTACAGGATCCCAAGACTTTAGTTTTGAAACAGACACAGGCAGGCACCAACTCACCCTCAAACACCAACACCACGTAAACCACAAAAACAACCCAATATTACAGACCTAGGGGGAAATCACAGGGTCAAACACTCACCCTGGAAGCCTCAGCAGCTGATCGAGGTCAACTCCAGAGATTCCTGTCTCCCACCAGAAGCTCCCTTGGCGTCTCCTCCAGGTGAGTGCTGGGGGTGGGGGAGGGGAAGCACATGTGCCTTCTCCCCCCACCCCCTCCTCCTCATGACCTGCAAGTTCAGCCAGCCAGGGCTGCCTCTGCAGCGTCTCTCGTTGCCTAGCAACAGCTGCTGCTTCCGGGAGACGCAGCGTTTGCTTCCGGGAGAGACGCTGCCGGTGCGGGGGGGGCCCCCTCAGGCGCGGGGCCCAATTCGGGGGAATCGGGCAAATCGGCTTAAGGCCGGCCCTGGACCCAAGCTAACTCTTTGGTTTGTATCTGTAATCTGCTTCTAGCTCCACAGCGCCTTTGCTGCTAGAAATAAGCCTGCTTGCAGCCGCCCCACTGCTGCAGCTACCACCTTAAACCCCCCTCCCCCTTGGAGCTGTATCCTGGGCACACACCACTCTGCCCTCTGGAACTACCCCTAGTATAAGGTGCACCAATTAGGTTAGGTTTAGCCTTTAGTCTAGATAAGTTGTAATTTCATTTTGCATAGCTGTGGTTAAGTTAGGTTTAGAAAATTGCTTGCATTGTACTCTGTAAGTTAGGCTTAGAGAATTGTTGTATTGTGTTTTGTTACTTGCTAATTTGTGTAGTCTTGGTTAAGTTAGATCATAGATAAGATTTTGCTGTGTTCTGTATAATTGTGATTAAGTCTGTCTTCCCGCTGTCAGCTCCCGCCCCCCCCCCGGGGGGGCTTCCCCAGTCACTTACAGCCTGTTTGTTCTCTGTGTCTCCCTGACTTGTTGCAGTCTCTCTGCTCTCTGTGTCTCCCTGAGTTTAAATCTCCCTCCGCAGCGCCTCTTCCTTTGCTCTCTGCTCCACCACATGCTCCTCTTCCCCCATCCCAATCTAGCATAAAACCCCATTGGTTACCCTTTTTCTCTCTGATACACCTCACATTCTACATTTACACCACTGTGACACATTTTTACCTAAAATTGTTTGCTATTTAACATATTTTATCCATAACTGTTAGTTGGTTATATGCTGCTGTGACACACCCTTTACATAGAAATTGTTAGCTACCTGTTACATTTATACTTCAGTGTTAATTGGTTACCAACTGTATTGTACTCTACTGTATTGTACCCCACTATTGAAACCCCCTATACTGTTCACCAAAAGAAACCCCTCCCCAATTGTCTACCTTAACAAACCCCATACCCCTCACTATTGAATTTTCCCTGTTTTTGCATTTTCTTAATAAAGTTTATTTTGCACCCCACCAGTTCAGTAATTGTCCCCCAAGATCCCCTACCTGCTGGCAGGGTCAAAAAGAATGACCTTTGTTTCCTATTCTCAGAAGCTATCACTAAACTTCAGGATTAAACTGAATTGTAACACTAACCTCTTTCTCCTTTGTTTTCTTCTTTTCAGATGACTTTTTCTTAGAAGAAGTCTTTCTGCTTGTATGCCTTCCGGATCTCTTAGGAATGCTTCCTATCTCAGTGATTCCTGGCTCTTCAAAACCACCAAGATCAGTCAGATTCTCCATCCTGAAATCATCTAGATACTCTTTCTCATAGTCTTCATCTTCTGTCTCTTTATCGCTTTCTGACATCTCATTTTGAGTGATTCCACCATGACCCTAGTGACAAGCAAGGAATAGTGATACACAGTCACAAGACGGTTTGCAGCAAGGGGAAGGAACAGTATACTTGGTATGGAAACAAACAAAAACACCACCACTTTGGTTACATTGTCACTTTCACATCGTAGTTTGTATAGGCCAAGTATTCTGCCAGTATAAGTTGGTGCAGTTGCAACTTACACCAGCAGAGAATTTGGCTCTGTATGCCCCCCCGCACTATCTATATAGTTCTGTGATGATGTCATCCACCTCTTTTGCTCAGTTATGTTTTTGACTCATTACATTGGGTAAATGTGAAGCTACTGGTGAAAAACAACCACTTCCAACTCAGAAACAAGATTGACTGATCAACTTTCACTCAACTAGAAAACATACAGAAACTGCAAAGTGAAAATGGCCCAGCTGTTTCAGTGCAGAACCTGCATGTGTCAGCAATAGTAGGAGTGAGATCATAGTCGTCAACATTGTGGGTGCTCAGTGGCTCAAGCAGCCACCAAAAAAATAGGGGGTGTTCAGCACTTGCAGGGCTGGATAATCTTTTGTGGGCCCCAGCACCTGGACTGTGGCCCTTCCCCAATGCCCCGCCCACCACTCCGCCCCAAAGCCCCTCCCCTGATTGGCCTCTTCCTCCCCAAGGCCCCATCGCACTCGAACAAGAGGCCCCGCTGTTGCTCAGTCTCTTCCCCAAGGCTCGCCTGTGCTCTGCCCAGAGGTGCCACCCCTGCTCAGCCTCCCTGCCTCCCACCCCCAAAGCCCTGCCCACAGGTCACAAGAGAGGGGGAGGGGGACGGAGAGGAGCACCCTCCAGCAAATACAAAAATCAGCACCTGTGAGTGAGATATGCAGATAATTTTCTGGAGCAGAGAGATGGCCAGTAAATCTGAAGCATTTAGTCAGGAGTGCTCTATCACATCTCATTACCTGCTGCATCACAAGAGAATAGTAGACACCCTTCTGTGTCATGAGTTGACTGTGTGTTCCCTGTTCAACAACAACACCATTGTGAAATCCAGCAATAATGTCAGCTGTTCGGATTGTGGAGAGCCGGTGAGCTATCACAATGGTGGTACGTCCAGCCCTAGCCTTACCGGGGGAAAAAACAGAGAGATTTACTTTAAAATGTGGTGAAAAAAAACAAAAAATCCCTACCTAACAGTACAGCGATAGTGTGGAAAATACAAGTGTAAAAGCCCTGCTGACCCTTTATAGATGATCATTATTTCCATGCCTGCTGTCTGATTTAACAGCCAAAGGACACTTCTGATTACAAAATCCATATTTATAATAATGACAGGGGAAAGTGGATTAATTTTATAGGCTGTGGAGGTACCCACTGCCTATAGCTAAGGTTACACTTCCACTTGTAAGACCTGCTGTCAGATGCTTATAACTTTGCCAAGATTAATTATTTGGCTGAAACTTTCCATGCTGCTATCTGCCTCAGGCTGTTTTCTTTTCTTTTCTTTTTTTTAATTTCAGCAAAAATGGTTCAATGATTTCTCAGAAAGAGGTTAGAGAAAAATAATGTTATTTTGCCCATATTAAAAATTCTTATAACTGTTTAACTGAGAAGCTTTATCACCTAAATGCTTGAGAGCGGGGGCTTGAAATTTGAAGGGCATGTATCAGGGATGTGCCTTTTACCATTCCCATGAAAATCTGCCCGAATTTGGCCAAGTTATGAGGCTTTGAAAAAATCTCAATAGAGACTTCTTAGAGTTCAGCAGCTAAATTCCCCAAAGAAACAGTCTGCTTTGAGCACGCTGCATTGTATGACCGAAGTGGTGACCAGATCACAACACTAAAATATCGGGACACATTGGGGTGCCATCAGCCCCACCCACAGTCCACCCAGTTCCTCCCAGTCTCTGCCCGCACTCTGCACCAGGTCTGACCCCTCCCTACTCTGCCCTTTCTCATCCCCCCGCCCTTTCTCATCCACCCTAATGACAGGAGTGCACATGCACCATCCCCACAGAGTGACTAAGCATGTTCCTGCCCAGGATTGTGGGGGCTGAGCAGGACTTTGCCTGCAATTTCTTCTTCCTATAGTCAGCGGGAGTTGTGGCCCCAGGCACAGGAAACAAGAATAGAGAGAGCACAATGAACAGTGATTATGGAAGGAATCAAAGTTAGGCAGTAAAGGATGCTCTTGTTGGCAGGAAATCCGCCTTATTTGTTGCAGAAGTTGTAAGGTGTGTAGTGAATGAGGCAGGGGATTGCAGGAAAAGAAAGGATGGTCTCATTGTTATAGCAGCTGAATACTGCCCTAGAGAATTGGATTCTAGACCTGTCTCTGTGCTGAGCATTCACGGCTGCAACTGAAGTCAATGGGAGATGTGCTTTTAACATATCTAGGGCTGTATAATGCAAAATTCTCTGAAATATTGAGTCCTGGGCATCGCAGATCATGCACCCAACAGTAGTATGCACTTTCAACATTAACATCTCCGTGCCTCAGTTCCCATTCTCTAATATGGGAGTAATGCTACCACCTTACCTGTCAAGGGTATTGTGAAGATAAATTCATTAGTGTTTATGAAGCACTCAGATACTAGAGTGATGAGAGGTATAGAAAAGCCCATGAGGAAGTTAATAATTTTGTTTTCAGAGCAGGGTTTGAATGGCATGGGGGCATACATTGAATGCTGAGGATAAAAAGAAATATTGACTAGCACTGAATTGTGATGTGCGGCAGGATGTGGTGGAGGCTGTACTAAAGAAGACAACTTGTCTACACAAAATTTCTGGCAATCAGGAATGATGCAACAGGAATATCGGGATTGCTTTAGGTTGCCACCTGTCCCAGTTTATCCAGACAGTCTGTTTTGGCTGTGTTCAGGGTGCTACTTAGGCTCCCAGGTGCCCAGTTTCCTTGCACCTTGGCAACCCATGGCACCTGAACCAAAAGCTTAGTTACATTGCAGTGTGAGAAGTGCTGGCTGGCTTAACGCCAAGCATTCAGCCCTCTGCTCAGCCTCGAGCTGCCTCCCTACATGCAAGCAAGCTCCCAGACACAGTCCAGCAAGCAATGGGTGTGTGTGGGGAGAGGTGAAGAAATGATGGAGTGTGCAGGGCCTCAGGGAAGAGGTGGAAGAGGGGTAGGGCCTCAGGGGTTTTGGAGTTTTGATTAATATCATGACACCAAAATTTTGACAATGCATCCCTTACTGATGATCAATGCCCTCCTTGAAATCTCAGTGGAGAGCTGTCGCTTAAAAACGGATGGCACAGTTATAGCCTTTTACCGTCAAGTTTAGCAGCATATGGTTGTTGTGTTTAATACTGATTGATGAACTCTAGCAATAGATATTCCTTACCTTATCAAGAGCTGCTTGCACAATAGATTCACCTGAGTGTCCAGAGCAGAAGTGGCTTCATCCAGCAGCAGAATCCTGGGATTCCTTGCCAGGCACGGGCAATAGGCACTGGCTGTTTCTGCTCCTCCGCTCAGCTGAGCTCCCTTTCCCCACCATGGTGTTAAATTTCTGAGAAAACCAGAGGAGCATTGAGATTGCAGAAGGGTCAGTTGAAATCCTTTACACATCCACCCCATTTTCTGTTACTATCACAAACAGAAATTCCCTCTTTTAAAAGTTTTATGATGGATGCTCCAATAAACACTTTAAGAATAATTACTTCTAAAAGAAGTGTCTGGCCAATTACATTCAGTATTTTTTCCCTTTGAGGCAGAGGACAGTTTAAAATTTCTAATGATCATTTATATTTTTTTCTGTCTCACCTTCTAGTTGGCCAGAATTAGTATGTGGCGTGATGGTTTTCTTTAGCTTAAAGAATGTACTCTAAAATTAGATTTTTCAATTATTATAAAATAGAAGCAACTGAAGTGAAGAAGCAGACAACTAGACCTGGCTGAAGGAATCCAGCCATTTGATTGGCTAACAATAATAACCAGTGACTACTCAGGACCACATCAAAGCAATTTTGTTTGCCAATGTCAACCCAGTTTAAAAAACAAATAAGGACAGGAATATTGAGAGTGGGAAAAGATAGATAATACCTAGCAGAAGAAAACAGAATAAAACAATCTGGTAAATTGAAAATCTTCTCATTGTCCATAGAAATTCCTTATCCAATTCTATTAAAAAAATGTTACCACATGACATACAGTTAGTATTGTAATTAAGAACATTAGCCCAAATTGTCAATTGAATAAATGACAAAAGAGCAGTGAAAGCTAGTAAGCACCATCTATTTGCACCAGCAGAGAATTTGGGCCACAAAAATTCAGAAGAACCGAGAGAGAAACCAAAGAATTGGTCATAGTTATAATGCCTAAAAGTACATCAACTCACATCAGGCAGTCTGGATATAAAATCAAAAGCATTGGCTTTTTAGCTGCTTTCAATTTCAGAATCAGTAATACCCTCTGCCACAGCGAATGTTCTCAGCTATTGTTGTAGCAAACAAAATAGGCTCCTGGCTTACAAGGCCAATACGCTCTCTTAGCCACTTTATATTAAGTGTCCGAATATCTCTGTCCATCTAAGGTAATCTGAGTGGAAAGGCATAAATGAAGAGTTTAAGGAAATGTATTATGTTTAAAATAATTAGTTGTTATAATGGTATAATAATAATAATTGACTTAAGTATTTGTTTAGCAGCTTCACATGAACAAAGCAATAACATTGAAACAAAATGACTAGGAAAAATTAAAAATATATCTTCACAATCACCTCAAACTAGAGGAATGGAAGGAGCAGGATAAACAAAAAGGATATCCCTAAATATTTAAATCCAAATTTTGACTTCCCTTAATATCAGTAAAGTCATATCTAGGTTTTTACAATATTCTCATCATTATGGCATACAAGTAATGAAAATCAGATTCAGAATTTCTTTGGATGCTACATATCTTTGCTCTTTTAAGAATCCAATTTTTGTAATGTCCTTTAAAGTATAGGTGTAATCTAGTCAGGAAATTAATCTTCATCCTAGTAGCCAGGAATATCGACAGTTCATCCAAACTAACCTCTCCTTGGACTGGATCATAGAATCTCTGTAGCAGCTGAATAGCAGTACTTTTGCCACAGCCACTGGAGCCAACCAGAGCGATGGTCTTCCCCGATTGAACTTTCAGGTTCAGGCCCTTGAGAATCTGGAAATATAATCTTTATATGTTAGTCCAATAAATACAGAGCTGCTTAAATAAATGGTTTGTTTAGAAAAACATCATGATCAAGCCAATAATGAGAGGTCTGGTCTAACAGTGAACTGAACTCCCAGAACTGCTTTTAGTCCTTTGTTTCAATCCTGGTTGTAAAGCACTTTGAAGATGACAAGAAAAAGTTTTTATTACTAATAACAGTCTTGCTTTGTTCTATTCTTATTCTATAAAGACTGCCCTAAGAAAAGCCCTTTGGCTCTGAAAACAAAGTGGGTGTTTTAATATCCCCAATGGAATGAAGAGTCAGGGTATGACAATCTCTACAATTTACTAGGGAGGGATTAGTTATGGAGTAATGACACTTTTGTTGCAATGTTCACATTTAGGAACATTTTACCTCAGTCCATTTATCCCATCTTATAAATGTCTAATATTACTAGAGGCCAAAATATTTGTCTCCTGTGGGAACTCTTATGTATATTGATATTTAGGCTGATTTATGACTACACATTTTTTTTCAATAGAAGATCAAACCAATAGTAATATTGTTCTTGTCTCCTTATACTATACCAGAAGAGCTCCAGTTTTCCAGTAAGCTAATAGCAGATAAGCTTTGGTGTTTGCTTGACCAAGCAAGAGCATCATTCTCCACCCCTTTAACATCATTTCTCATCACGACCATCCCAGCTCTAACCTCCCTTTTTAGGTAAAGCAGAAAAGGGCATGTCAAGGTAACGCTGACAATAACTAGAGTCTTCAGCTCTCTGTGACCCGGTTCATTCCAAATTTAGGTACTAAATGGACATTGCCTTGATCTGGTCTGTTGATCTGGTCTGTTGATCATCTCTGGCTGGTGATTGATGAGAACCAGGTATCCAGGATGATTCTTTTAGCTTTGCCAGCTACCTCTGATACCATTAATAATGAGCCACTGCTGAAACAGGGTGGAGTCTGGAAGGGATGGATGGAATCATTCTTGAATGGCTCCATCCCATTCCAGCCACAGGCCCAAAGTGTGGCTCATCCGGCCCAGGGTTTCTCTTGTGTAGAGTGATGTGGGATTCTGTCTTGTAACCTTTCTGCTCAGTTTGCATGCAAGACCATTAGGGGAAGACAGTGAGAAAGTACAGTCTACACTGACTTCAGTATTCAGTTAACATAGCTCTAGGTCTCTGTTTCATCAGACCCAGCTTGGAGAAGTTGACTGGCTTAGCCAGCAAGTTACAGGGTGGGTTTGATGCAGGCAAGTCAGCTGTGACTCACCTCAGAGATGATTGAGTTTATGCTTGTAGGTTGGAGGAACCCATCAGAAGAAATGGCAGAGCTAACAGCAGCACACTCAGGTGAGTTTGTAACCTGTTGGATCCACAGCTGCTTTTGCACGCAGGAAGCAGTAGCGGCTAATAGCATTTTGTTTGTCTTTTGCACTTGGCCAGAAGGTTCTGAACTTTCAATTCTGGTACAGATGTCAATCCAGAGAGAAATATTAGATTACTGCAAAGTACCATACATGGGACTGTACAACAAGATGACTCCCCTCACAAAGTTCAGCGGGTGGAGAGCATGGAGGTCTGTTTCTTAGAGGGCATTTTCTGTAGGGAGAATCTTGCCTCCATGCTCTGTGATCTGCACTGGCTTCCATTTCATTGTCAGGAGTGATTTAGAATAATGGCTTTAACCAATAGGTCTTAAAATAGGTTGAGTCCTGGCTATCTCCAAGATCACCTCTCCCCACATGGGATATCACAGCAGCTGAGATCTTCTGAAGCACGGACACAAACAGCTTTCTGGGTTTAACCACATGAGGGCTGGAGGTGAGGCATTTTTGGTGAGAGAGCTTGAACGAAGAATTTGCTTCTGATTCAATTCACCAGAGGCCAAATTTACTCGCCTTCACATTATGCTGTAAGCCCCATTTGTTCTCCCTTGCTTTTTCCAGCAGGTGAAAATGAAGAAAAGGTGGTTGATGGTGATGAAGACAAAGCTTTAGTTTTGGAAGGACATTCATCCTGCATTGTTGTGTATTTTTGTAACTAATATAATAACATTTAGCTCTTACATAGTACATTTCATCCATATATCTCAAAGCACTTTAAAGAGGAGGTCAGTATTACTATCCCCATTTTACAGATGGGGAAACTGAGGAAGAGAGGTGAAGTGACTTGCCAAATGTTCCTTTGCAGGCCAGTGGCAGAGCTGGGAATAGAATCCTGGTTTCTTGAGTCCTCACCCAATGTTCTTTCAACAAGACCACACTGTGGTGTATAAATACCCAGAGTACAGGATGGGCACTTTAAAAAAAACTGAATTAAAATAAACACATTAAATTGATAAAATATCAGTTTTCTTTTTGGTCACACAGATAATGGCAGCAGCTTTTCACTGCAAAGATGAATTTAAAAAGATCACTTACTTTAACATCAGGTCTAGATGGGTAACTGAAATGGATGTTTTTGAATTCAATCTCTCCTTTGAGCTTATCTGGTCTGTATCCTTCCTTGGCACTGCTATCTATAAGACGGTGCTGGAGAGAGATTTTGAAAAGGTATTACACATTTGTGTGATTTTACAATTGTGGCTTTAGATGGATAAGTTGTTTAGGACAGTAAAAGAAACATTGCAACACTACATAGCAGTTTAACTGATCACTGATTGCTGCATTTCAGCTCAGATGATTCTGCATATCAGTGAAATGCAATCCTTGTGTATACCCTGCAAAGCATTTTGGGATAGGGGACAAGGAAAGAATAGGAGTAACTAGAATAATAAAACATCAACTATACCTTAAATCATCCATCTCCCAACATTTACAATGGGCCCAAATCCCTTAGCTCCCTCCCAGCATCTGCCTAGGCAGAATGTGGGTTGAGAATCAGTTCTTGGAGGAGTGATGCAGCCTGTAATTGTTGGTTGGCTTAAAATGCACAAGCAAAATAAACAAACTGGGGATTTATTACCAAGTCTTCATCTCTAAAAAGATACCATCATCCTGAGGCTCCCTGGTCTGAAGTCCAATGGAAAATTAGCCTGGCGCTAAATAGCCTGACCTGGAATTGCTCCTCCACTTCCCATGTTGCTGATCTCTGTTGGACTGACACTTTTCAATGACCCAGTAACCACCAGCAGAGTTCAAATCTTCTCTTTGAGTAGGAATGGGAAGTTTAAAGGGGACCTCCTAGGATCTCTCTGCTCCCAGCAAAATCAAAAATAAAACCAAACCCTTTTCTCTGAGTTCTGGTTTCTAATTGGTTCTGGTAGTAGCTTCCAGCTTGTGCTATCTCCATCCAAGACTCTAGGCAATCTGGGAAGCAGAGTTCTGAGCCTCTGTAGCCATCATTGCTGTAGTTCGGAGCGAGTCCCCTAAAGACTTGCTTAGTGTAATAGGTCAGGAACAACCAACTCCAGAGGTGGTTACACAGAGTTTGATCACCCTTAATTTAGTTTCTCTGGGCAAAATTCCGCCCTTTGTTATATCCACACAACCTCACTGACACCCACCAGCATTTATGGCCATAACAGAGGACAAAACTCAGTCCTTTGTTCTAATCTAATATGAACCTGGGACTGCAGATATATAACAAACTGCTGTACAAAATTCTAAGAGTTAGTTACTGAAAGAGTGGCATCCCTCTTCCCCAGCAACAGTATTACCAGAGCTTTCAACAGCACTGTTAATCTCCAAATCAAAAGCAGTTGAACTGAAATCATGTCCACTCCATATACTTGTGTTTTAAAGAGCAATGTCATTTCACTTAGCTCTTCACCACTTACTCTAAAAAATAAATGAATGAGGGAGTGACAAACCTAACAGGAACGAGGGCCCCAATCTGTAAAGTTGAGCTATAGATCTCAATTTCCCCCAAGTTTGCAATAAGCTCATTTAGGGCTTTGGTTAAGGCTCGTGTCTCCTTAATATGAAGAGAAATGTCGTCTTACTTTTGTTTTCAGTGGTCTGAGTCTATGGAGTTCATCCACTTTTTGAATTTTTTGAGAAATAAATCAAAAATTTCAGACTGCTAGAAAAGTGACATTAAGTACCTTACTGATAACCTTGTACACTTCATAGGCAGCACCTCGAGCATTGGCAACACTCTCCAAGTGTGGGGAGCCCTGTCCGAGAGAGAATGCGCCAAGGAGCACAGAGAAGAATACCTACAGGGAACAAAAACAGGAGCTAGCGTATAGTGGTTCCAGACCTGCAGTTTCTTTAGTGTCATGATAATCCTGGTGGTTCTGTAAGAGCTTTTCTAAAAAAAATATATATATAAAAAAAGAAAATCAAAACAAAAATTTCAGGCTGCATTTTTCCAGCTCACCCAGTTTTTATACAGTCCCTGGATTTGACACAGGAAGTCGTGAATGTAGCTATTGTGTGCAGCCACATGCCCTTTAACAGTTGGATTAGCTTTTTTTTGTTGCTGCTGCGTTCATTAACTCCCATTAAGAGAATAAATAGTGAAATTAGACATCTCTCCATCTCTTTGCAATATTAAAAACCGCAGCGTCCTCAAAGAGAGTTAATCCATTAGTTTGAGGCCCCAATCCTTCAAAGTGCACACTTAACATTACGCCTTGTGACTAGTTCCACTGACGTCAAGTTCTCATCAGAAGTCAAATGGGGCTACTCACAGTGTATAAAATGAAGCATGTACCTAAGTCTTTGCAGGATCAGGGCCTTATTCCTTTCCAAAGGAAAAATAATCTAAAAGTTTTGGTAAAGTACAATAATCCCTTGCAGGGATTAAAAAAAGAAAGATGGTCACATGGCTGTGACACTGGCAGACCAGGTGCCAGCTCATGCCAAAACTCCAGACCTCCCTGAATGCTTACAGATGCATAGCTGGAAGCCAGGCCAATTCATTTATGTATTATTATAGAGAAAAGTGATTGTTGAATGTATAAGAATGTATTTGGTGTTTAAACTTCATGAAAACTAATGGGACGTTAATGCATTGTTTTAACTAATGCATTGTTTTCACTTATCTGATCCTGTTATAATGCTGTAGCAAACATTCACATAGTGTTTGCCTCTGTCAGTAAATAACCCATCAAATGAGAAAGAAGCCCTGTGGAATGCAAATGAAGAACTTAACAGAAAAGTGTTAATTTCAAAGCAAGTGGTCATTGTGTGTGATGATCGAAGGTCAAAGACTCCAAATGTATTCCTCACTCTCTGCCATCAAAGGAAAAGCCCACATGGGTATTGACCTCTGTCAGCTTGTTTTCTGTGGAAGAAAACTATGAGTATGGATTCAGGGAAAAATCCTTCATCTCTTCACTGTTTGGATTCTTACAGGGCAGAATAAATGAACATGGAGATGCAGATTCCCTGAGTTATTCTGGGTAGCCCTGAGAAACTTTTGGGAAACTGGCACATCACTACATCTCTGCTACCATTTGGAATTATAGACTTACTCATCTGTACATATATTTTATCTACTTTAATCTCTCAATAACTCTTATTACCTTTTCTTAGCTAATAAACCTTTAGTTAATTTACTATAGAATTGTCTACCAGCGTTGTCTTTGGTATAAAATCTAGGATACCAATTGATCTGGCATAAGTGATTAGTCTCTGGAACTGGAAACAACCTGAATGTGGTGTGATTTTTGGTGTAAATGACCTTTTATCATGAAGTCAAGTTTGTCTGGGTGGCAAGATAGATTTGAGAGTCTGTCTGTGACACCATGGTAAGACTGGTATAGTGATCCAGGAATTCATATTTGTTACTGGCTTGGTGAAATCTAATTATAGAACACACCACCAGTTTAGGTGTCTGCCCTGTTTTCTGACAGCCTGCCCTGAGGTAGGCACTCATGGTCGTGAACAACTCCAGACAGCATGACAGTGACCAAATGAGATATTTGTTTAGGAACTTTGAGGTCTTAAATATGTAGATTCAACATCTCTGTTGATTTATATTAAACATATTTTAACATTTAGTCTGATGGGTACTTTGTGCCTGAGTAGAAATTATGGATCCTTTGATGCAGTACTTAAACAACAAAGCATTTTCTCTAATTTATAGACCATTTAAAAAAAGTTTGCCTCAGCTAATCGACTATACTGTGCTGTACTTACAATTAGCACACGTCCGATGTCATAATTCTCTTTCTCCTCCACTGTGAGTTTGGTTCCGTACCAAAATGCAAGAGCATAGGCTCCAAATAAAATAAACTCTGTGAAACCCAAAGATGTGTAGGTGGTAATGGATTTTTTTACTCCAACTTTCCTAGCATTCTCTAGGTTAACATCATATCTGAAAACAGATGATAAATGTTAAATTTGGTATGTACCCAGATGACATTCGGTTCCTAGCTTCCTCTCATGCTTCCAGGGTTTTCTGCCATAAAAATCAATTATCTAGATTCTTAGATGGTGTGAATCAACACAGCTTCATTGATTTTACATCAACAGAGGATCTGGCTCAATAATTGTCAACGGTAGGTCTCCCTTCTGGTGTTACTTCACTGAATGTGGCTGCTCTGAGTGAATTATCAGGTACACAGATAAACATGATATGTTGGGGAACAGTCAACACAGCTTTTGTAAATGGAAATTGTGCCTCACCAATCTATTAAAATTCTTTGAGAGTTTCAGCAAGCGTGTGGACAAGGGTGATCCAGTTGCTATAGCGTACTTGGACTTTCAGAAAGCCTTTGACAAGGTCCCACACCAAAGGCTCTTAAGCAAAGACATGGGCTAAGAGTGATAGAAAACAAAGGGTAGGAAGAAATGGTCAGTTTTCACAGCAGGGAGAGATACATAGCAGGGTCCCTCTGTGTACAGAGACCTGTGCTGTTCACATAGTCATAAATTATATGAAAAAGAGGGTGAACAATGAGGTGGCAAAAATTGCAGATGATACAAAATTATTCAACATAGTTAAGTCCAGAGCTGACTGCAAAGAGCTACAAAGGCATCTCACAAAACTGGGTGACTGGGCAACAAAATGGCAGATGAAATTCAATGTTGATAAATGCAAAGTAATGCACATTGGAAAATAATCCCAACTATAAATGAAAAATGACAGGGTCTAATTTAACTGCTACCACTTAAGAAAGAGATCTTATAGACATCATGGACATTTCTCCAAAAACATTTGCTCAATGTGCAGCAGCTGTCAAAAAAGCTAACAGAATGTTAGGAACCATTAGGAAAGGGATAGCTAATAAGACAGAAAATATCATAATGCCACTGTGTAAATCCATGGTAGGCCCACACCTCAGATAATGTGTGCAGTTCTGGTTGCCCCATCTCAAATAAGATATATTAGAATTAGAAAAGGTACAGAGAAGGGCAACAAAAATTATTAGTGGTTTGGAACAACTTCTATCTGAGGAGAGATTAAAAAGACTGGACTGTTAATCTTAGAAAAGAGATGACTAAGAGAGGATATGTTAGAGGTCTAGAAAATGAATGAAAAGAAAGTTAACAGGAAACTGTTATTTACCCCTTCATGTAACATAAGAACTAGGGGTCACCCAATGAAATTAATAGGTAGTAGGTTTAAAACTTACAAAATGAAGTACTTCTTCACATAATGCAGTCAACAACTCATTGCCAGGCCAAAAGTATAACTGAGTTAAAAAAAGAATAAGATGAGCTCATGGAGGCTAGGTCCATCAATGGCTATTAGCCAAGATGGTCAGGGGTGGAACCCTATGCTGTGGATGTCCCTAAACATCTGAGTGCCAGAATCTGGGACTGGATGACGGGTTCGATCACTCAAAAATTGCCCTGTTCTGTTCATTTACTCTGAAGTATCTGGCACTGTTACCTGGGGTTCTTTCAACCCAAAGCTCTGGTAACTTTACTCTGTGCGAGAAGGTGTCAGGAAATAAATCAGGGGAGACACGGCCGTCTGACCAATAGATGGCTGGCACAAACAGGACAACACAAGAGTGCTTTCACTTAAAGCTAAACTTTACTAGTCTCAAGCACTTACACATGTCCGCAATAAGTTAGTAAAACACCCCAACCCTTGATAATTACCAAAGCTGAGTGTGGCTTTCGAGTGATACAGTGGCAGCCCGTCTGCTGCTGGGGAACAGAAGATGCATCCAGAGGAGAGACTAGTCCCGAAGAGTCCCCAAACGAGTCCCCTTATTTATACATTAGTAATAGAATGACATGTCCCTTAAAGAAACCTTGTTAAGTAAGCAGTTTCAGCAAGAGGTTCCTTCTGATTATTGATTAAACAGGTGTGGGTCTTTCCAGAGCCTGCAGCCTTGAGACCCCAATAGACATTCCTGAGGGTACATCCTGCTCTTCTAACATGTACCAGCAACTTCAATACAATTCTCATCAGGAAGTACGTGGGGTCAAGCTGCCCTTCCATGGCACCCCAAAACCCTCTCCCTCCTGCCTTGGTCAAGCTGAGTTTGCTGAATGGCCAATTTACAGCTTGCTGACTAGGTTGCTTTTAACAATAAGCCATAGTGGTTTTAGGCACTTTACTGGTTTGCCAAAGTCTCCTGCACAGTTCTGGACACTGCCAGAAGACAGGATTCTGACTAGATAGACCATTAGTCTGACCTAATATGGGCATTCTTATGTAATATTGGAAAATTGGCCTGAAATTAATAACATGAAATTCAATAAAGAGAAGTGCAAAGTACTATACTTAGGAAGGAAAAAGCAAATACACAAGTTCAAACTGGGGAATAATTGGCTAAGCAGCAGTACTGCAGAAAAGAATCTGGGAATTCAAGTATATCACAAATTGAATATGAACCAACAAGGGGATGTAGTTGTGAAAAAAAGATAATATTCTGGAGTGCACTCAGGAGTATCATATTTAAGACATGGGAGGCAATTGTTCCACTCTACTTGTCTCTGGTGAGGCCTCTGCCGGAGTAGTGTATCGGTTTAGGAAAGGTGTGGACAAACTAGAGAAAGTCTAGAAGAGAGTAACAAAAATGATCAAAAGTTTAGAAAACCTGAGGAAAGGTTAAAAGAACTGGGCATGTTGGTCTTGAAAATTGAAGACTAAGCAGGACCTGGCTAACAGTCTTCAAATATGCTAAAGAGTGTTACAAAGAGGATGGTGATCAGTTGTTCTCCATATTCACAGAAGACAGGGCAAGAAATAATCAGGGTAATCTGCAGGAAGGGAGATTTAGGTTAGATATTAGGAAAATCTGTCTAACTATTAGGATAGTTAAGTACTGGAATGTATTACTGAGGAAGGTTGTGGAATCCCCATTATTGGAGGTTTTTCAGAACTGGTTAGACAAACTCCTATCAGAGATGGCCTAGCTATACTTGACCCTGCCTCAGTGCAGGGGGCTTGAATTGATGATCTCTCAAGGTCTCTTCCAGCCCTACATTTCTAGGATTCTATGAGTATCAGCTCGCAAAGGGAAGAGTTAGTGCTCACTCAATTTTTGAAGAAAAAGTACTTTAGATAAAACCAAACAAGTAAACAGAAGCCAGAATCCCCTTTGACTCCACAACCTGACAGTAGTTGTCTCCTGCTGAATGCTGTTGGAAGCCAGGAACTATTCTCATAAGCTAAATTACCAAGACATATGCCCATAGCAAGCAATCAAATACAAATTAAGCACCATATTATGCTAGTTAACCCCTGTGAGACAAGGACAAAGATTAACAGTTAGTTAATGAAAAAAAATTTCTTTTTGCTTGTGATTCCTTTACAAATTTATGGTTTTCCATCAATCAATAACAGCTTCTGTTCACTCATTAGCTATCTAATCCCCTTTAGCGTCTCAAGGGCATTACAGAAAGCACCGCTCAGCCCAGCAATGTTCTCAGAACATTTCAGGAGGACATGCATATCATTTTATTGTTCAATGACATGCTCAGAAGCTTTGTAGGAACCTCTCAACACATACATTATGCACAAAAATGCCCTGACCAAAAGTGGGAAGGCCCAAAATGAATGGCAGTGTTTACGCAGTAGTGAAGGGATCCTAAAATGATGTGCAATTAATTTCTTCCACATAAACTGTTCAGATATCATTGGTGCTGTTCAGATTAGAGCAGGGTCGGCAACCTTTCAGAAGTGGTGTGCTGAGTCTTCATTTATTCACTCTAATTTAAAGTTTTATGTGCCGTAATATATTTTAATATTTTTAGAAGGTCTCTTTCTATAAGTCTATAATATATAACTAAACTATTGTTGTATGTAAAGTAAATAAGGTTTTTAAAATGTTTAAGAAGCTTCATTTAAAATTAAATTAAAATGAAGGGCCCCAGACCGTGGCCAGGACCCAGGCAGTGTGAGTACCACTGAAAATCAGCTTGTGTGTCGCTTTGGCACGCTGTGCCACAGGTTGCCTACCCCTGGATTAGAGCAAGAAGAGGATTATTTGCAAAGCACTAAGCACGCATTTAACTTTAAGCATGTGGGTAGCCCCCTTCAAATCGATGACATAGGAAAGTGATAGGCAATCTTACCTAATGTCATGATCCAGTAAAACATGAGCTTAACTGTAAACACTTCAATCAATTATTTCAGTGGAGGCGATGTGCTTAAAGTATTTGCAGAAATGCTTTGTTGGACTGGAGCCTTAAAGAAGATTGCATTTTCTATAGCTTCAGCTTCCAAATTCAACTTCAGGTTAGCGTCAGAAGGAAATTGGGCCTTACAATGCCCCTCCATAATGTAGGTCAACTGAGTGATTGCAAATGTTCATGAGTGACAGAAAACATCTCCTTCCATATGATTATATTTATCTTCATCTGAACTTCTCAGCTGTCTGGGGGATAAACTGACAGATCATCTTGGATTTTTTTTAAATAACCACATCACTTTCCCAAATATTATGTACAATCAATAATTAGTTAAAAAAACTCACTTTGCTAATGCCTTCATCTGTCCATTGAAAGCAACAACTGTTCTGATAGAAGTCAAAATTTCTTCTGCCACAGCTCCTGCTCTAGCATAAGCAGACAGCTCTTTTGTAGTGAATGATGCCAGAAACTGGAAAATTCAGAGGGTAGGGGGAAGGGGAAAGTATTTTATGGAAATCTATTTAAGTGGTGTAAATTATGTACTGATACAAACGGTGATCAAGCACTTAGCGAAAGAGCCTAGAATTTAGGAGACCTGGGTTCAAGTCCCCACTCCAACACAGTTTTCCTGGGCAACTTCAGGTAAGTAACTTCTCTCCGTGTTTTACTTCTCCTTGTATAAAATGGGAATCCCCTATCTTGCATGGTGTTGTGAGGCTAAACACAATGAAGCTTAAGTAGGCACTCAGAAACTATAGCAATGGAGGCGATGTAAATAACTTAGCTAACTTAAATTATAGGTCACATGATTTGAGGACTTCAATGGCTCAGACATAGGTTTGATACAGGAGTGGGTGGGTGAGATTCTATAGCCTGCATTGTGCAGGAGGTCAGACTAGATGATCATATTGGTTCCTTCTGACCTTAAAGTCTATGATTCTCCTCCACCAGTGGTTGGGTGGGGGAAAAGAGGAGAGAAAACAAAATACAACCCATAAATGGAAACACTTTGTAAATTTTTCTGTGCATTACAAGCAATATCTACTAATGTGGCCACAGTTGATGAATGCTGATCATCCTCTTCCCATGTGGTGAATGGTGGTGACTGGAAGCAGTCCAGTCCTCCATGGCATGCCAATGGCTGCCTGCCGATGATCAGTGTAGACAGAGCCTTGCAAATTTTGGGGCAGGAGCCAGTGGAGTAGGAGAAGGGCTGCTCTCCATGCTCTCCAAACTTTAGGGTCATGTTGCTTTGGGGTTCACTCCCTCTCAATCTGTTTTTAGAGGTAGAATTCTTATTTGTTTTCCCCCAGCACTTACGATTGATCCAACTGCTGCTGCTGCAGCAAGGAGAGGGCTAACTGACAAAATCACTAAGGTCAGTTTCCACCCGTAGACGAATCCTATAACAATCCCTGTCAGAAACGTGGTAAAGAATTGTACAAATATACAGATCTTGTCTCCGATGCCTTCGTGGATGGTGTTAATGTCACTGTTAATTAAAAAGAGATTTGTTAACTTTGATGAATGCCTCCTCCTCACACATTTTTCTCTTTTGCTGGAGAGAAGCTTGTCAGAAGTTTAACTGTTCAAATCATTGGGTAGTAGGAATTTTGGACATGGATACTGAACAGCAGCAATGGCTCTTTGTGGGGCTAGGAACTAGCAGATCACAACTCATTGTCTGTGATGTAACCTCTAGATAGACTTCTGCCATTGCTACCCCTGCTCATTCACACGTGACCCAATTCATTCATGCAATAGCCAAAAGGAATAATCCATACAAAAACAGAAATTCACCCCCAAAACCTTTCATTACTTTTTCCTCCAAGTTCCCCTATGTATCCGATCTTCTTCAATTTTGTTATTAGATTTTAACATCTTTGAGACAAGGAATATCTCCATTTTGCATTATATAGAGTGACAAGCACAGTGTTAGTAAATTATTATTTGGAAAATCATTGTGTGTCACACTAATTTTTTCTTGCTATTTACATATGTGGGAGCTAGGATTGGTGAAATTCAAGCCTCTCCCATTCCCTCCAGGATTCACATCTTCCAAAAACTGGGCATATCCCTCCCTGCAAAAACTAAATCTGGAGAAACTCTGCATACCCTGATCATACCTTCCTCTGAATCCCTGCACAAGGGACCTGATCCAAAGATTCCTAATGATTTTTATTAGTTTTGGATCAAGTTCAAAATAACAACATAGTGCCCATAACTATGAGTGCAGTTTCATTTCATACAATGTCAGGGTTTTCAGAGTTTGTAAACTAGCTGAGCTGTTTATCTACAGTAGTTTGCAAAATAGCTCATAGACACTACAAAGCCAATCTCAGAGGAGTAAGATATTGCATTTCAAAGGATAAGCCTCGCAGTGGAAATGTTACTGAAACTCAAAATGAAGTGAAAATTATAACAAATTCCTCCTCAGATAGCAGAAATACTTTGGGTCTTAGTTAAAAAGGTTTCCTGGAAATTCCAGGAAATTCCCTGTAGCTATTTCTATAAAGGTAAACATCAAACTTCTTTTTGGCTCATGTTTCTGGTGCATAGATAAATAGAGCTTTCTCACTCCGTCAGTCGGGTGTTCAACATTCCAATCTGGCTGGTATCAAACCAAGCCATCTCCTGGTGAAGTATGGCGAAAAAAAACTTTTGTCGGATTCTTGCTGTCTGTCTTGCAGCTGAGGTCAGAAATGTCCAGACTTGGATGGTGCTCAGTATCACTACAGCAAAGCCAATACCCGCATAGTAGTAGGCAAACCTGTGGTAAAATAGTAAAAGTCCATAAGGTCAATTGCATCTTGCAAGATAAGTTAGACACATCAGGTCACGTTCAACCCTGCTGAAGCCAATGGGATGTAATTGAGGGCCAAATTTGGCTTACAGTCTAATGGACAAAAAAATACAAACTACACTGTGCTATTCTTATGAAAATAATTGCAGAGGTTCTTACCTGGTCATTTCAGCTTCTATATCCAAACCTGGCATTGCTGGACAAGTAGAGCTACTATTCATCACAGCTGAAAGATTAACTGTAACAAAGAAAAATATTCAGTTTTATTAGAACAGGCATAAAACAAATCATGGAGGTTTTAGGCCATAATCTTATGGGTGTTTTGCATGACACTACACTCCCTGCAACAGGGCTGTAGATTTATAACTTTCATGGTGTCCATCATCCTTCCAGTGGAGGATCAAGCAGGGCAAACTTCTGAGTCAGCTCAGAGGGTTACTGTAGAGTGATGGATTTAGCTCACTATGTCAAAGGGCACCGGCCAGATCATAGCTTCATCTGATCTGACCTTCTGATTCCAACAGTGGCCAATATCTGATGTTTCAGAAGTTGATAACTCCCCCTTCTACCTCACACAAGGCAAAATTCATCCACACAGACACCATAAGTCCGACTTTTATGCACCACTTAGGTTCCACCCAAGCCTCAAAACTGGGCCCAAGTGGGTCCAAGTGGTAGCTCAGCCTTTGCTGGCTATCTGCAAAAAGGGTAAATTTCACTAATAATGCACCTAACCAAATGTGCAAAACCGTTCAGCCCTGGGAGAAATAGCAGACCCCTTCCAGGTGTCAGCACATATATTTTAGGGTAAGTTATGATTGCCCTCTCATAAGCTTAGCTCATATAGAGGAAAAATAGAATTAATGGTCCTATTTTGTTGTTTTAAAAATCCAATCACAGAACTTGATTTGGTGACCTCGTCAGGCAGTGAATTTCATGGATTAACTACAAGATATAGAAAGTAGTAAATCGTTTTACAGTTACCAAATGTACTGCTCTGTAATTTATCAAGTGTCTAGTTTGCTACTGTACTATACAGCAGGGTAAAAAGGAAGGACTCCTCAGAATTCACTCTGCTCTTCATGGCTTTTAACACCACACCCGCACTCCATCCTGAACCTCTGACAATCCAGTAAATAAGAGACCCTAACAAATATTTTCAGAAGTTGAACAAATTTTATTTACCTGAAGACATATTTACTGCTTGGCCAATCGTCACAAAGCTGTTTGTCATCTCTCCAAAGACAACGATAATAAGTGGCAGCCCTGTTCCATTTGCAACAGCTGCAATCAAACCTATTATCATCAAAATGATATCCAGCCAATCAGCATACGCAAACTACATGAATATAAAGAAAAAGGAATTATTTGAAGGTTGACAAATTCACATAATTGTGACAATATCTTACTAAGACACATAGAATAGGATTTGTTTGTACATAGCACCATTAGCAATTTGGGTATCCCAAAACACTTTGTGAAGCAATGAATTATATACTGTGAAGGGAAACAGAACACTTGGGATACACTTTGAAAAAGCTTACACACAGTTTTAGGCTAGTTTTTATTGAGGGACTTAGGACATGTTGGCAGGATGAATCCCCTAATCCGCAGAAAAAAGAATGTATCTAACATTTTTCACAAAGTGATGATATCACCTGTGCAACTCACTGCCTCCCTGGGTGCATTCTACTACATCCCATATTTACTCAGTGCATTTAAAATGTAAACAAGCACAGGTAAGTAACAAACATTTGGCTGCTGCCTACCAGCAGAAACGGGTATGTAGCAGTTATCACATTTAAGAAAAACAGGGCACTTGTTTCTCTGGATAATTCATGAGACATTATGCACTAATGGTAAAATTATCTCCAGTTGAGAGAGCCAGGGCAAGGCCCTACTTACCGCACATGCTTCACTTCAGTCCTTAACATGGGTGGATTTCACTCCGTCATGGTGCTAAGTGCTGAAACATCGTCAAGCACTGGCATTTAGCTGTGGGGGGAACTTTGCACAGCAGCCCATATTTTTAAAGAGGGAAGCCTGAGATCAATGCACAAAATGGCTGTGCGGCAATACTAAGTTTTGCACAGACCTTTTCTTCTCTTTTGAAATGCAGTATTGTGGTTGCACATTAGTCTGTCACCATAACGCATAACAGGCAAAGAAAAGGAACAATGAGAAATATAAAACAAACCAATAAACGATGCACTAACCAATTTCAAAATGCCAACCATCTTTTCCTTTGACTCCTCATTTTTCTTTCTAAAGAGATTAATGCAAAATTAATCCACACCCTTTCTTGAAAGTCAGGGCAAGAAATTTAACAGCGTATTAAGATCAAGGAACCCCTACTTTTTCTTGTTCTTCTGTAACTGGTTATTTTGCTCAGGTTTTTCATCATGTTGGAAAGCAGGATTGTCATAGCCATTACTTGCAGATTCTGTGGAGGGGAAAGTAGGTTTTGCTTTCACAAATAGTAAGGTCTTTAAGTCAGCTTCCTATGAAGCACAGTAAATCCTTTCTGAATTATCGGCGCACTAAAACCGCTGATTTTAAAGCAGGAAAACCATATTTTTCTCATGCTCTTGAAACAGGTCAGTAACTTTCAATATTTTCCTCCCCAAAGATCACATCCAAGCTGAGAACAAACATCATTTTCAGCCCAAAAAATTAATTTTAAGGGAAGTCATTAAAGACTAACTTGGACCTCAGTCTTGCAAAAACTGAGGGAATGCCTAAGTGTGTGTCTACACTAGAAGCGCTGCAGTGGCATAGCTGCAGCTATGCTCTCTGTAGCATATACACTTACTACAATGGTGGAAGGGATTAGTGAATCCACCTGCTAGGTTGATGGAAGATTTCTTCTGTCAAATTAATGGTGCCTATATTGGGGCTTAGGCCTGCTTACCTATGTCTCTCAAGGGCATGAATTTTTCACACCTCTGAGAAATGTAGCTAGGTGGACCTAACTTTTAGGTGTAGACCAGGCCTTTGTCTTTGCAGGATTGGGGTCTTAGAGTGGAACAGGCATCTTATTATTTGTTGGTATTTCAGTAGTACCTACAGGCCTCAACCCTACTGTGCTATGGCTGTAGAAACACAAGCAAAAAAAGATCTCCACCCAAAAGCGTTTATAATCAAGGAATAAGATGAGAAGTAACAAGTGGATGAAAGAAACAGGCAGAGGAATCACAACAGAATAGTGAGGTGACTGTGAACTACAGGATAAAAGATGGTCACAACACACCAGCTGTCTATCCTATCTCAACCTGAACTATAACTACTGTGTTTTCCATCACTAGTTTTTAGAACATGTTTGTAGATACTTACAGGACATTATTATGTTTGTTTTGATTATAGAACAATTCAAATGCAGTTAACTGGCTCTTGGCTCATATAGTGGAGCATTTGCACGCTTAGGCCCCATTGCCGATGCATGTAAATAACTTTAGGCATGTGAGCAGCCACATTGTAACTCAGTGGGACTACTCATGTGTATAAATGCTCGCAGGATGGGAGCCGTAGTTATTTTCAAACTAGAGTGACTCACTAGGCACACCAGGGTCACTTAAGTTGGTAGAAAGGCCACACAGAGCTATGCCTAGCCAGTGCTGTGATTAAGTTAAAAGAGAATATGTGTATTCAGTGCTAGCTACGAATATTTTCTGAATGCTGTTTCCTCCACATAGATCCCCAAGAAGAGTCCATACTGGGTAAAGACACCACAGAAGAAAGCTTAATAGCCAAAGTGGCATGATTTGTGGAGGAGGATGGGAGAGCTGATCTGTTTTTCCATAGAAATCCCTCATGGCTCCCAGACAAGATTCAAAATGTGGATTAGTTTAATGGCAATGGAGTACATCCTTCCAACAACTAGCCTAACATTCAAAAGAAGAAACAACTAACTGAAAAACTTACTAGGATTAGGTGGTTTCTTTTCTATGTAATTTATGAAATCATCCTTCATTGTGTTATTCTGTTGTATGGTTCTTAGACTTGCAGAAGTAAATCACTTTGGGTAAAATCTGCATACACAAGAAAACAGCACAACCTTTCACAGACAATAGCCATTCAAAGAGTTCACATTAAGATATGTTTATGTTTCTTTATTAATTGTTTCTGTTTTGACAACTTTTCCTAGGGAAGAAAAAATATTTATCATTACATACTACTTTTACATCAGGGTAAATTACTTTCTAAAGAACTATGTTCATTTTTAAAAATGAGGACATCAGTGTGGCCTGCTTCCTGGGGATACCCAGGCTGTGGCCACCTGCCCTTAGCACAAGAAAGCCTTGTCTGTGCCTGATGGGGTCAGCTCCCCAACCCAGTGGACACAGGCAACACAAGCACTCCTCTAGGCCTACACAGGCCCTGCTGTCTCTTTACAGGTTAGCGATAGGCACATTCCAACCCCTGAGCTCTCCGAGCATCTCCCTGGAGTGTGACGCCCCTGCTCCACTGCAAACTCACAGCATTTACAGATTTGCTGTTTGGAAAGGAACAGTACACCCCAGCTTACCAGTTCCAGCTCAGATCACCTCTTTGCTGAACACAACACTTAGATATGTTTTACAGCGAAAATGAGCAAAAGTTTATTTAACAAAGTATAGATGTAACTCTCCCTTTCAGTGCTGGCTTAGTACAAGAATGCAGTGCAAACAGGAGAGGGGTACCTCACAGTTTTTAGACAGTTCCAAAGTTTCGGTCACCCTGGGCTCATTTCGTGGTGCTGCTGGTAGGTGCCTGCCTCCCCCTCCTGGTATGCTAAAGGATCAAGCTACTTGGTGGTGCTTCCAATGAGACAAGGGATAACCACACTAAGGTTGTGGCTACAGCACTTGAACTCACAAATAATTCAAACTCACACAAGCAAACACATTAAAAACAGTAACTATAAACTTTATGTAAGGACTTGACCAAAGAGAAATAGACAATCAGTGAAAACATTAAATGATTTAAATAATTAGAGATCAATAATGCTTTGTAATTACTAAAGGCTCTGCCAAGAGGCACACCAGATCACATGACCACACACTCTCTGAATGTTCCTAAACAAAAGTCTCTCTTCCCACACCCACCCCAGTTCAGTCTGTCCCCCATGTCTCAGGTGGTGCATGTGGAGACATTGCAGGCCTGTAAGGAGATGCTGTTAGAAACACACTTTATTATACTGGGAATTGGCAGTGCAGGTCTTGATGATCCAGGTAGATGAAAATCCTTGCACAGATGCAATGTGCCTTCATGGTGCAAAATTAGGGCCTTAAGATGCTGATATCTTCCTCACTCAGGCCCTGCTACTAGCCTGATTATTTGCCCCTTCAATTGAGTGTTGAGAGCCACTATAGCTGGCACAGAACAGCAGTCATGAGGAAAGAAGAAAACACCTCTCTGGGGCAGCATTCAGAAAAAGAAAGAAAGCAAAGGAAGCTTTTCTATCTAAGCAGGAAGGAGCTCTCCTGAGATACACAGACACAAATGTTCACGGTGAGCCTTCTGGCCCAAGTGAGGATGTGAGTGGTGAGGAGATGCCTGATCTTCCAGTTAGTCAGAGTGCAGGTGACCTGGCAGTTACTGCAGCATCCATATCTCCATCTTAAATGGATGTAACCATGCACATTCCTGAAGAAAAGTGTAGATCGGAGAAGAGTGTGGTGAAGGTGCAAGAAACAGCTGCTGCTGAGTTTAGTTCCTTAAGTCTAGATGATCCAGGACTGTGGACCCACTTGAGCAGTAGCCTAAGGGACTTCCTTGTACTGCATGGGCCACAACAAGTGAAAAACTTCATGTTCCCCGAAGACAATGAAAAGAGAAGCTTCCATTCAATACATTACTGGCGTGAAATCCCCAATGGTGACAAAGTGGAGAGGCCATGGCTTATGTACTCAAAAACCCAGAATGCTCCATACTGTTTCTGTTGCAAACTCTTTCAGTCTAATGTTCCAGCCACATTTGGTTGTACAGGAACAAAGGACTGGAAAATATGGCTAGAAATCTGGCATGCCATGAGACGGAAAGGCAGCAAATCACCAGAGAGCATTCCATAGCTGGAAAGAGTTTGAGATGAGACTAAAGTTAAAGGTCTTCATAGATGATCAGCATCAAGAGAAGATTGCATCAGAGTCTCTTTACAGGCAAAATGTTCTGAAAAGGCTCATTGCCATTGTGAGGATGCTTGCTACCCAAAACCTAGCACCGCGTGGCACTTCAGATCACCTGTATGTGCCAAACAATGGAAACTTCCTTAAAATTGTGGAGCTGAGAGCTGAGTTTGATGCTGTACTGAGTGGAGGTGATAAGGCCTATCAAACACCAAATTGGGAAGACAGATGATGCCATTGTTGCCATTATGAAGGATAATGTTATGACAGGAACTGTCTGTGGGAGAACAGTGGCAGAGGGAAATGGAATCACCAGAAACATACATAACTTCAAATTTCTGTGTGGCTTAGTGTTGTGGCATGACATACTGTTTGAAATAAATGTTGTAAGCAAGAGACTTCAAGGTGTTGACCTTGATACATCTGGAGCAATGGAACAACTGGACAAAACAAAGTCAAACCTACAGCCTTACCAGTCAGATGAGGGATTTCAAAACATTCTGAAGAGTGCACAGAAGTTGGCAGTGGAACTTCACACTGAAGCTATTTTCCCATCCATTCAAGAATACAAGAGTCACTGTAGAAGAATACATTTTGATTACAAGGCATGGGATAATCCCATAAGAGACCCCAAACAACAATTCAAAGTTGAATTATTTAACCAGGTGCTAGATTGCTCAATATAGTCAGTCGAAGAACGTTTCATGCAGCTCAAGGAACACAGCAGTATATTTGGGATGTTGTATGATATTCCAAAACTCCTCACTATACCTGAAGAAGACCTACACCAGCAATGCAGGGCACTAGAGACAGTGTTGACACATGATGACATGCGTGATATTGATGTGAGTGATTTAGGTGATGAACTGAAAGCCCTTTCAAGATACATTTCAGCGAGATCAACTCCAAAGGCTGTTCTGGAATATATGTGCACAAATAAGATGACCACCGTCTTTCCAAATGCTTTTGTTGCTCTGCGCATCCTTCCAACACTTCCTGTAACAGCTGCCAGTGGAGAACGCAGCTTCTCCAAGCTGAAGTTAATAAAACACATCTGTGCTCCACAACGACACAGAAGAGGCTGGGCGACCTTGCAACCATCTCAACAGAGCATGAGCTGGCCCAGACTGTGGACCTTTAGGAAGCAGTTCAAATCTTTGCAACCAAGATGGCATGGAAAGCACCACTTTGATTATTCAAACAGATAAAAATGCCAGTGTTTACTAGGAAGAAGGCAGAACGTAGACCTTTCAAAGTTTTGGTTCTGCGAGGGGCATGGGGATGTCATTTGAGGTCCCCGCCAGGTGCCAAAATGTTGTGGGCCGGCCCTGAGAGAACCCCTGCTAAGGGGTGGGAGTGGCACTACATAGTCAAGTGGTAGCCAGCAGAACTATTGGAAACAAATACTTACATATAAAATAAAATCCTAACACACATTCTAGAAACTAGACTTAATTAACTAAATACTCTCATGTCCAATAAAGTATTGCTCCCAGTGCTTTCCTGCCAGACTGTGAACCCTTTTCCATGAGAGAAGACATGCTGTCAGCTTGTCTCCTAGATGAAGGATGCAGTGTGTCCATCTGCATTCCCAGATATTCCCACAATCCATTGTCTTTACTCATAAACAGGACCCCTTGCTGCTGTTTATGTCTTCCTGTAAATCTGGTAGATTTTTCAATCTTTCAACTGGTGTCAGGCTCAGTGTGCAAACAAGCATCCATGTGAGACATAAAAATGGCCAATACACACATGACCAGACAGAGAGATAAATGTCTTCAACCTCCTGCTTAAAAGGAACCTATGTAAGACATGACCTCTTGGCTACCTGCCTTAACTCCAAGGCTTTGAGATCTTAATTTCCAATATAGACACATAACTCCTTAAACATTATCCACCCATACACTGTAAATGATTAGCCAGTAGGCTACTGGCTCTTGATAGAAATCTTACAGGCAACCATTTAGTAACTTAATATGCATATATCTGACCACTGTAAAACCCTGTGCATCCCCTGTGCTCTATGTCAGTTGGCACCAAGGGATTCTTTGGTCACACTCAGCTAACCACTTTCATGGATTTTAATGCCAAAAGAGACCATTAGATCATCTAGTCTGACCTCCTGTATAACACAAGCCATAGAATTTCACCCTGTTACCTTTGTATTGAGCCCAATAACTTATGTTTGACTAAAGTATTTCTTCCATTTATATCATGATCACGGTAATTGTGCAAAGATTCACAATGCTTTATCCTTTCCAAGTATTATTGGATTAATTAAATAATGGTGGAATTCTTTGGAAACAGATGACCAACATTCTATCACCAGGGTTTTGTTCCTTTATATGGCATGTATGTATGTTTACAAAACAGTACATTTGAATCTCGGTCCAACAGCTCTCGAGGCATATTAAAAAATTAAACAAAACTAAAGCTGACATATACATCTAAACAAGAACATTGTGTGCAAAATCCTTATTCTACCCTTCAGCTTCCTTTTAGATCAATTTCTAGTGTATGCTGTTGTCTGGATTTTATAATTAATTTATTTCAGTTTATCTTTTAACTTTCTGTTACGGCCATTAGTCTCACTTTTAGTTTGGACATGCATACAAACTCCTGGGGATATAGGTTACTATCAGGACGACCATACAGATGCAAATGACCATTGTAAAAAGGATTACACTTATTTATGTGCTCATTTATCACAGCCACTTTCAAAGGTTGTGTTTTATCACAACCTACTTCTTGCCACAGAGAGATGAAAGGCGGGATGGGGAGTGCAAGAGACAAAGACCCCTGTAGGGTTTCTTCAGCTTCAATATAGCCATAAATAGAACCATAATGACAGTTTTCATAACTGCAAGGTCCCTTCACCTCTAAAGTAAGCACAGAAAGAGGCTCAGAGACTAAGAACTTTATAGGATCTCCTCAACTGCAATGCACCTACAGACTTTCTATAGGCAGCCTGGTCCATAATGTACCACTTGACATTTTCATGGAGCCACTAACAGACAGACAAACAAAAAACCAGAAGGATCCTCCAGGGCAGTTGCATACAGAAGTAATATCTTGCTTTTTAAGGATCTATAGAAGATCCTCAGCTTCAGTGCAACAAAAGGTAGAACTAGTGACCCTATAGTTCAGGATCTCTCAGCTTCAGTGCCTCCAGGAGAGAGGTATGACCCCTGGGAGATACCGCAGCATCAGAGCAGCAACACTATCACCCGTAGCATCCCCACGTCAGGGCAGCAACACTGTCACCTCTAGCACCCCGCTTCAGAGGGACAAAAGCACCAGTAGCCCCGCCCCGCAGTGCCCGCGAGCCCTTTGCTGTCAGTCCCGGCGGCAGGCAGGGCTCGGCGCGGGTCACGCCGAGCTGCCACTGGCCACGGAGCGAGCAGCCCCAGAGACGCGGCCCCGCTGCTGCCGGGGAAGGGGCCCCGCTGCCCGCGTGCGCCGCTGAGCCCCGCGGGAGGAGCGGGGAGGGCTGGTCGAGGGGTCGCTCGGACACGCTGCTGGCGCCAGGGGCTGGAGCGTCCCCATCGCTCAGCTCCTGGGCCGAGCCCCGGCGGCCTCCTGCCCGGGCGGGGGTGGCTGTGGGGGCAGGTGGGGAGCCGGGCTCGGGGCTGGGAGAGATTCCTCAGCAGGAGACTGGCCCCGTCCCAGCGGTTCTGAGCCTCACCTGCCCGCTGCTCCTGCGCTGCTCCCAGCCCGGCTGTGACTGCGGAGCGCCCGCACCTGCCTCCGCTCCTGCCCCAGGCAGACTCCCGCTGTGGTGTGTCCCAGACGCTGCTCTGCCTAAACCTCCGTGCCCGCTTCCCCTGCCCCTTATAAACAGCAGGCTGCTGCCTGCCGCCCACTTTTCAGCTACCTTGTTTCCCTTCCGCCACATCCCGGGGATCAGGTTTCAAGGTAACGCTCTGGGGCCCCTTTCCACATCTCCTGGCAGTGACTCCTTCCCCACAGTTACCCCCGCCCAAAGCAAGAAAACCATTTCTGGTGAAGACGTGCTGCTGTGGGGACCAGAAATGGGTAAAGGGACTAAAGCCTCCCATTGTGGTTCTTTCCTGCTTAAATGAGTTTAAATGTCTCCTAAGAAGTTCAGAGGGTTGATTCAGAAAAACACCCCAAGCTCAGATTGTCTCAGTTACTCTGGGAAAACTTATGGACTTTACAGGACCCTGTGGCTCCCCACCCCTTTCCACTGTGCAAAAACAAAATCCCATAATTATTTTCCCATCCATCTGGGTGCTGATATCATCCTCATCATGCTGGAATCTGAGTGCCCAAGGGTTTTGGAAAGTCAGGGAAACCAGTGGTAGTTTTGCCTGATTAGGTCGTTCAGGCCTGGGCCCTGTGTGATGACTCCCTTTCTCATCCCACCCCGCCAAGGTTCAGGGTAAAATGATATAATTCCCTTTGAAAGAAAAGGCAACGTTTCCCATTGCTTTCTTCACTCACCCATCCCACCCCACTACCTTTTACTTTACAGATGGACTTCAATATTGCTCAAAACCCTACACCACAAGTCTGTTTATTTCTAGGGCCCCACACTCTCATTATCATTATATTACTTTTTGTTGTCAAGCTTATTACAGGACTCAACTTCAGTCCCCATTATGCTAGGCATTGTACAGAACACATTGGGACAGGGACTGACTCTTCCTAAGAGTTTAAAAACTCCTTGGCGCCCATAGCTCAGAAGTCTGTGTCTGTAGATTAGCAGGGGGGAAAAGTGAGAAGCACAAATACATGATTGTCCCAAGATGTGTTAATCCCAATGGAGTCAATAGGATTTTTGCCATTTCAGTGGGAACAGGAACAACTCCTGCATCCACACTAGGAGCGTTTTGCTGGTGTAGTATACTGGTACAGCTTTACTGGCAAAGACTTTTCAAGAGTAGACCTGGCTATAGGTTTAGTTGTGGTCATGGTTGAACTCAGATACCATAGCAATGAATGCCATATAACAGTGTTTCCCAAACTTAGATGTCGCAGGTAGGGAAAGCCCCTGGCAGGCTGAGCCGGGTTTACCTGCCCCGCCCACAGGTTCGGCCGATCATGGCTCCCACTGGCCATGATTTGCTGCTCCAGGCCAATGGGAGCTGCTGGAAGCGCGCCAGCACGCCCTCAGCCTGCGCTGCTTTCAGCAGCTCCCATTGGCCTGGAGCAGCGAACCGTGATCAGTGGGAGCTGCGATTGGCCAGACCTGCGGATGGAGCAGGTAAATAAATGGGCCAGGCTAGCCAGGGCTTTCCTACACAAGCGCGCCTCAAGTTTGGGAAACACTGCCATATAAGAATATAAGCAGAATTAAACAGGAAAATCTTGACCAGAAGTTTGAAGATGCTAAGCACCCACTACTCTTATTTGAAATCTTGAGGAGTTGCTGGGTGCTTGGCACATCAGAAAATCAGGCCATTTTACTATTATAGTAGAACCTTGATTTTATGACCACCAGTCTGATGAACAACCAGTTATAGGAATAATTTTCCCTCCCCGCTCCCCAAAATCACAGCATGAATGTGATCTCATGAAGAACAAGTTGACATCCCTTCACATTTTGAGGCCTTCAGTGTGTTGGAAAATGTGTTGCTGTGGTTTATCAAAATGCTTTTCCCCCAAAAATAAAATTTTGTCAAGGTTGACACAGTCCCACAGAAAGTTTAGATTTTGATGAAATGGCATTTTATGATGGTAAACTGTTCTATCTGAAAAAAATTGACCAGCTGTAATGTTAATAAGCAACTTTAAAAAGTAAAAACCAGGGAAGCAAAGGGAAAGTGAGAGGAGGAGAAAGAGAAGAGTTGGCAAATAATTCCTGCTGTAACCTGGTGAGATATAAGGGCCCCACTTATCACTTGGTAGAAGACCAGGGAAAGTCAAAGCAAATTGCATTATTGTTTAAACTTCTTTTATAAGTAAAAGATGACCACAATTATTTAAAAGTTGAACAGAACTGATAGTGGTGGACTGAAATAAATGTGATGCTAACTAGAACGGACATAAGCTTATAAAATAAAGCTTCAGTATTTAACTGTCATGATCCACAACACTATAGTTTACAATAGTGTCTTTGCAGTATTTTGGGCCATTACTTTAGAATACTATAAACTGTTTTGTTTATGATTTAAGGAAAGTGTGCGCTTTGGAAGGAAGAATGCCATTTCCCTTTTTAGGTGTTCTATTTTATGAAACCACTCAATTAATTTTAAAAATCATCTTTGGTTAGAAAGAGACAATCCTCAGGTCCAAATGTCAGACTTTGAGGCCAAAAGCAACAACTGGATCATCTAGTCTGACACGTATATCACAGGCCACCAACACCCAGGCATGAAACCCAACAAGTGAAATTAGACCAAAGTATTAAATCCCTCAGGAGATTAAACTGTCACAGGCAGAGAATAGGAGGCGGGAGGTGCACCAGGCATGGCAATGAATTGAGTTAATAAGATATACCTTGATGATTCTAACACAAGAACTGCACCACACGCTGCAGAGGAAGCAACCCCCTCCTCCCTCAGCTCACTGCCAATCTGACCTGGGGAAGATGCCTTTCCAACTCCACATATGGTGGTCAGTTAGACCCTGAGCACGTGAGCAAGAGCCAGCTGGCTAAGCACATAAGAAAATTCTCAGTGACACCTGAGAGCAGCAGCCCACCTCATCCAGTGTCCCATCTCCAGCCATGGCCATCTCTGATGCTTTAGAGCAGGGGTCCCCAATGCGGTGCCTGTGGGCGCCATGGCACCTGTGGGGGCATCTAAATGCGCCCGAGTCCTGGCCGGCGGTCCAGCATCTGCTGAAATGCCGCCGAATTTCGGCGGCGATGCCTCTCGATGACACCGCTTGCCGCTGACAAGCGACGTCATCGAGAGGCGTCGCCACCGAAATGCTGCCAAATTCGTGGCATTTTGGTAGATGCTCGACTGTCGCCATGGTCCTTCGCCTGGCCATGCCAGACGTAAAGGTTGGGGATCACTGCTTTAGAGGATGGAGATAAACACCAGAATACAATGGGGGCGGAGGGGGGAACAAAGGAGGGGAAATCCCTGCAGGTGACCAGCTGAAGCCCTTAAGCATGATATTTCAGGAACATAAAACATGAACCAGAAGGGACGCTCAGAGTTGTGAAGCCAGCTCCCCTAACCAACCACATCATACAATCCCACTCAGAAATTTGTCCATCTCTCTCTTAAAATTAAGTTGCTTGTCCCAGCAACTCCTCTTGTGAGGTTGTTCCAGAACTTCACTGTATTTGATTGCCCTTCCGAGAGGCAGCTGCTAATGGAAGGGCCTAATCACTACAGTGCAGCATCAGTCAAGTTGAGTTAATTCAGCATCAGCCCTAACTGGCTAGACTGGAGGGTGGTATCTGCTTAAAGGAAATACTGGTTACAGCTGGAATTCTGCTGACGTTAACTGTTTCCCAGTTATTGGCCATCTCCTCCAGGTTGTGTTATATAAGCATCAATGGTGGGTGTCCATGGCGTATTGCAGGGCCTAAATTTCAGCCTGGGAACAGCTCTGGGTTGATGCCCCAGTTATGGTATAGGATTCTGCCCTCTTAGCCCAACCCCTGCCTCAGTCACCTGTGTTAAACCAGTTCACTCAGGCTCTGTACACATGAAGATGATCTCGCCCATTAATTACTTCTTCACCTTGATCACTTACAGGTATTTGGATAATTCAGAGACTTTCAGGAGTTTCTAGTTCACATCTGCTTTGGTTCATATCTGCGTAAGGAAGAAAAACAAAGAAATGACATTCTAATTGCTTCTTGAAAAGTTTGTACATCTGCTCTAGGCCCTAGGGGAAATTTAATTAAGTGCAAAGAATCTGGCAGATCTCTCAGATCTCCTCTTACTCAAAAGGGACAGGGCGTAGTCTTGTGGCTTTTTTAGGTCAATGAAGTTTATCTGTTACTATAAAATTGGAGAAGAGGAAACACCCTGTGTGTGGTGAGAAAATAAGGTCTTTACCTGAATGTACAGCATGCCTGAATGGACCAATAGGTAGGTGCAGCACCATACACTGGGGAATCATATGTTTTATATTTCCTCTAAAGACGACCTGTCAAATTCACACATTTTCTTTGCCAGTTTTGCTGGCACCAGTCTCGGCATGGACTCCTGTGGGTGAAAGTGAAGAGGTTGCAGCAATAGAAAACAGCACTTGTAAAGGTGCCAAAAATGAGAGTTCCTGTTGGGCAGAGTGTGTGACCCATGGCTGTGATGAACTGACTCAAAACATCCCTTCTGCAGCCTCCACCAGCATGGCTCCTATGGAACCTCTGGCAAACTTTAAAGTTGCCCTTCTGTAGCATAAGTTATAACCCTGGAGCAAGGCTGCCCTTACCATGAGGTGAACTGAGGCCAGGGGCGGCTCTAGGCATCAGCAAAGCAAGCAGGTGCTTGGGGCAGCTCAGTTGCAGGGACGGCAGCTGGCAGGGATCCAGCCTGGGAGCTGAGAACCAACAGGGGGCCCTGGGAGCTGTAGTTCCTTGGTTAGTCCCTGCCTATAGAGCCAGCCCTGGAGCAGGGAAAGAACTACATTTCCCAGCATTCCCTTGGCCGCCTTTGACAGGAAGGGGAGTGGGAGGGAGTATGATAGCTGCATGCTTGTTGTGAATGGATTGCTCACTGCTAGAGCGGGGTGGCACTGTGATGGGGAAAGAGTGTGCCCAAGGAGTAGAAGGCTTTGGCCCAGATATCTCCTTCAGAAAACATCCCCAGACAGGAGTGGCGCCAGAGTTTCTGGCGCCTCTAAGCAGAATTAGGGGCGGTATTTTGTGCATTTCCTCACGGGCGCACAGGAGCTTGATTCCACTCCCGTCGTGCCGCCAAAGAAGGACCCTCCGCCAAAATGTTGCAGGCGACAGCGCAGTCATTGAGCTGCTCAATTGCCTGCCGCTGTTTTCCGCGCACGCTGGCAGAAGGTCCTTCGCCGGGCGCGCGACGGAGCGGAATGGAAGCTCCTGCAGCACCCCGTGGGGAGCGCACAAAATGCTGCCTCAAATCCTGGCGCCCTAGGCAACCGCCTAGGGTCACCTAATGGAAGCGCCGGCCCTGCCCCCAGACGGGATTAGGGATACTGGTGTGACCTCACCTTGCTGCCCCCAAAGAAGGAAGGGGGTGGACTAAATGGACGGTGCCCTCTCATCTGAAGCCTCACAAGGGAGGTATGTGGATCCCACTAGAATTTAAAATGAAAAGTAAGGGAGAGGAGGCTCTGGACCTGGGCTGCTTTAGATACAGTACAAAGCATGTAGGAGGATTTCCACTTCTGAGCCATGGAAGCAGAAATTGACTTTTCTTTCCAGATTTAGCTAATATTCAGAAAGAGAATCTAGCACCTGCCTTCCAGATTTGAACACCTCAAAATTCAGGAGTGCTCAAGCTCAATTTGGGCAGCTGTTTCGTCATTGCTCCCAAATCAAATATACGGAGCCACTGTAATTTGCTGTTTAAAAAGTAGGTTAAAATTTAGCAATAATTGTTTCCCTGGGGTTTTTTGGACTGTAATTGCTATTTTCAACCGCCATTGCCTTTTTTTTTTTAGTTTTATTTGTTTAAAAGGAAGACAGTGATATTGCATTGGCAAATTCCCCATAGAAACAAAGAGTGGAACAAAAGGCTAATAAGGCACCTCACCTTTTCCTCATTTATGGAGGACAGTCTTATAATATGCATCCAGATATCCTCCACTCACACAAGCTGAAAATTGGTCCACTTTACTGCAGTTCTGTAACCATATAGGAACCAATCTTGTCTGTGTTCTTTGCACATCCAAAATTCCTGTTGAATGACCCGCCTGGGAGCAAGTTATCTGTGATCCAGGGCTGGGGCAGAAGGAGGGTGCAGGTGGGGCTGGGGGAGAGCCCAGGCCTGGGGTGGCAGGGGTGCAGGTGGAGAGGGCAGAGCCCAGGCTGGGGCGGCAGGGGTGTGTGGGTGGGGAGCACTGGTGGGGAAAGGTGGGAGCACAGAGCTGGGGCAACATGGGGAGAGCCCAGGCTGGGACGGCAGGGGTGAGGGTGGGGTGGGGTGGGGTGGGAAAGCCCAGCCCTGGGGCAGCAGGGGAGTGTGGGTGGGAGGAGGCCCAGAGCTGGGGCGACAGGGGGTGCAGGTGAGGGGGGCGAGCCAAGAGCTGGGGCAGCAGAGTGGTGTGGGGAGCCCAGGCTGGGGTGGGGCAGCCAACATTTTTTTGCTTGGGGCGGCAAAACCTAGAGCCGCCCTGACTGAGGCGGCTGCCTCAGGTGCCAGACTGTGGGGGCGCCAGTAGGACTGAGAGTGTAGAAAATTGTGTCTGCTGCTGGTGCATATGTATTTTCTCTGCTCTAGATCAAGGGTCAGCAACCTTTCAGAAGTGGTGTGCCAAGTCTTCATTTATTCACTCTAATTTAAGGTTTTGTGTGCTGGTAATACATTTTAATGTTTTAGAAGGTCTCTCTATAAGTCATAGAATCATAGAATCATAGAATCTCAGGGTTGAAGGACCTCAGGAGGTCATCTAGTCCAACCCCTGCTCAAAGCAGGACCAAACCCAACTAAATCATCCCAGCCAGAGCTTTGTCAAGCCTGACCTTAAAAACCTCTAAGGAAGGAGATTCCACCACCTCCTAGGTAACCCATTCCAGTTCTTCACCACCCTACTAGTGAAAAGTTTTTCCTAATGTGCAACCTAAACCTCCCCTCTGCAACTTGCACCATTACTCCTTGTTCTGTCATCTTCTACCACTGAGAACAGTCTAGATCCATCCTCTTTGGAACCCCCTTTCAGGTAGTTGAAAGCAGCTATCAAATCCCCTCATTCTTCTCTTCTGCAGGCTAAACAATCTCAGTTCCTCGGCCTCTCCTCATAAGTCATGTGCTCCAGCCCCTAAACATTTTTGTTGCCCTCCGCTGACTCTCTCCAATTTATCCACATCCTTCTTGTAGTGTGGGGCCCAAAACTGGACACAGTACTCCAAATGAGGCCTCACCAGTGCTGAATAGAGGGGAATGATCACGTCCCTCGATCCGCTGGAAATGCCCCTACATATACAACCCAAAATGCCATTAGCCTTCTTGGCAACAAGGGCACACTGTTGACTCATATTCAGCTTTTCGTCCACCGTAACCCCTAGGTCCTTTCCTGCAGAACTGCTGCCCAGCCATTCGGTCCCTAGTCTGTAGCAGTGCATGGGATTCTTCCGTCCTAAGTGCAGGACTCTGCACTTGTCCTTGTTGAACCTCATCATATTTCTTTGGCCCAATCCTCTAATTTGTCTAGGTCCCTCTGTATCCTATCCCTACCCTCCAGCATATCAACCACTCCTCCCAGTTTAGTATCATTTGCAAACTTGCTAAGGGTGCAGTCCACACCATCCTCCAGATCGTTAATGAAGATATTGAACAAAACCGGCCCCAGCACCGACCCTTGGGGTACTCCACTTGATACCGCTGCCAACTAGACATGGAACCATTGATCACTACCCGCTGAGCCCGACCATCTAGCCAGTTTTCTAACCACCTTACCATCCATTCATCCAGCCCATACTTCTTTAACTTGCTGGCAAGAATACTGTGGGAGACTGTATCAAAAGCTTTGCTAAAGTAAAGAAATAGCACATCCACTGCTTTCCCTCATCCACAGAGCTGGTTATCTCATCATAGAAGGCAATTAGGTTAGTCAGGCATGACTTGCCCTTGGTGAATCCATGCTGACTGTTCCTGATCACTTTCCTCCTTTAAGTGGTTCAGAATTGATTCCTTGAGGACCTGCTCCATGATTTTTCCAGGGACTGAGGTGAGACTGACTGGCCTGTAGTTCCCTGGATCTTCCTTCTTCCCTTTTTAAAGATGAGCACTACATTAACCTTTTCTAGTCATCCGACCTCCCGATCACCATGATTTTTCAAAGATAATGGCCAATGGCTCTGCAATCTCAGCGGCCAACTCCTTTAGCACCTCTGATGCAGTGCATCCGGCCACATGGACTTGTGCTCGTCCAGCTTATCTAAATAGTCCCGAACGACTTCTTTCACCACAGAGAGCTGGTCACCTCCTCCCCATACCGTGCTGCAGAGTGCAGCTGTCTGGGAGCTGACCTTGTCTGTGAAGACAGAGGCAAAAAGCATTGAGTATACTAGCTTTCTCCACATCCTCTGTCACTAGCTTCTCTCCTCATTCAGCAAGGCCCACACTTTCCTTTACTTTCTTCTTGTTGCTAACATACCTGAAGAAACCCTTCTTGTTACTCCTAACATCTCCGGCTAGCTGCAACTCCAAGTGTGATTTGGCCTTCCTAATTTCACTCCTGCATGCCTGAGCAATACTTTTATACTCCTCCTGGTTATTTGTCCAATCTTCCACTTCTTGTAAGTTGTTTTTTTGTGTTTAAGACGAGCAAGGATTTCACTATTAAGCCAAGCTGGTCGCCTGCCATATTTACTTTTCTTCCTACACATCGGGATGGTTTGTTCCTGCAACCTCAATAAGGATTCTTTAAAATACAGCCAGCTTTCCTCGACTCCTTTCCCCATCATGTTATTCTCCCAGGGGACCTTGTCCATCAGTTCCCTGAGGGAGTCGAAGTCTGCTTTTCTGAAGTCCAGGGTCTCTGTTCTACTGCTCTCCTTTCTTCCTTGTGTCAGGATCCTGAACTCGACCATCTCATGGTCACTGCCTCCCAGGTTCCCATCCACTATTGCTTCCTCTACTATTTCTTCCTGTTTGTGAGCAGCAGGTCAAGAAGAGCTTTTCCCTAGTTGGTTCCTCCAGCACTTGCACCAGGAAATTGTCCCCTACACTTTCCAGAAACTTCCTGGATTGTCTGTGCACTGCTGTATTGCTCTCCCACCAGATATTGGGGTGATTAAAGTCACCCATGAGAACCAGGGCCTGTGATCTAGCAACTTCTGTTAGTTGCTGGAAGAAAGCCTCGTCCACCTCATCCCCTTGGTCTGGTGGTCTGTAGCAGACTCCCACCACGACATTACCCTTGTTGTTCATACTTCTAAATTTAATCCAGAGACTCTCAGGTTTTTCTGCAGTTTCATACTGGAGCTCTGAGCAGTCATACTGCTCTCTTACATACAACGCAACTCCCCCACCTTTTCTGCCCTGCCTATCCTTCCTGAACAAGTCTATAAGCTATTGTTGTAAGTAAAGTAAACAAGTTTTTAAAGAAGCTTCATTTAAAATTAAATTAAAATGCAGATCTTATCAGTTTAGTGCAGTGGTTTTTAACCTGGGGTGCCCGCACCCCCTGGGGCAGGGCCGGTGCAAGGATATTTTGGGCCCTAGATGAAACTTCCACCTTGCGCCCCCCCCACCCCGACATCAGTTCATTGAGGGGCAAATCCCAACGAGCCTGTATAGCCCCCCGGGGCCCTCCGGTCCCGGGGCCAGCCATGTCCTGGGGCTTACCCCCAGACCAGGTTCCCCCCTTCCTGCCCCCTGAACTCCCCTGGAGGGTGCACAGCCCCCCCCATGAGCCCTACCCACCCCACCCCGCCCAGTTGGCCCCTGCCCTGAGTCCAGTCACTGGCTTTGCCGGGCTTGGGCCACTGCAGCAGCTCGGCAGGGAGGAGCCGCCCAGAGTCACCGGAGAGCCAGAGCATCTCGCTTGTGGCAGCAGCGAGCCCCAGCCATGGAGGAGCCGGGCGGTGCAGGGGCAGCAGCCCTTCAAAGGCGGTGGCGCCACTAGCAGGGGAGCAGCCATGACCCACAACCCCAGAGGATTCAGGGGCCTGGGTCTTCGGTGGTGGGGGCCCCACCGCTGAATTGCTGCCCAAGACCCGCACTCGTGGCGGGTCCTGGAGCGGAAGGACCCCCCCGCTGCCGAATTGCCATGGAAGATGCTCCGGGGGCCTAGGCCCCGCGAGAGTTTTCCGGGGCCCCCGGAGTGAGTGAAGGACCACGCTCCAGGGTCCCCGAAAACTCTCCAGGCGGGGGCCCCTGCAGGACCCAGGGCCTGGGGCAAATTGCTCCATTTGCCCCCCCTCTGGGCAGCCCTGCTGTGACCCCCCCCCCCGCCTGGCACCCCCCCGGGGGCTCCTGCATTCTGCAGTGGATGTATGCAGGTGCCAGCCCCATGTCCCCGGCTTTCCCCTCGCCTAGGGTTACCATATTTCAACAATCAAAAAAAGAGGAGAGAGCCCTGCCCTAGACCCACCCCATCCACTCCTCCCATTTCCTACCCTGATTACCCCAGTCAGAACCCCCAACTCCCCCCTCATTCCTTGTCCCCTGACTGCCCGCTCCTGGGACCCCTGCCCCTAACTGCCCTCCAGAACCCCACCCCTACCTAAGCCTCCCTGCTCCTTGTTCCCTGACTGCCCTCCTGAGACCCCCCTCCCACCCGAACTGCCTCCCTAGGTTCCTACCCCCTATCTGTCCCCTGACTGCCCCAACCCGTATCCACACCCCTGCCCCCAGACAGACCCCCTGGACTCCCACCCCCCATCCAACCACACCCCGCCCTTTACAGGACCCCAGAACTCCCAACCCATCCAACTCTCCCTGCTCCCTGCCTGCCCCAACCCCTCTCCACACCCCTGCCTCCTGACAGGACCCCCAGAACTCCCAACGCATCCAACCCTCCCCCTGCTCCCTGACTGCCCCCAGGACTCCCCTTACCATGCCCATGGCAGTCAGACGCTGGCTCCACGTGGAGGCAAAACTCCACATGGAGTGCTGAAGCAGTGGAAGGGGGGGAGCTGCGGGAGGGGCAGTGGCGGCAGCAGCTCACACTTCCGGGAGCAGTAGAACCCAAGCACAATGAGGTGGGAGCCGGGGGGCGTGCCTGCCTGGGCTGCGGCCCAGTGGCCCCGCCGGGGGAGGCTCCTGCAGAGGATGCATGCGGGTGGCGGTCCCCATGCACTCCCCCCGGTTCCCTCCACGCCATGCTTGGGCTCTGCGGCTCCCGGGAGTGTGAGCCGCTGCCGCCCCTCCCCCAGCAGGCTCATGGCCCCGAGTGCAGTGAAGGGAGAGCCGGAGGGTGTGCCTGCTGCCGGTCTGGGGTCCCGGCTGCCAGCCCCACTCAGCCTCTGCCGGCCTGGGGTTCTGTTCACTCAGCCGGCTGTGTGCTGAGTGGGCCAGTGGCCGGGACCCCAGCTGGCAGCTGTGTGCCAGGCAAAATCGGCTCGTGTGCCAAATGTGGCACGTGTGCCATAGGTTGCCAACCCCTGTTCTAGATACACAGAGGTGGTGGAGTGCTCTGCTGGAGTAAGGAGGGCACAAGAGACATAACAAGTTGGCAGGAGAAAGGGTGAGAGGGAATAACAGAAAGCAGCAAGAGCTGCAGGGAGAGAGAGGAGGAGCTTCTATGCCTTCATCTGTCCATTGAAAGCAACGACTGTTCTAATAGAAGTCAAAATTTCTTCCACCACAGCTACTGTTCTAGCATAAGCAGTCAGCTCTTTGTAGTGAATGATGCCAGGAACTGGAAAATTCAGAGGGTAGGGGAAGGGAAAGTATTTTATGGAAATCTATTTAAGTGGTGTAAATTATGTACTGATACAAAGGGTGATCAAACAGTTAGGAAAAGAGCCTAGAATTTAGGCGACTCATGCTCAAGTCCCCACTCCAACACAGTTTTCCTGGGCAACTTCGGGAAAGTAACTTCTCTCCGTGTTTCACTTCTCCTTGTGTAGCATGGGAATCCCCTATCTTGCATGGTGTTGTGAGGCTAAACACAATGAAGCTTGTGGGGCACTCAGAAACTATAGTAATTATAGGTCTCATGATTTGAGGACTTCAATGCTTCAGATACAGGTTTGATACAGGAGTGGGTGGGTGAGATTCTGTAGCCTGTGTTGTGCAGGAGGTCAGACTAGATGATCATATTGGTTCCTTCTGACCTTAAAGTCTATGATTCTCCTCCACCATTTTCAGTGGTTGGGTGGGGGAAAAGGGGAGAGAAAACAAAATACAACCTATAAATAGAAACACTTTGCAAATTTTTCTGTGCATTACAAGCAATATCTACTAATGTGGTCACAGTTGATGAATGCTGATCATCCTCTTCCCATGTGGTGAATGGTGGTGACTGGAAGCAGTCCAGTCCTCCATGGCATGCCAATGGCTGCCTGCCGATGATCAGTGTAGACAGAGCCCTGCAAATTTTGGGGCAGGAGCCAGTGGAGTAGGAGAAGGGCTGCTCTCCATGCTCTCCAAACTTTAGGGTCATGTTGCTTTGGGGTTCACTCCCTCTCAATCTGTTTTTAGAGGTAGAATTCTTATTTGTTTTCCCCCAGCACTTACGATTGATCCAACTGCTGCTGCTGCAGCAAGGAGAGGGCTAACTGACAAAATCACTAAGATCAGTTTCCACCCGTAGACGAATCCTATAACAATCCCTGTCAGAAATGTGGTAAAGAATTGTACAAATATATAGATCTTGTCTCCGATGCCTTCGTGGATGGTGTTAATGTCACTGTTAATTAAAAAGAGATTTGTTAACTTTGATGAATGCCTCCTCAAACATTTTTCTCTTTGCTGAGAGAAGCTTGTCTGAAGTTTAACTGTTCAAATCATTGGGTAGTAGGAATTTTGGACATGGATACTGAACAGCAGCAATGGCTCTTTGTGGGGCTAGGAACTAGCAGATCACAACTCATTGTCTGTGATGTAACCTCTAGATAGACTTCTGCCATTGCTACCCCTGCTCATTCACACGTGACCCAATTCATTCATGCAATAGCCGAAAGGAATAATCCATACAAAAAAAAATTCATCCCCAAAACCTTTACATTACTTTTTCTCTAAGTTCCTCTATGTATCCGATCTTCTTCAATTTTGTTATTAGATTTTAACATCTTTGAGACAAGGAATATCTCCATTTTGCATTATATAGAGTGACAAGCACAGTGTTAGTAAATTATTATTTGGAAAATCATTGTGTGTCACACTAATTTTCTCTTGCTATTTACATATGTGGGAGCTAGGATTGGTGAAATTCAAGCCTCTCTCATTCCTCCAGGATTCACATCTTCCAAAAACTGGGCATATCCTCCCTGCAAAAACTAAATCTGAGAAACTCTGCATACCCTGATCATACCTTCCTCTGAATCCCTGCACAAGGGACCTGATCCAAAGATTCCTAATGATTTTTATTAGTTTTGGATCAAGTTCAAAATAATAACATAGTACCCATAACTATGAGTGCAGTTTCATTTCATACAATGTCAGGGTTTTCAGTGTTTGTAAACTAGCTTGAGACAGCAGAGCTGTTTATCTACAGTAGTTTGCAAAATAGCTCATAGACACTACAAAGCCAATCTCAGAGGAGTAAGTTATTGCATTTCAAAGGATAAGCCTCGCAATGGAAATGTCACTGAAACTCTGAAAATGAAGTGAAAATGATAATGAATTCTCCTCAGATAGCAGTAATATTTTGGGTCTTAGTTAAAAGGTTTCTGGAAATTCCAGGAAATTCCCTGTAGCTATTTCTATAAAGGTAAACATCAGACTTCTTTTGGCTCATGTTTCTGGTGCATAGATAAATAGAGCCTTCTCACTCAGTCGGGTGTTCAACGTTCCAATCTGGCTGGTATCAAACCAAGCCATCTCCTGGTGAAGTATGGCGAAAAAAAAGTTTTGTCGGATTCTTGCTGTCTGTCTTGCAGCTGAGGTCAGAAATGTCCAGACTTGGATGGTGCTCAGTATCACTACAGCAAAGCCAATACCCGCATAGTAGCAGGCAAACCTATAGTAAAACGGTAAAAGTCCATAAGGTCAATTGCATTTTGCAAGATCAGTTAGACACATCAGGTCACGTTCAACCCTGCTGAAGCCAATGAGATGTAATTGAGGGCCAAATTTGGTTTACAGCCTAATGGACAAAAATAAATATATAGAAACTACACTGAGCTATTCTTATGAAAATAATTGAAGAGGTTCTTACCTGGTAATTTCAGCTTCTATAACCAAACAAGGAATAGCTGGGCACGTAGAGCTACTATTCATCACAGCTGGAAGATTAACTGTAACAAAGAAAATATTCAGTTTTATTAGAACAGGCATAAAACTAATCATGGCGGTTTAAGGCCATAATCGTATGGATGTTTTGCATGACACTACACTCCTGCAACAGGGCTGTAGATTTATAACTTTCATGGTGTCCATCATCCTTCTAGTGGAGGATCAAACAGGGCAAACTTCTGAGTCAGCTCAGAGGGTTACTGTAGAGTGATGTCATGGATTTAGCTCACTGTCAATGGGCACCGCCAGATCATAGCTTCATCTGATCTGACCTTCTGATTCCAACAGTGGCCAATATCTGATTTTTCAGAAGTTGATAACTCCCCTTCTACCTCACACAAGGCAAAATTCATCCACACAGATACCATAAGTCCGACTTTTATGCACCACTTAGGTTCCACCTAACCTCAAAACTGGGCCCCAGTGAGGTCCATGGTAGCTCAGCCTTTGCTGGCTGTCTGCAAAAAGGGTAAATTTCACTAATAATGCACCTAACCAAATGTGCAAAACCGTTCAGACCTGGGAGAAATAACAGACCCCTTCCAGGTGTCAGCACATATATTTTAGGTAAGTTATGATTGCCTTCTCATGTTTAGCTCATATAGAGGAAAATAGAATTAATGGTCCTATTTTGTTGTTTTAAAAATCCAATCACAGAACTTGATTTGGTGACCTCCTGGGACAGTGAATTCCATGGATTAACTACAAGATATAGAAAGTAGTAAATCGTTTTACAGTTACCAAATGTACTGCTCTGTAATTTATCAAGTGTCTAATTTGCTACTGTACTATACAGCAGGGTAAAAAGGAAGGACTCCTCAGAATTCACTCTGCTCTTCATGGCTTTTAACACCACAGCAGCACTCCATCCTGAACCTCTGACAATCCAGTAAATAAGAGATCCTACCAAATATTTTCAGAAGTTGAACAAATTTTATTTACCTGAAGACATATTTACTGCTTGGCCAATCGTCACAAAGCTGTTTGTCATCTCTCCAAAGACAACGATAATAAGTGGCAGCCCTGTTCCATTTGCAACAGCTGCAATCAAACCTATTAGCATCAAAATGATATCCAGCCAATTGGCATACCCAAACTGCATGAATATAAAGAAAAAGGAATTAATTGAAGGTTGACAAATTCACATAATTGTTAAAACACACAGAATAGGATTTGTTTTTACATAGCACCATTTGCAATTTGGGTATCCCAAAACACTTTATGAAGCAATGAATTAGATACTGTGAAGGCAAACAGAACACTTGGGATACACTTTGTAAAAGCTACACACAGTTTTAGGCTAGTTTTTATTGAGGGAGTTAGGACATGTTGGCAGGATGAATCCCTAATCTGCAGAAAAAGAATGTACTTTACATTTTTCACAAAGTGATGATATCACCTGTGCAACTCACTGCCTCCTGGGTGCATTCTACTACACCATATATCTACTCAGTGGCCAAACCGACAGTCTCTACGCAAAAGAATAAATGGACACAAATCTGACATCAGGAATCATAACATTCAAAACCAGTTGGAGAACACTTCAACCTCTCTAACCACTCAGTGACAGACTTGAAGGTGGCAATTTTGCAACAAAAAAACTTCAAAAACAGACTCCAAAGAGAGACTGCTGAACTTGAATTAATATGCAAATTAGACACAATTAACTCAGGCCTAAATAGAGACTGGGAATGGTTGGGTCATTACACTAATTGAATCTATTTCCCTATGTTAAGTTCTCCTCACACCTTCTATGGGTCATCTTAATTATCACTTCAAAAGCTTTTTTTCTCCTGCTGATGATAGCTCATCTCAATTGATTAGACTCTTCCTGTTGCAATGCATTTTTCCACCTTTTCATGTTCTCTGTATGTATAAATATCTCCTGTCTGTGTGTTCCATTCTATGCATCCGAAGAAGTGAGCTGTAGCTCATGAAAGCTCATGCTGAAATAAATTTGTTAGTCTCTAAGGTGCCACAAGTACTCCGGTTCTATTTTCATTTTAATTACTATAGTAAAAAAAATCTTGCTTCCAAAGTCCTCTCTGTCCCTCCTTTTTCCCCTTCACCTCCTCTCCTCTCCTCCCCAGTTGAAGAGAGCCCTTAAAGGGACAACACCCCTTTCCTTCCAGATAGCTGGACCTTACTTCTGACTATCTGATGAACCAGCAAAATCGGTACCTTAGTAAGATATAAAATCCTTTGTTATGGCTAAAATCTTTGGAAATATATTTTTAAAGTTGGTGAAATTTCATAAACATGTCTATTGTTCGGGAGATCACACAAAGTAAATTAGTGTTCCCTATTTCTAAAAGCAACTAACATTTTTATGAACACACTAAACCTCTGTGGCTGATTAATTTAAAATAATGTCTTTGTTTCAGTGAGTTGAATAATCTGGAATGATTATTTTATGAAGGCTTAAGAGTACATTTAAAATATAAAATCAGCTTGGAAATACTGATTAAGAAAATGTAAAGCAGAGAAAAGCTGCATCATCTATTCCACGATATTTAATGTTGTATTCAGGAAGACAGCTGACTCGCCCTTACTATGAAGTTTTTGCAAATAAATGTCCGACAAACTTCAGGGCATATCAAAAAACCTGTGACTGGCATTTTTTATCCCCAAGTTTAGTGCTTTTAATTAGGTACCTTCTGCATGTCCATTCTGCGTGCAGGGGGTCTTTGCGGGAAACTGTGACTCCCCGCCACCGTGAGGTGGGCCAGGCATAGGGCCCCATAAATCCTAAGGACAGCCCTGCATCCACAACACATAAAAATGAGAGGGAAGAAATCTTGGTGCTTGTCTACATGGCACCACAGTCCGGTCTATGGGAGTGTAAATTGTAGAGAACTCTAAAGTGTTCCCATATACACTCTGCTGGCACAAACAAAGAAGTACCTAGTTTGTGTTTATGTAGTCCTGTTTCCAATAAGATTCTAGCTTGCTTTGACCTCTGATTTGCAGACTGGGCAAAACAGCTTTAGCTGCAGAATATTATTGTCACAAACATGGGAAAACTCTAATAACTGGTTAATAGTGTTTGTTGGCCTGGCTCTGCAGGGTTCTTTCTGTACAAAGATCTTTGATTAAATGTTGCCCAATATGTAACCATCTGGGATGGTCCATGCAGGAAGGGGGAGGTGGCTCAAGATGGTCACCCAACAACTTCCACTTAAGGGTGCGTAAGAGACTGCCCAGAACTATTAGCTCTGACAACTCTGGCTTGACCCCACCTCCAATGAAATCAATGGGGAGTAGGTGCCTAACTGCTTTTGAGGAGCTGATCCTCTTTGCCTCAGGCCAGGATTATTACAAATATTAAAAGCAATTTTAATTTGTTTAAATAAAAAGATTTTTTTTTAAAATATGTAAGGAGAGTCAGGATGAGCTCTACCCTGATATCTGGTGGTGAATTATGGCAAGTGTGGAAAAGAATTTCAGGGGTTGATCTTGTTTGCATAGGCACACCCACTCCACCTAGCATGATTCCACGGCAGCCCGAAATGATCACTTTGATAGCTGTGAGATCCCCAATTTCTCTGTTATTGGGAAGGAGGAATAATGTGTTGTTACCCTGATTATGTGAATGAAGGACTATGAAACTGTTTTATGACAGAGGGTCTCACCATCAACTATGTAGCACTTGCTAGTTAAGGGACATGGGTTCCAACACCCAGTGAATTGAGAGAGGCTGGGGACTGATACCTGATGGTATGGGCCTCTTTGAGGGCCTGAACACCAATTGCACCTCCTTCTCTCTCCACTGTTGAATAGCAGAGCTCATTTTGATTCCATTAGGAGTCTATCTAGAGGTTGCTGAGCTGAATTCATTTTCGGCCAATGGTGCACCAGCACTGGGGCTCCTCTACTACAAGCTGAAATCAGTAAAAGAGCTAAACTTACTGAGCTGAGATCACTGAGTGCTGTGTTAAAACTAGTGGGGAGCCTGAAGATCTATTGCTAAGCGGCTGGCAGAGTGGAGCAGTTTGCAGCACGGTTGGAGCAGCCCACAGAACGCGGAGGAAGCGGGCTGAGCAGTTTGCGGCACGGTTGGAGTGGCCTACAGAACAGTGAGCGGAGTGGAGCAGAGCTGAACGGTTTGTGGGATGGTTGGAGCGCCCACGGAACAGCGAGCGGAGCGGAGCAGTTTGCAGGACGGCTGGAGCGGCTCGGGTCAGCTGGAGGAGTGGCGCAGCTGGTGGAGTGGAGCCGGTCGTGGTGAAGGCTGCAGCAGAACTCCACGGAGAGGCGGGCAGTCGGCCTCGGCCCACGTAAGGTGCCCTCAACACCTCTGTGTGCCCCCACACTTCCACCCAGGCTGGGAAAACTCGGCAGATAAACTTTGAACTCTGGGGCGGCACCGACCAGGGACAGAGACTTTTGGGTTGTTGGACTTTGGGGTGATTGGACTTAAGACCCTAAGGGGAAAAGGACATTGCCAAAACTTACTTGGTGGGTCTTTTGCTCATGGTTTATGTTATGAATCCTGTTTGTGGGGTTTCCCCAATATGATGCCACATTGTTTCCCTCCTTTATTAAAAGGATTTTGCTACACTCAGACACTGTGCTTGCGAGAGGGGAAATATTGCCTCCTAGAGGCGCCCGGGGGGTGGTATGTAATTGTCCCAGGTCACTGGGTGGGGGCTCGAGCTGGTTTTGCATTGTGTTATTGAAACAGAACCCCTGGATACTGAACCCGGCCCTTGTTGCTGCCAACTCAGAGGGGCAGAAGGGTTACAAATAAAAAGATTACGTTACTGAGGGCTATTGGAAAATATTATACTTTTTCTTTCTCTGATAGCTTTCATCCTTGGCTAAGCAAAAAGTGAAATAGTAAGGCTGCTAGAAGTTATTCTGGAACTTTCCAGTAGAGTAACCATATACACCCAACAACTTCCTCTTAAGGGTGCATAAGAGATTGCCCAGAACTATTAGCTCTGACAACTCTGGCTTGACCCCACCTCCTGCTTGAACAGGAGAGACCAAAATCCACTGAGACTTGAAGAAGCTTCCTGAGATGAAAGAATGCTGGCAGGATTTAGGACACATTCCTCAGGGGCAACCAGGCTGAGAAAACACAGAAACAGGAACCCATAAGGGAATCTGAAAAATTAAGCCTGCCAGTGTCATCCTTATAGGACAACAATACTCTAGACAAGATAGACATCTCTACAGATGTTTTAAAACCTCTTCTCCAATGCTTTGTTCCAACTTCTAAAGAAAAATACTTTGTTTAAGAAGGATACTTGTCATTATCACTGCTCAGTTTTCCAAAGGGAAGAAATGCAGTGCACCAAACCCATTTGGGCTTGTAAGTGGTTGTCATAACCAGGATAGTTACTCCAGGTCCTGATCTAGGAATGAGAGAATTATTGATTCTACCCTGAGACACGGAAGGGCAAGAGGCCCAAAATCTGATGTGACTGTTCTCAGAGAAACCAGAAAGGGGTGGAGTTGCAACTAGGGTGACCAGACAGCCAAGTGTGAAAAATTGGGACGGGGGCAGGAGGTAATAGGAGCCTATATAAGAAAAAAAACCCCAAATCAGGACTGTCCCTATAAAATTGGGACATATGGTCACCCTAGCTGCAATGGCCCTGTAATTGTGACAGTTATCCATCACACAGGGTCTATGTAAGTCCTGGCCCAGAATGCACAGTCATGAGACAGATCACTGATGATAGAAAGGTGGACCAAATTTCTGACAACACACCATACCATTACTTCATGCTCTCCAGTAGCTTGCCATTGCTTCAAGATCCAAATTCAAAGACCTTTGTGGTTTGGACCAGCCTAGCTCAGCGACTGTCTGTTAATTTGCAGCTCATCAAGGCAAGTGCAGATATTGAAGGCAAACTCTGTCAGTGTTGTAGATAATGCAAGATATTATTGGATTCTTACAATGGAACACACTCTCTGAAGAGATAAGAACACTAGGGCTGACCATTTTCAGAGCCTTGATCACGGACACCTCTTTGCAAGAAGCCTACCTGCAATTACAGCAATGGAAGAAGGAAGAGGTGAGAGAGAAAGAGAAAGAGCCACAGTCCACAGTCAGCAGCCAGACCCCTAGGATGACAAGAGTTTACTTTTCGTAATATTCTATTTAGCAACCACATACTTGGGTGTTTGGCATCTTTTAGGGAGAACATGACTTGCTGCATTCTCTTTCCCAAGCATGTAACTGATAGACAAAAGCAAGCAGATTATATATCAGTTGTATGAAGCTATGCAGTCTGGATAACAACATCTGCCTCCTGTTTACTCTACTAACGGAAGTACAGTGTTGATTTTATTGTCTACTCCACCAGGAATGGCTATATCTTGTATTCTGGAACTCAGCCGAGCATGTCACTCTTCTATGCATTCTTTTGGTATCTCTTTTTCTAGAACATCACACCACGTACGAGCTGCTACTACACAGAACAGGAATCTTGGTGTGATCACACAACAAACCGCAGCAATTCTTACACTCAATGCCCGTGATCCTCGACTGCATTGGGCTGCTTCTCAGAGTATCCCAGAATGAGAGAGCCCTAAAGTCAACACACCCAGCTACAGGAGCAGACCCTCTCTTGTAGAGAGATTCTCCAAGACACAGAACTAGTGTAGCAATTCCTAGGCCACCTTCCTGGTTGGCACCATTGGGGAATGCCAAGGGTTCCTCTATGCCCTGGCTATCTCCAGCTGCAATATTGCCAGCCTGGGTCTATTAGCAGCAGTGTAAATTAGCACACTTTAAACCCTTGCAAATAGCTGTCCTAATATGGGGATAGCACAAAGTTGACTAAAAGCCAACTCTGCATACACTGTGTGAAGCTGTGCCATGCATACCTCAGCTGTGCCAAGGATCAGGCCAGTTTCTTTGCAATGGATTATCAGATTTTAAAAGGGATACCTGAGATCCAGGACTCATTCCTTTCTGATTGTAACAAATTCCAATGTGGACTCTAGCAGGTTAAAGGAGCTTTAACTTATGGTGAAGGTCCACTGTATTTAAATAGGAAGAGAGTGAGGAGTCAATGGGCCAGACACTTTTCTTCACTTACACCTCTGAAAGCCCAGAGAAGTCAATGTAATGGCTCAAAGTGGGTAGTTTTGTAGTCAAGAACAAAACAAAACAAAAGACCTAGCGCATTGCTAAATCAGTGCATTTACCAGCTTCAGTACAGCAAGAGAGAGTTAAAACAGTCACTCACCCTTGGAAAAATAAAACAGAACCATTCATATGAAAGGTTAAAACATTTTTGCTCCATTTACTGTGTGTAATTCCTGTCTCATGGGAATACTTGTTTCTTAGCACTGTGTGTAACTCAACAGATTAGTCACTCGAGGCCTCATTGGTATTGCAAAAATCACATCTCTGTTTTAACTTTATACTTATTACGTGTTCAATATCCCAAAAGCAGACTCGCTATATAAGTCATTTCAAGGGGAGATGGTCAATTCAACAGGGGAACTTACAGGTACACTGCACACTCTCATGAAACTAATAGGGCAGTTACATAGTCAGGAGAAAAAAAAACAAACCCCTGACATTCAATAACAAGCAGTGACCTCTACTGATATTAACTACTTCACTGCTGGCACTTCACACCATCATCTCTACTGCTACATTTTACTAATGCACAACTGAAATTAGAGATAGGTGCACTGGCTCAGATAAAATAAGCAATCCCTGAATCTTTGCCCCAAACCTAAACTAAATAGTTTTAGAGGATTGTTTAAGTTTGCTAACTTGTTTTAAATATTATTTTTCATTTTTACATCTCTCTGAACCTACAGATCCCAGATGGGACTGGAAGCTGAAGGGCCAAAAATGCTGTTAGGGAAGCTAGTCTCAAGATATTCCTGACTCAGGCAGCACTGTAAATTTCTGGAGAAGGATCTTTCTGAAGCAGTCTACTGCCCATTTGGAGTTTCAGGAACTTAGGCAAAAGTTTATGGAGTCTTAGCCAATCACCAGTTGACAACACAATGGAATGTAATCACATACCTGGCCCTTGGGAAGCATAAGTAAGTTTCTCATAGGTAGTTAGCATATTAAGCAGCAGCCAATGCAGATGGCTAATGGGAAAACAGGTAAATATGAAAATTCTCTAAACAAAGGACCTCAGTACATTAAACCTGCATAACATCCAGACATTAATGAAGCCAAATATTTTATAGTGAATCTTTCCAGTTAGATCGGTACATTTATATATCTATATATATATTTATATCTATCTATCTATATATATCTATATATCTATATATAGATATATTTGGGGGGGGGGGCGCGGAAGAGGCAAATAGAGAAATGTCCCAGCTTAAACACAAAAGGCCTCTGGGCAACTGCCATCCATGTCTCCTGAGATGAGCCACCGGCATCCTTGCCCTAAAGCAGTGATATTCAGACCTCAGTGCTTCAGGAGCCAAATTAGCGATCAACATTACCCAAAAGAACCACAGTATTAAACATTACCCAAAAGAACCACAGTAGTTTGAATTCACTCTTTCATTTACTATAGTACTATTAATAGTTAAACAGTATGACAGGGAAATATTATATATATTCTCACAACAAATAAGTTAATAACTTAGTACAAGTTGATACCTTAATTAGTTAATAACTTAGTAAAAGCATCCTGATTGGTTAATAATTAAATCATACAGTGTTTTCATATTGTGTGCTGCAAAGAGCCAAAAGAGACACATTAAAGAGCTACTGCCCTAAAACAAACTTTAAAAACTTCTCATAGTAAAAGTTTCAATAGGTCAACACATTTCAGCCTTTACTGGCTTCTCCTGTGCTATAATAGAAGAGCTGTCAAACCTATTAGTGACCTTACACTCCTTCATCTGATCAAACTGACACTGACAAGATTGTAAAAGGATAGCTCATTTATCCCTGGAAGTTGAATTGTCAAACTCTGTTTTCTTAATGAGAGACACTGAGACTTAATGCTATGGAAAACATATTGCTAGAGAAACATAATGCAAGAAAACTTTTAATTCAATTTGTATTTGCTTTAAGTATCAAATCCTGACCCAAGTTTATACATCTGTAAATGGTGCATAAAAAAATAACCCAAGGCACATAACCAGCTCTGTACTAGGCCAACTGACCCCAAGTATGGTTGGGCTTTAGTGCTTATTCCCTTAGGGTATGTCTACACTACAAGAGTAGTTCGATTCAACTTAAGTCGAATTTGTGGAATCGACCTTACAAAGTCGAATTTGTGTATCCACATTAAGGACACTAATTCGACTTTGTGAGTCCACACTAATGGGGCAAGTGTCGACTTTGGAAGCGGTGCACTGTGGGCAGCTATCCCACAGTTCCCGCAGTCCCCGCTGCCCATTGGAATGCTGGGTAGAGCCCCCAATGCCTGCTGGGAGAAAAATGTGTCGAGGGTGCTTTTAGGTAACTGTCATCATTGAACTGTCACTCCCGCCTCCCTCCCTGAAAGCGCCGGTGGGCAATCTGTTCGCGCACTTTTCTGGTCAGTGACAGCGACGCCACAGCACTGCGAGCATGGAGCCTGCTGCAGTTATGGACGTTGTCAACTCCTCGCACCTTATTATCCACCTCTTCCACAGTCAGCTGCTGAGAAATCGGGCTACTTTTCAATGGTGCTGCAAGCACTGGTGGACCATAAGGGACGTTTTACCAACATCAACGCCGGGTGGCCAGGCAAGGTTCATGACGCTGTTTTCAGGAACTCTGGTCTGTTTAGACGCCTGCAGGAAGGTACTTTCTTCCCGGACCACAAAATAACTGTTGGGGATGTGCAGATGCCTATAGTGATCCTCGGGGACCCAGCCTACCCTCTAATACCCTGGCTCATGAAGCCCTATACAGGCGCCTTGGACAGCGACAAGGAACTCTTCAACTACCGCTGAGCAAGTGCAGAATGGTGGTGGAGTGTGCTTGGACGCCTCAAGGGGAGATGGCGGCTTACTGACTCGCTCGGATCTCAGCGAAACCAATATCCCCATTGTTATTGCAGCTTGCTGTGTGCTCCACAGTCTCTGTGAGAGCAAGGGGAAGACCTTTATGGCGGGATGGGAGGTTGAGGCAAATCGCCTGGCTGCTGATTACACTCAGCCAGACACCCGTGCGATTAGAAGAGCCCAGCGGGAAGCGCTGTGCATCCGGCGGCTTTGAAAGCTAGGTTCTCAGCGAGCAGCGTGACCTGTGACTGTTCAGTTTCTTTACAGAGAAGCTGAACCTGCCCCTGTTTCTTTACCCAGTTACTGTTGACTATCCTCTGCAGTTAGATACACCATTCACCCCGTTTCCCCCCTTCCAACACATGTGTAAAAATAAAATACTTGTTACTTAACAAAGGTTTCATTATTAATGACTTTGCATTAAAGGGTTGAAACTGGGACGCAGACTGTGCTGGGTAGGGTGTGCAGTGATGTAAAGACCGCCTCTAAACTCGAGGAATGACAGGCTCCTGCTCCTAGAGCGTCCGCAGTGCTGGACTGGTTGTTTCAACGGAGCCTGCCATCCTCCTTTTGGGACTCTGTGTGCGGGGGCTATGTGTTCTTGTTGTGGAGGAGGACGGCTACAGATTCCCTGCTGTGTGGCTCTGTGGTCCAGGACAAGGACCGCTGTATAAGATCTGTAACCGCCTCCCGCTACAAAGTCACGCACTTCGCCCCAACACCGAACATGGAAACCACCTCCCATACCGACCAGGGTGCCTACTGACTGCACTGTGTGTGTGACCTGCTGCTGATCCTGCCCCGTGTCTGTACCCTGGTAAAGGTGACTGTCCTATGCAATTACCAACCCCTTCCCCACACCCCTTCAAACACAGTCTTCTGTACAAAACATGACGGAAACAGTAATTAACAGCAAAGTATTTTTAATAATCAACTAGACAGTTAGGGATGAAACTGGGATTGGGGCTTGGGTGAGTCAGGAAGGGAAGGACTTCTCAAAATTTAGGGAATGGGAGCTTTGGGTACTTGAGCACTCTGCTGGGGTGCGGTGACAGTTTTCACGGCCCTGGCGCCTCCTTCTTGTTATTTTGGGTGAGGGGGTATGGGACTTTGTGGTGGGGAGGGCGGTTGCAGATACACTGCAGGGGCTCTGTCCTCCTGCCTGCGGTCCTGCAGAACATGCACAAGGTGCCGGATCGTGTCCATTTGCTCCTCATTAGTCCAAGCAGCGCTTGAGTCGCCTGCTTGTCTTCCTCACGCCACCTCTCCTCCTGTTCGCTGTGTGAGCGCTGGTACTGAGAGAGGTTCTCCTCCACTGGCTCTGCTGGGCCGCCTGCCTCGGGAGCAGCCCATAAGTTCAGCGAACATCTCGTCCCGTGTCTTTTTCTTTCACCGCCTAATCTTGGCCAGCCTCTGTGAGGGGGATGCTGTGGCAGGTCTGGAGACAGTCGAAGCTGTGTGATGGGAAAAAGGGAGTGAATTCCTTGCAAAGATACATTTTTGCGAACAATGAACACAGTCTAGTCTGTCTCTGTGAACAAGACCATGCACAGCACCTATCTCGTGCACACTCTTGCTGCAGGCAATCCGAAAGCACAAACTCTGCCCCTGTTCCACCTCGCAGTCTCCTCACCCTTGGAATTCAGGGTTGAGATCCCAGTGCCTGATGGGGCAAAAATCATTGTAGCTGGTGGTTCTGGTAACTGTCGCCAGTCGCTCCTTCCTCCGGGAAAGCAACGGCAGACAATCATTTCGCGTCTTTTCCTGGATTGCCCTGGCAGACGCCATAGCGTGGCAACCATGGAGCCTGTTTTGCCTTTTGTCACTGTCACCGTATGTATACTAGATGCCGCGGACAGAGGTGATTCAGCAGCCCTACACAGCAGCATTCATTTGCTTTTGCATGACAGCAGAGATGGTTAGCAGCCGCTTTGTACCACAACCATGCCATTGTAAATTGGCGATGAGATGATGGTTACCAGTCGTATTGCACTATACCTTCTGCTGTTGTCATAGGTGCCCCTGGCTGAGATCAGCCGGGGCGCAAAAGACAAAACTGGGAATGACTCTCAAGTCAATCCTCCTTTATGGTATCTAAAAATAGAATCAGTCCTGCCTACAATATGGGGCAAGTGTAGTAGAGACCCAGTGTATCAGAGAACCAGAGAGCACAGCCGCTCCGTGTCAGATCATGCAGGAATGATGAGCTGCATGCCATTCACAGGGGGTGCTCCTGCAACAACCCCACCTGTTGCTCCACTCCTCCCCCAGCCTTCCTGGGCTACTGCTGCAGTGTCCCCATTTGTGTGCTGAAGTAATAAAGAATGCAGGAATAAGAAACAGTGACTTGTTAGTGAAATGAAATGAGGGGAAGGCAGCCTCCAGCTGCTTTGATAGTCCAGACAGGACATTAAGCAGTGTGGGGGAGAGGAGACCAGCATCCTGCTGCTATGATAGTCCAGGCAGTACAGAATCTTTTTTTTACACATGAAGGGTGGGGGCTGATGGAGATCAGCCCCCTGTTGCTATGATGAAGACGGTTACCAGCTGTTCTGTACCGTCTACTGGGAAGCAGTAGCACTCATGGGCTGATGATGAGGATGGATAGCAGTCGTATTGCACTACACCATCTGCCGCAAGGCTGATGATGATGACGGATATCAGTCATATTGTACCATCAGCCACCCATGAGGCGGCGGGGGGGAGGATGCTACAGTACAGTGCCACAGCATCGCGTCTACCAGCAGCATTCAGTACACATAGGGCGACATTTAAAAGAGTCAAGAGACGATTTTTTCCCTTTTCCTTCTGGGGGTGGGGGTACATTGACGAGCTATGCCCTGAACCACCGCGGACAATGTGTTTGACCCTACAGGTATTGGGAGCTCAGCCAAGAATGCAAATACTTTTCGGAGACTGCAGGAACTGTGGGATAGCTTGCGCCTCAGTCCCCATCCTCCCTCCATGAGCGCCCATTTGATTTTTTGGCTTTCCGTTACGCTTTGTCACGCAGCAGCGTGTTGAGTCTCTGCTACGCCGCCTGTCTGGAGATTTTTTAAAAATACGTTGGACCAGGCGTAACATTACAGTAATTTCCCTAATTAGATGCAGGAGTTGCCGAGCGAGATCACCCTGAGGAGGGTCACTGAAGGAGATAGAAAGCGATAGAATCATAGAATTCAAGATCAGAAGGGACCATTATGATCATCTAGTCTGACCTCCTGCAAGATGCAGGCCACATAAGCCGATCCAGCCCACTCCTTAGCAAGCGACCCTGCCCCATGCTTCGGAGGAAGGCGAAAAACCTCCAGGGCCATTGCCAATCTTCCTGGAGGAAAATTCCTTCCCGACCCCAAATATGGCGGTCAGCTGAACCCGAGCATGCGGGCAAGACTCTCCAGCCAAACCTCTGGAAAAGGTTATATCATATCATTGACCCATTGTACTATTTACCAGTGTGGCATTTAATTGACCTATTGACTAAGCCCGTTATCCTATCATACCATCTCCTCCATAAACTTATCTAGCTTAATCTTAAAGTCATGGAGGTCCTTCGCCCCACTGTTTCCTGGTAGGCTGTTCCAGTATTGCACTCCCCTGATGGTTAGAAACCTTCGTCTAATTTCAAGCCTGAATTTCCTGACTGACAGTTTATATCCATTTGTCCTCGTGTCCACATTAGCACTGAGCTGAACTCAGTCCTCTCCTTCCCTGGTATTTATCCTCTGATATATTTAAAGAGTGTAATCATATCTCCTCTTATCCTTCTTTTGGTTAAGGAAAACAAACTAAGCTCCTCAAGTCTCCTTTCATACGACAGGCCTTCCATTCCTCGGATCATTCTAGTGGCCCTTCTCTGTACCTGCTCCAGTTTGAAGTCATCCTTCTTAAACATGGGAGACCAAAACTGCACACAATACTCCAAATGAGGTCTCACCAACGCCTTATATAACGGGACTAGCACCTCCTTATCCCTACTAGAAATACCTCGCCTAATGCATCCCAAGACCGCATTAGCTTTTTTAACGGCCACATCACATTGCCTACTCATAGTCATCCTACGATCAACCAGGACTCCTAGGTCCTTCTCCTCCTCCGTTGCTTCCAACTGGTGCGGCCCCAGCTTATAACTAAAGTTCTTGTTAGTCATCCCTAAATGCATAACCTTACACTTCTCACTATTGAATTTCATCCTGTTACTAATACTCCAGTTTACAAGGTCATCCAAATCTCCCTGGAGAATATCCTGATCCTCTTTCGAATTGGCAATACCTCCCAACTTGGTGTCATCCGCAAACTTTATCAGCCCACTCCTACTCTTGGTTCCCAGGTCAGCAATAAATAGATTGAATAAAATCGACCCAAAACTGAGCCTTGAGGAACTCCACTGGTAACCTCCTCCAACCGACAGTTCCCCTTCAATACTACCCTCTGCAGTCTCCCCTTTAACCAGCTCCTTATCCACCTCTGGATTTTCATTTCGATCCCCATCTTTTCCAATTTAACCAGTAATTCTTCATGCGGTACCGTATCAAACGCCTTACTGAAATCCAGATACATTAGATCCACCACATTTCCCTTGTCTAAAAATCTGTTACTTTCAAAGAAGGAGATCAGGTTGGTTTGGCACGATCTACCTTCGTAAATCCATGCTGTAATCTATCCCAGTTGCCATCGGCCTCATGCTCCGAACCACTCTCTCTTTAAGATTTTTCCATGACTTTGCATACTACAGATGTTAAACTAACAGGCCTGTAGTTACCCGGTCACTTTTTCCCTTCTTGAATATAGGAACTACATTAGCTAATCTTCAGTCAGACGGTACAATCCCGAATTTAGAGATTTATTAAAGATTATCGCTAACGGGCTAGCAATATCCTCGCCAATTCTTAATATTCTAGGATGAAGATTATCCGGCCCCGATTTACTTCCGTTAAGCTGTTCAAGTTTGGCTTCTACCTCAGATACCGTAATGTCTACCCCATATCTTCATTCCCATCGGTCCTCTATCACTATTCCTTAGCCCTTCATTAGCCTCATTAAAGACCGAGGCAAAATATTCGCTCAGATATTGTGCCATTCCAAGATTATCCCTAATCTCCACTCTTAAAGTTTTAAGCGGTCCCACTTCTTCTTTCTTGGTTTTCTTCCTATTTATATGGCTAAAAACCGTTTGCTATTGGTTTTAATCCCTTCGCTAGGTCCATCTCCACTCGTCACTTTGCCTTTCTCACAGCTTCCCTACACCTCTGACCTCAATAAGGTAGGTTTCTTTGCTGATCCCTCCCATTTTCCACTCCTGGTACGCTTTCTGTTTTTCTAATGACCCTCTAAGACGCTTGCTCATCCAGCTCGGTCTAAAACTGCTACCTATGAGCCGCTTTCCTTCTCGGATACATGCCTCTGACAACTCCTGCAACTTCAACCTGAAGTAACCCCAGGCGTCATCTGCCTTTAGATCCCTAAATATGTTAGCCCAGTCCACTTCCCTAACTAGTCGCCTTAATTTAGTAGTTAGCCCTTTGAAATCGTACACCCTAGTCTCAGATGCACTATTGATTATCCTCCCATTTATTTGGAAACGAATTAGCTCATGATCACTGAGCCAAGGTTGTCCCCTACAACAATTTCTCAACAAGGTCCTCGTTACTCACCAAAATCAAATCTAAAATGGCATCCCCTCGTCGGTTCAGCAACCACTTGATGAAGGAATTCATTAGCTATCACGCCTAGGAAAAGCTGAGCCCTATTATTATTACTAGCATTTGTTTCCCAATCTATATCCGAAGTTAAAGTCCCCATGATCAAGCAGTTCCTATTAGTGTTTACCTCCTTAAAAACATTAAAGAGCTCTCTATCCGTCTCCAAGCTAGATCCCGGCGGTCTATAGCACACCCCAATCACTATCCCAGGTGAGGCACTGGTAGTTTTCTTCCCAATGTGACCATTGCCCAAACAGACTCCATTATCCATTGCATTGCTAGTTATCTCATTACATTTCACCTCATTATTGATATACAATGCTACTCCCACCTTTACCTTTGCATCGGTCTTTCCTAAACAGCACATACCCTTCCATACCTGTACTCCAGTCATGGCTACTGTTCCACCATGTTTCGTTATTCCTACGATATCCGGTTTCAATTCCCGGACCAGGAGCTCCAGTTCCTCCATTTTGTTACCTAAGCTTCGCATTGGTGAACAAACATCCTAATTTTTCCTGTTGGGCTCCTCACTCTTTTCACCCAACTCAGTAGGGACACAGTACTTCCAGTATGACTTGTAGATCTAGTATCCGTCCCCTCTTCCTTACACGTAACCGCCCCTCTGGCTATATCTGTTGTTATCTTGTTGTCCTCACTCCCAATGTATAAATTTGGCGTGGAGAGCACCAGGACCTCTCCCGACCGCCTCCCCAGTGTCTAGTTTAAAGCTCTTTAATCAGATGAGCCAGCCTCCTCCTAGAAGTCTACTTCCTTCCCTACTTAGGTGGAGCCCATCCCTTGAGAACAGTTGTCTGTCCCCAAAAGCCTCCCAGTGCCCATACATCCCAAAGCCCTCCTTGTAACACCACTCCTCAGCCAACTATTAATCGTCACGATCCTTTCACCCCTTTGGCGCCCTTCCCTAGGGACAGGTAGAATCCCACTGAAGATCACCTGAGCCTCAATTTCCTTGAGCGCCTTACCCAACCTGGCATAGTCTCCTTGATCCTCTCTAGCGAGAATCTAGCCGTGTCATTCGCTCCTACATGAAGGATGATCAAAGGGTTCTTACCTGCTCCTCTTAGGATCCTTTTCAACCTCAGGTCCACATCCCGCATTTTAGCACCCGGCAGACAGCACACCCTTCTGTTCTCCGGATTGGCCCTGGTCACAGGCCTGTCCAACCTTCGCAGTATGGAATCCCCAATCACGTAGACCTGCCTTCGCCTGGGGACAGTGGTCCTCTAACCTATCCCCGCCCCTAGTTGCAAGCTCCTTCCATTCCTATCATCCCTTGTGGTTCCCCTTAAGCCATCCTGTATCCTCCTGGGCCCAAACTTGGTGCTACCTCCATAGACTCCTCCTTTTCTATGGGACTGGCCGCCGCCTCTTTTTCTTGGCCTCCCACTGTCAGCTACCACCTGCTTTACCCCTTCCTCATTCTCCAAATCTTCAAACCTGTTCCTTAGCTCAATTTCCCCTCACTGGCTCTCCTTTCCTTGGCCTGCTTGTCACGGTCACATGCTTCCACCGCCATCTTCTCCCTCTGGTGGTCCCCTCCTTGGCCTCAGCCCCTGCTCCCCGCAGCCCCTGGGCTGCCCCTTCAGTTACTGCTTGCCATTGCTCCATCAGCTTCTCAAACCCCCTTCTCTTCTCTATCAGGGTTTCTACCTGCAGCTCTAGGCCCTGGATCTTTTCCTCCAGCAGCTCTATTAGGCGACACTTCATGCATATATAGTACTGTTCTGGGTCCCTCGCTAGGACCAGGTACATACCGCAGCTGCTGCATGCTCTCATCCTCGGTGTGTCTTCTGCTGCTTGGCTCATGGCTGCTGCTGTCTCGGCCTCGCCATGCGTTCTTGCCTGGGGATTGCGGGGCGCAGTGCCTCCCTTCCACCTCCCCTGCAAACTCCCACGCTAACTCCCTGTTGGCAGCCCTGTTTGCTGCCTCCTTCACAGCTGTGCCGCTGCCTGGCTGCGCTGCCTGGCTGGGCGGCCGCTTTATAGGCCCCTCCTAGCCTGACTCCTCCCCTACTCAGGCTCAGCCAATCCTGGCTCGGCTGCCCCCTTCAGCAGTCTGCCCCTCCGGGCCTCTACAGCGAGATACAAACACTACACAAACAGACGCAAAGACACTCACCTGCTCCTCCAATGGGAACTCCCACGCTAACTCCCCTGTTGGCAGCCCTGTTTGCTGCCTCCTGTGCCGCTGCTCGCAGCTGATTAGCTAATTTCCCTAATTAGATGCAGGAGTTGCCGAACGAGATCACCCTGAGGAGGGTCACTGAAGGAGATAGAAAGCGCATGCTGCGTGAAAGCCAGCACAACCCAGGGCCTATGCTGCCATGCTCATGGAGGCAATGCTCCCACAGTACCTGAGGATAGCCTGGCGCGGAAAAGTGTGCTACCACGGAGCACCCAATAAGGCAGCTCTTCCCTGGAACCTCATGCGGACGTTTTTCGATTACCTCCAGGAGAGCTTCGTGGAGATCTCCCAGGAGGATTTCTGTTCTATCCCCATATATATAGACCTCCTTTTCACATAGTTCAGATTCCTGTGACATTAATAATAAAAGTTTACATGTTTAAAGCACTTACCAACTGATCCTTCCCTGATTCAGGTCTGGGTAACTGCTGGGGAGGGTTGGTAGGGATCTCCGTGAGGGTGATGAAGAGATTCTAGCTGCCGGGAAACCTGCGTTGTAAGCGCTGTCGACTGCCTCGCCCTCCTCATCTCCTTCCTCATCTTCCCCGCCCGCGCACCTCGCCGCGGACCCGGCCGTCGACACTACCCCCTCGCCGGAGTCCACCGTCACTGGGGGGGCAGTAGTGGCAGCCCCACCGAGAATGGCATGCAGTGCCTCGTAGAAGCGGCATGTCTGGGGCTGGGCTCCGGAGCGTCCGTTTGCCGCTTTGATTTTTTGGTAGCCTTGTCTCAGCTCCTTGACTTTCACGCGGCACTGCGTTGTATCCCGGCTGTATCCTCTGAGTGCCATGGCTTTGGAGACCTTCTCATAGGTCTTTGCATTCCGTTTTTTGGAGTGCAGCTCTGAAAGCACAGACTCATCACCCCACACCGCGATCAGATCCAAGACTTTCCTGTCAGTCCATGCTGGGGCCCTCTTTCTATTCTGAGATTGCCTGGACTCCTCTGCTGGAGAGCTCTGCATCGTTGCCGGTGCTGCTGAGCTCGCCCCGATGTCCAACCAGGAAAAGAGATTCAAACTGGCCAGACAGGAAAAGGAATTCAAATTTTTCCGGGGCTTTTCCTGTGTGGCTGGTCAGAACATCCAAGCTCGACTGCTGTCCAGAGCATCAACAGAGTGGTGCACTGTGGATAGCTCCCAGAGCTATTAGGTCGATTTCCGTCCACACCTAGCCTAATTCGACATAGCCACATCAAATTTGGCGCCACTCCCTCATCGGGAGGAGTACAGAATTCGAACTAAAGAGCCCTCAGGTCGAACTAATTAGCTTCTTGGTGTGGACAGGTGCACGGTTAATTGAATTAACGCTGCTAATTCAAATTAAAGTCCTAGTGTAGACCAGGCCTTAGTGCTTAAGGGAAAGGAAAAGACCCACTGTTGCTGTGCAGGGGAGCCAAACTGCTGTATGGGTGATTCAAGTGTGTGTTGGGGAAAGGAGGGGCTGGCAGCCATGTTATGGTGTTGCACATTGCCACTGATGTGGTGACACCTCCTCAGGGCAATGTATTCACCTCTGTAGCTCTGGCATCCTGACAGGCTGTGCAGATCGGAGAAACTGGCCCAGAACCTCAAAGCTAGCCTCACTTCCATTGAAATCAATGGGAGTAGATGCCTAACTGCTTTTGAGGAGCTGAGCCCCTTTGCCTCAGGCCAGAATTATTACAAATATTAAAAGCAATTTTAATTTGTTTAAATAAAAGATTTTTAAAAATAAAGATTACATTACTGAGGGCTATTGGAAAATATTATACTCTTTCTCTGATAGCTTTCATCCTTGGCTCAGCTAAAAGTGAAATAGTAAGGGCTGCTGGAAGTTATTCTGGAACTTTCCAGTGGAGTAACCCATATACACCTCTACCCTGATATAACACGACCCGATATAACACAAAATTGGATATAATGCGGTAAAACAGCGCTCTTGGGGGCAGGACTGCATACTCTAACGGATCAGCGTGTCAGCATGTCTGGCTCCAACATGCTGCTCTGAGCGGTGTGTTAAGGGTGCCGGGCTAGGGCTGAGGGGTTAGAGAAGGGGCAGAGGGTCTTGGGGGGCGGTCAGGAGACAGGGAGCGGGGCGGTTGGATGGTTCAGAGGTTCTGGGGCAGGGTGGTCAGGGGACAAGGAACAGGGCCATTGGATAGGGCATGGGAGTCCTGGGGGTGATTAGGGATGGGGGGGTCTCTGGAGGAGGTGGTCAGGGGACAAGGAGCAAGGGGGCTTAGATAGGGGGTGGGGTCTTGGAGGGTGACTGGGGCGGGGGGGTCTCTGCCAGGGGTAGTCAGGAGACAAGGAGCGGGGGGGGTTGGATGGATTGGGGGGTTCTGAGGGGTCAGTCAGGGGGCAGGAAGTAGGTGGGGGTCAGATAGGGGGCGGGGCCAGGCATGTTTGACGACTATTAATAATGGAAATGCTCGAGGCCAAAGCATGTTCGATGTAATGCGGTTTCACCTATAACATGGTAAGATTTTTTGGCTCCTGAGGACCGCTTTATATCAGGGTAGAGGTGTACATTCACATTTCTACTCAGAAAAAGGCAATAGATATGGCCTTTCATCTGATAGATGTATTGATTTTTAGTCTAGCAGAAAATATTTAGCATGCACCACCTGATCTAGTGGAATGTTTAATGAGAAAACATAACAAGCACAGGCTATTTCTAATTGCAGACATTAAAACTATGGACAAGGTTAAACAAAGAGAAACCATCATCAGGTGAAACCAGTCAATCAAGTAACAAAACAAAACAAAACAAAAGAATAACACAGATAACTATTCTGAAAGAGTCATGAAAGCTTTTTACTAAGTGGAAATGTTGGATTTTATCTTGTCATGTCATAGTGGTGGTGATTGGCCTGTTAAACATTACAGAAGAAGACAAAAGAATTAACTAGTTTGAATTAGGACTGTGAAAGTTGGCCAGCTGATTCATAAAAGAAGTTTTAAAATCACTACAAAAGCAGCCATGCAGCATATAGCAGCTTTTATTAGATTTGATGTATCTTACAGACTGGTGAGTGAAATGGTTTCCACATGGAGAGAAAGTGGAAATTTCCAGCAGGAAGAAAGCATCCAGCAGATCATACACTTTGGAACAAATTCAAAAGAATAACATCTTCGGAAAAATGTTATTTTTCAAGACTGTAGAACTGATCTCACTCCTTTTGAAGTCAATAGCAGCTTTGCCTTGGAAGGAGAATTAGGCCCAAGCTTACTAAGAAACAATCAGAAATCAAATTCAAAGGCTTTATACAATGTGGTCATTTGAGTTTTACTAATTGGTTTTTATTGTAGCAATTGCAGCTGTGGTGGATATTAAAACATTTTAAATGCAGACCAAGATATTCAAAAGTGACTAGTGATTTTGGATGCCCAACTTTAGATACCTTAAAGGGGCCTGATTCTCAGAAAGCATGAAGCACGTATCCTCTGAAAGTTAGGCTTTCTACGGTGGGCTCCCAAAAGCGAGGTACCAAAAGTCACAAGTTCCTTTTGAAAATCATGACCACAAATAAACAAAAGCTACTAGAAATGTGTGGCCAAATAAATGAGCCATCTGATTTTTATTGCAATGATAATATAGGCCTGGCATTGTACCCTAAAGCTCACCAGACACTGGCTCAGGTGGAAAGAGCAGGCTGCTGCCAGCCCTGAAAGCAGTCATTTATATTGTATCATTTGTGTGATCCTGTGCCTAATTAAAGGCCTGGTCCCACAAACCTCCTGTAAGCAGCCCCAATAGAATTAACTGGATCACTCATGCGTGAGATCTACGTGAGTCAAAAGGGTTTGCAAAAGCAGGACCCAATACTTTACTAAAGATAGAATCATAGACATGTAGGGCTGGAAGGTACCTCAAGAGATCATCTAGTCCATCCCCCTGTGCTTAGGCAGGACCAAGTAAACCTAGACCATCTCTGACAGGTGTTTATCCAACCTGTTCTTAAAAACCTCCGATGACAGGGATTCCACAACCTCTCTTTGCAAGCCTATTCTAGAACTTAACTACCCTTATAATTAATTTTTTCCCTAATATCTAACCTAAATCTGCTTTGCTTCAGATTAAGCCTATTACTTTTTGCCCTATCTTCAGTGGACATGGGGAGCAATTGATCACAGTCTTCTTTATAATAGCACTTAACATACTGGAAGACTGTTATCGGGTCTCTGCTCAGTCTTCTTTTCTCAAGACTAAACTTACCCAATTTTTTAACCCTTCCTCACGGGTCAGGTCTTCTAAACTGTTTATCATTTTTATTGCTCTTCTGTGGACTCTCCAATTTCTCCACATCTTTGTTAAAGTGTGGCACCCAAAACTGGACACAGAGCACCAGGTGAGGCCTCACCAGTTCCAAGCAGAGTGGCACAATTACCCCCAATGTTTTACATATGACACTTACAGTAATATAGTCCAGAATCATATTAGCCTTTTTTGCAACAGATCACATTGATTCATATCCAATTTGTGATCCACGATAACCCTATATCCTTTACATCACTACTACCACCTACTTGGTTATTTCCTATTTTATAGCTGTGCATTTGATTTTTCCTTCCTAAGTGTAGTACTTTGCACTTATCATTAAAGAATTGGTCTGAAATCAACAAGATGAAATTCTGTAATTTGTCAAGGTTGTTTTGAATTTTAATCCTATCCTCTAAAGTGTTAGCAACCTCTCCCAGGTTGATGCTATCACAAATTTTATAAGCACACTCTCCACTCCATTATCCAATAGACAGCTCATGGTTTTAAAAAATGTAATTCCCGGGTGCAACATCACACCTGTGAATGATCAGATTTAACTAATCAAAACAAGCACTTCCTCTGCGTCTGAGTGCCACTTGGGATATGTTTCAGATGAACCCACAGGGCCAAGACAGAAGAATATTTTTGAACATTTTGATCCATGTCTTATATAAACTGAAAACAGGAACGTTTGGAATGCTGGATCTGTAATTTCATTGTTGGATTCCGGTGATGGCACCATTATTCAAACTTAATTCTTGGGGTTTATATTATGATGTTGCTGGCTTTATAGCCTCATAATTATTAAAATGATAAGGTGCTTTATATTGTCAGGGTGATTTACAAACAGACTCATTAATCCTTGCAACACCCTCAAGAAAGAGCTATTATCACCCCATTTTATAGAGAGGAAGAGAGATTAAATGACTTGCTCAGGGCCAAAAAAGCAAATTAGTCCAGGTTGGGGGATCAGAATGAAATTTCTGACTCCTTGTCCCTTATGATCAACCCTATAATTACATCCTAATTCATCGTAGCCTATTGGAGTCTAAGCCTCTAATCCTAAAGCCTCCTTTGCAGGTGCTTCTAATAGCTGATACTTTAGGTTAAGCATATCAAAGCCTGGGTCCTTTCTGGGGCAATGGGTTTGGAAAGTCAGAGCAGAGAGTCAGCCCATTTGCAAACACCCAGGATAAAACCTCCATGTTCGTCATTATAAACGTTTTTGGATGGTAGCTTGAGCTGCTCCGCAAGGGACTGAGGTATACTAGAAAGCTGACATTTGGCCTGGAAACTATTTCTTGTTCAGAGATGCTCTTTCCAGTGTTTTAGTTAAAATCCATTTCAACTTGTCCCAATTATGAAGATTTAACAATTCTGCTCTGCTCCACATTTGCATTAATGTTTACAATAACGATAAGGGCATAGTGATCTCCTACTAGTCTAATGGCAGGAGGGCTGCAATGAGCATGAACCATTATGGAATTTGAATTCTTTAAAAATCATTTTCTGAACTTTGACTCATTCATTCATCAGCTGCACACTGAGTAAGGCAGGGCTCAGCGTGAACCAGTGCCTTATTCAATAAGGCACAGACTCAGGATGACAAGCCCTGTTCCCACTTAGGTATGTCTACAGTGCAATTGAAGCTGTGACGATGGCATCCTTAGACATATCTGAGCTCTCCTAAACTAGCTAACTGAGTACCAGGAGCAGTGAAACCATAGCAGTGTGGGCTTCAGCACAAGCTGTACAGCCCACCTGGGAACGTACTCAAGCAGCTAGCCTGCACAGAAGCCTGGGCTTCTATGTTTTCAGTGCTCTCGGCCCTTGAGATAGCTAGATTAAAGGTATTCCTAGCCAGACTGCAATCATCCCGCTAACTGCAATGTAGACATACCCTTGGGCATCAAAATGAAATAGATTTTCGAACGTGTGTTCAGCACTTCATGGGAGCTGCTGGGTACTGAAGATTTTTTTTTTTAATCTGGTTCTTAATGTCTTTGAGTGCACATTTTCTAAAGGAATGCATGTTTTGTACATTTTGTCTATTGCTGTCTAGCAAATGGGTTTTGTATTGTTATAAAGCACATAATGAAGGATATTCCCCCCCTGGAATTTCTTAAGAGAACTTCAAACTTCTAAAATTACTCACTCAAAAGTCAGGAAATACCAAATTAAAGATGCTTGTGCTCTGGCCACCTGGGAGCTGGATTGAAACCACTAGCTGAGCTCACATCACTGAAGCTGGTACATAAGAATTTATTTGGTTACTGCCAATCTGAGCTGGCCTCATACTGGTACTAACCTGCTACTAACTCCTGCCCTAGGAACTCCTTGTCACAGTGGGCAAGTCACACCATTCTCAGTGCCTTAGTTTCCTACCTGTAAAATGGGGATAATAATAAACTTTAGCCCACCCTCTGTCAATATGTCTATTCAAGTATAAGCATTTATGGGTATATAAATAGTGCCTCACACGATGGGGCCTGATCTCAGTTGGTGCCTGTAGGTGCTATTGTAATACAAATGAATAATATACATTAACAACACTCCAATTGACATCAGGAAGAGCAAGACTGGGTCTCAAAGGGGTAGAGTTCCATTTAGCATTACCAATTCCCAAAGCCAGCCAGTAAACAGCCTACAAAAACCTCTGCTTTAGTTTTTGGAATGAAACTAAGTGAGCCTGGATATAGAATGAATGAATAACCAATAAAGTCATCATAAGTTTTCAACTCCAAGATGGTATTTTGGGAAAGATTGGCAGGGATTCAACTCACATAATGTTGCATAAACTCTTCTAGGACATAAGAAACCTGAATATTAGTGGGGCTAACTCTGGCTTCCATTTAATGCAGATGCACATTGTTCACACAAACACCTACCTGCATAGGCGATGCTTTGCATGAATAAAACAAATCCATTTCTGCATGTATAAGATCCATCTATCAACTGCAAGGAAGCATGTGCATGCACATGTATTCATAGGTTCCAGAGAATCAGGCCTCCAAAGGAAAAGGGTAGCAATTTGAGCTCAAGAAAATGTAAACATTAAAAAAAGATTTCCAGGTGTGTCAAGCCCCACTTTCCCGGAGGAATTCAAAATTACTTTTAAAATCTGTTGATTTGATTGGCGCTTTGTTTTTAAAATTTTCATACAGAAGTTTTTCCGTTCACCTTAGTGTTATGTGAACTTCTGCACTGCTTGCCCTGCTGTTCTGGTGATCATTTCTCATCAGAATGGCTACAGTGGCTGCGGCCCTTCATTGACAGTGTTGTACTTACCAAGGCAATGAAAAAACCAGTATCGGTGCTCACTCAAAATCTCTAGGATGGAGCGATTTAGAGGAACAAACTAGTTTAACACAATATTGTGGCTGAGAATTTATGAACATAAAAGTTATGGCTGCCACACAGGGCTACGCTTTTATACACACTTACATGCTGTGATGTTGCCATATATATTGCAGCCCTCTCTTCGCAGAGCCTGCTGTCCCGGGGCAACGCTGCAGCACTTCCCAACTGCCTGACTGGCACACAGCTGCCATGTGGCTCATGTTCCCAGCAGCTAGTGGTTTGCTGCCAATCTGTCCCACCTCCACCTATCAGACTTCCCTTCTGCTGCTGCTTGTCTGCTCATAAGCTTCCTTTGCCAGTCACATGGCTCCTTACCTTGCTTTCCTCTTCCGGGCCACTCCTCACTGCTCTGGCATTTCTCCCCTTCTCACTATTCTAACACCCCGTGCCCTTTCTGAACCTTCCTTCAGCTGCCACTAGATTTCTCCCCCCTCCCATTTTTGATTTTTTTGTACAAGAATTCAGGCTCCAAGGGGTTAAAGAAAGTGCACTCAGTGCAATCATCTGTATGTTCTCACATGCAGTTTGACAGGATACAGCTCCACAGCTTCATCCATGAATTCTTAGTTTTTAGGGAGAAACTGACATTATCTGCTCTGTGTTGTTAGACTCAGGTCAGGGAAAATGTAAAGCCTCTGCCCCCAAACTCTGGAATTTGGGCTTACAGTATTCATCCCTGGGCTTTCACTTCTGAGAATGTGATAATTCCCTCCCTAGACCTCTGCCCTGCTTGCACTTCGTGTAGTGGTAACACTGCAAGTCAGTAAGGGAGGGTGGGGCTAGGATGAATCATCCCTTCGCGGGCGTCTCTAAAGCTCTCACATAACAAAAAATGTCATCAAATTTCCCTAAAAGCAAAGCAAAACCAAAACCAAATCAGCTTTCGCCTGAGCTGCCCAGTAGCTCTCAGCTTCAGGGGAACTTTTTTAGAGGGCTTGAAAACACAGCCTTGTTGACGTTCTAAAGCAATAACAGAGCTGAACAACACAGACCCATGTGTTGTGGTGACAGGTTCTCTGCCCCGCCCCTCTTCCTGGGCCCGCTGGCTGAACTGAATAAAGTGCAGAGAGGCTTCCCGTTATGCAGCACGCGTGGTTTTATTTACACATAAGCAATTTTCCCACCACCAGCATTGAGCTATATGCAAGGCTTGCAGAGTTAGTTCCCTCTTTCTAAGCAGTCAGCCCACAGCTAGGAGACTGACCTTTTCCTGGCTCGACTTTTCTTTTGGCTCCCAGCCCTTATAACTGCTGGCTTGTCAGGCCTGCAGGTGGAGCCAGTCCCCAAGCCAGGCATCAGGTCTGATTCACCAGCCCCAATCTATTTCTCTTGATTAGAGCTGGCTGAGCAGGGTAATTAGGTGCTTTTTCACTAGCACCCTGCTACAGTTGCACAACCTGACATTTTTTTTATTTTAAAATTAACTATTCATGATCCCACTCTTCTGGAATTAATGAGCTTACATCTCTACAGTGGTCGTAACCTTATACATATTCCATGCTATATTATTATTTATATTACTTATATAGTTATATTATTTATGATCATAACCAGAGCCACATTGTGTTAGGCCCTGGACAAACAAACTGTATCTTGGTTATGTTAATTACCTACGTTATTGATGTTTACTGAATGTAGATTCAATAAGGAAGCGTGTGTCAATATTTCATTGTATGAAAACAGACCTCCAATCCATTTTCTAAAGCACAGGAGGTCTAATATTGTCAGAGAAGGGATGTCTGTTGGAAACTTTTATTGTCTCTTTATCATACCAGCAAACCAACAAAAGGCTACGCCTTGTATAAGCGCATAAAAGGTTATTTACTTTAAGATTACACATGTTTTTAATGCTCTGTACTTCATTCGCTTAGCCCTTCCTCTTTTCTTTCAAACTATATGCTATCAACACAGGAGGAAGAGAATCATCAGTGAATCAGTTTTAGAAATTCTTATATATAACTTCCTGAAGTAGGTCATCGAGCATGAGATTCTGGCTGAGTAATGTCAGGTCAGTTGTGAATAATGTATTCACAGTGAATTTTGATGACTACCCTTAATGTAAATTTGTTTGTCTAGTAGCGTTGCCTCCCTCCCTGGTTATCGTAATGAGAAACAAGGAGTGCATTAGGTACAGTAATTGAGACTGAGATATTTCTAGATAAACACTAAAAAGAACTTGGGAAAAAAACCCAGGTCCCAATTTTTTTTCTAATCACTTTAACTTAATTGGAACTGGAAAGGGATTCAAAAGAAGGTATATTTTTAGAGTGAGCTTTAAATGAAGGAAACTGGATTGCTGATGCTATGACTTATGACTTCGTGCCTAATATGATCTGGAACAGTTTTAATTAGCTTTAAGGCCTAAAAGATTATTGTTTTATTATTCATTATTTTCCACTATACATTTTTGTCCTTATATTTGGTATTAGTTAATGAGGCAATATTTTTAATTTACAATATTTGGACATATTAATACCACGTGCACATGATTAATAATGGCCCAAGGAAAGAGATAGGACTTTGGAGAGAGGATTTTTTTCCTCTTTCCCAGTCCAGTTGCCCAAGATGCTACTCCCACAATTCCAGCAAAGACAAGCCCACAGATTCCGTGATTCATTGCGCTTCCCACAGCTTCATTGACTCAGTTCTGAATAAAAAGGAAATAAGACAAAAAATGTGTAAGTAGAAACAGCAAGATCTTCTTTCTATGCTTAACATAATATTTCTCCAGTTAACACTCCTCCTCAGTAAACACCATGAGATAGATTTTCAAAAGCACCTAAAGGATTAAGAAGCCCAGGTGCTTTTGAATATCTCTTTCACAGTTTTTTATTAACCAGGAGTAACTGTGTGGGACTTTGAATGGGACTTAGGCTCCTACATTGCTTAGATGTTTTTGAAAATTTTACCAAGTCCCAGTGGAACTTGAGTTCCTAAATTTCCTATTTTTTGAAAATCTCCTCATGTAGTTTAGTGAGCACTGAGTGAGCAGAACCCAGCTATCCCCAAGAGGTAGTGGGACTGGTTGCAGAAAGGAGGCAAGGCTGGGACAACCAGAGAATACTCAGAACCAGGACATCTTCACTGCTACCTTGGACAGTGTCTGATCCCCATGAGCAACAATGGCTCTGTGTGACTTATGAGTTGGCAAGGCCTACTAAGCTTAGTTTCTAACCATTGCAGCCTGGCTGCCCCAGGTATTGAATGGGGCTTGGGGAAAGATTAGGTAGGTTGATGGAGTGATGTAGGTGAAAATCAGAGGCAAGTTTCATAGGGACCGAGGGTATGAAAGACATTTAAATCTCACTTTGAAAACATACCTTCTTTTGGGTCCCAATCCAACTCCCATCAAAACCAATGGAAAGATGTCCAGACTTAAAGGGGAATTAAATCGGGGGCCTTAATTAACTGTTAACTAAATCCATAGGATTCAATATGTGTTACTATAACAATATATATTATTTTAAAATCTAAACCATTATTTCTCTAAGATGAAGCCTGCTTCACATAATACTACATACCGTTTCTCATACTTTGCCAATTTGATTTGGGTTGATTCTAGACAACTTGAGATGAATGCGATTTTGATGACTTCCCTGCCCTCCCTTTTTCAAACACAGGCATTTAATTCTAATTTTAGGCAATGTCTCTTTACTCCCCAGTCAGCACAGTTGGAGCACCCGGAGCCTTTTAAGGGTGAACTGAAAGGTTTTGTAAATGAACAGTAAAGAATGATCCCCAACACGTGACTCAATTATAAGAAATCCTGAGTATTGTCTTTAAAAGCCACCTTTGAATTCAAACACCAAGCTGTGCATGTAACTAATGGAGTACCTGTGGATCTGACTGTTATAATCCTCATCTTTCTTCCCCTTCACCTTCTACTGTTTGTTATCTCATACATGGTGTCTTTTCTTATATTATTT